>NC_135486.1:116272884-116586577 GCF_052094955.1 Ictidomys tridecemlineatus
ACCGACTGCCAGCACAAGAGGTCAGAATCACGAGTCCCTGGAGTCTTGGAACCCCCACCAGTGGGGATGGGAGCAGGGGTCTTCTATCATCATCATGCTCCTGGCACCTGCGAATAGAGAGACCCGGAGAGTAAGAGCTAAGCAGGCTCGTGCTGGGTGGGCATCTCCCCGCCCTGTGGGTAAAACAGTGCTCATACGCGCATGGGCTCACCCCTGGCATTTTGGAGTTGGGTCAGCTGGGTTCCTTACCTGGCTGTGGACAAGTTACCGTTCACTTGCATTAGTTGACCCACCTGGGAAATGGGACTAATGGAGCCAGTTCCCTGGACTGTGGGAACAGTAAATGAGCCTTCGATCAGGGCTGTGTTCCTTGCAGAATGGCTCCTGCCCAGCCTCTGCCTGGAGCCCTCCTCCTCTGGTCCTGTCCGTTCTTGCTTTGTTCTTATGTCACGTGCTTGCTCTGCACCTGGGCAGCAAGCCCCTTGGGGTCAGGAACCTCACCCTAGATGGCTCTGTCTGCCATGACGGGAGCCCAGGAGGTGGACAAGCGCCTTACTTAAGTGCAGCCAGACCAGTTGGGATCCTCTTGGGTTGACTTTTCTGGCTGTGATGTCCAACTCAGGAGCTGGTGAGCTGGATTGAATCTTGACCCAGAGCAGCCCTGGCGTGCACGGAGTGAGGGTTCTGGCAGCTGATGAGCCAAGGCCCATCCTGCCTTTGCCCCCCACCATGGCAGGGAGGTGGGAATGCTCAGAGCTGTCTGCCTGCTGGGCTTAGGCACGGGACAGCTGTGCATGGGGACAGCTGCCTCAGCTTCGGGACACAGGATCTGCCCCCAAGATTAATAACAGAGCCCAGCCAAGACCGTGGGGAGCAGAGAAGGGCTAGGGTTACCTAGCACCAGGAAATGCGCCTGCCCTGCTGACAGCGGGTGGGGAGCCTGCAGGATGGATGGGCTCTTGGGGCGCCAGGGGTGGCTGGGCAAGGCAGCTCACAGCTGGCCCAGCCAAATCCGCTCCCTGGGGATGCAAACCGACCCTCTCCAGAGCTGCTCGCTTTCCGCTGGGCTCAGCCCCGGCATGTGCTGATCTCCAAGAATTATGTGAAGAGTTAGGAATGGAAACCAAATGTCGGTGTCAGGTAGAGAGAGCTGATGGACCCTGAGGCCCCGCAGGCCTGGGAGCTCCTGGGACCAGCACAGATGTTTAGGTGAAAGGAGCCCTTGTGCATTTTCTTAAAAAAAAAAAAAAAAGTTTATTTTTCCCCCCCCCCGAGTATTTATTATAGAAAAATCTAGGAAACAAAGGAAAGACATCATTTATCATTCCATTTTGTAAAACGTGTTAAACTTTAATTTTTTTTTTCATTGCGGCACCATAAACCATTTTTAAGCGCACTGTTCAGTGGCATTAAGGGCATTTGCGTTGTCATGAAGTCATCACCACCGTGGATCTGGGGAACTCTTTTCATCTTGCAAAACGGAAGCCCTGTCCCCAGGACCCATCCAGGCCTCCCCTCCCCCAGCTCCTGGCAGCTGCCTCTCTCCCGTTTGGTTTCTGTGAAGTTGACGCTTGTAGGTACCTCCTGTAAGTGGAATCATGCGTGTTGGTTATTTGACTGGATTATTTCACTTAGCAAGAGTTTCTCAAGTTTCATCCGTGCTGTGGAATGTGTTGAAACTGCCTACCTTTTAAAGGCTGAATTATATTCATATGCGCGAGCGCGCACACACGTTTGATGGATACTTGGATTTTTTCCCACCCTTTGACTATTACAATTTTCTTTTTCCTGATACTGGAAATGGAACCCAGGAGTGCTGTGTCACTGAGCTAACTCCCCAGCCCTACTTATTTACATTGATTTATTATTTTGCTTTTGCTTTTTTTGGTACTAGGGATCGAACCCAGGGCCTCCAGCATGCTAGGCATGGAGTTCCTCTCCAGCCCTTCTTATTTTTTTCTTTTGAGATAAGGACTTGCTAAGTTGCTGAGGCTGGGCTTGAACTTTCAGTTCTCCTGCCTCAGTCTCCTGAGTAGCTGAGATGCTACACCACTGTGCATGGCCTTTACTGGTATCTTTCGAGGAGAAGAAGTTTTCAGTTTTGAGTTATTAAATAAATCTTTTTTATATACTTATTTTTTAGGTGGAGATGGACACAACACAATGCCTTTATTTTTATGGGGTGCTGAAGATTGAACCCTGGTCCCGCCCATGCTAGGCAAGCGCTCTACCACTGAGCCACAATCCCAGCCCTAAATAAATCTTTTTTTTTTTATTTGCTGTCTGATTGTTTTAGTGTCATAGCTAAGAAATCATCAACAAATCCAACATCATAAAGCTTCTTTCCTATTCCTGTAAGAGTATTGTACTTTCAGACTTTACAGTTAGGTCTTTAATTCATTTTTGAGCTTTTTCATATATAGTATAAGGTCAAGATCCAACTTTATCCTTTTGCATGCTGATATTCAATTTTCGCAATACTCTTTGTTGAAAAGACTGTTCTTGTCCTATCAATTCCTTTAATATTTTATTTAGAGAAGGGTCTCACTAAGTTGCTTACAGCCCCGCTAATTTGCTGAGGCTGGCTTTGAACTTGTGATCCTCCTGCCTTCGCCTCCCCAGCTGCTGGGATTACAGGCATGTGCCCCTGTGCCCATATTTAAGAATCAACAATTGTCCACATTTGATCTTTGCTGTGTCTTTTTTATTCATTGCTTTTGCACAGTTGGGATCCCACAGCTCGTATCAAGGAGGACAGGACCTTAGACTCAGGTCCTGCCTTTTCCCTTAAACAGATTTACAGCGTCTCCAGGAAGCAGTTTTCCTTCATCCCTTAGAAGGTTGCATATGGCCATGGGCTCCCAGCGATGTGAGTGCACACGGCAATGTAGAAAGGGGCCTCCATATAAGGCCTGGAGTTACCAAGATCTGGACAAAGGGTGCTTTGGATTGGATTTTAAATATCCTCCAAGGCGCATATGCCATACTATTGGTCATCAGCCTATGGTGCTACTGAAAGGTGACAAAACTTTTAGGAGGTAGGGCACAGTGAAAAGAATCTAGGACATTGAGGGACATGCTTTTGTAGGGGACCCTGGTCCCTTCCCCTCTCCCTCTGCTTCTGGAACACTCTAAGATGAACTACCTCTTTCACCATGAGTTCTGACTCACCAAAGGCCCCAAACCACAGAGCCAAGTGGCTGTGGATGCAGATCTCTGAAACTATAGGCAGAAACAAACCTTTCCCCTTTTTAAGTTGATTTTCTTGGGTGTTTTGTGACAGTGGCAGAAAACTGATTAATACAAAGTGATATAAGGAAACAGAGGCAGGAGCAAAGTATCATTTCTACTTTAAAGTTGGAGGTGAAGATTAAACAAGAATCACCCTTAACGCACAGGACTTGATCCCTGCTGGGTCATATATTTGAATTTTTAATTTCACTTTTCAGTTTTTATAAAAGTTACGTGTGTACACAAAGTAAAGAATCAACTCTACAAAACTTAAAAATGGAAAATGATAGTCCTCTATCATCCACCTCTTCTTCTCCCCAGAAACCACTGCATCTCCAAAAATCAGAATTCTATTGCTATGTATGGAAATTACTTTTCCATCTTAGATGTTAGGTTCGACTCTCCACTATGAGAGATGAGAGTGGAACTTTGTCTACATACTGCTGTCCCCATCCCACACATTTCCTGTCACCCCTTTCCTGTACCACAATTCTGGTTAGCCCAGTACTTAGGACTTACAGTCCACCCTAGGGAGAGCTGGGCCTGGCAGTGCACTATGGATTTTTCTTTTTCTTCCCACATTTTTTTTTTTTTAACTTTTCTTATTTCTGCTCAGTTAGCTTTCTGTGGAATCATTCTAAATCATGCCCAAACTCTCTCCTGGTTGCACAATTTTTCTTCTGAGGTCTGGGCTGATGGAAGTGAGATTTAGATCTAGGAATCTTGGAATCCCTGTCCATCAACAATCCCAAATGTCTCCTTGGTCTGGAGACCTTCTCTCCACTGCATTTCCTACCTGCTATCTTTGTTTACTCCTTTATTGTGATGAAGCACATCCTGCAGTAGCTTTCTGAGAAAAATAAGACTTTTGCCCAAGTCAGGCCTCATGAGACATCCCTTAACTTGTCTCTATGAATTCATACTTTCTATTAACTTCCAGACTTGGTCATTCTTTTGCTTTCTGTCCAACTCACCCATACATTACATAATATGCATTTCTTATTTGATATTTTAATCAGCATCATTTAGTGTGGAACCAAGAAAAGGTTTATGAACAAGATGTAGGTAGGGGAGAAGAAGGGAGACTAATGGAGGAGAAGATGAAATCTGAGCCTTTTTGCAAAGGCTCCAGGGGAAGGAAGCCTGTCCTTGTTCACAGGGAATTCAAACTCAGACGCTGTCTGTGCTGGGCCTCTTAAGTGCTTGGAACTGTGTGGTCAAGGCAAATGCCACAGGGCCCAGGAGCTCCTGTGGGTCAGATATCCTCTGGGAACAAACACGGAGAGCATTTGGGGCTACAAACCTCAGCCTGATCATAGGTTCAGACAGTTTAGGACAAAAGCAAGAGACACATATGAGAATGTATTAGTGAGTGCCCGACCCACTTTCCTCTGGGAAACGGGGGCACTGGTCCCCCCTCTGTAATATTGAGGGGGTCCTTCCCAGGGTGAAGTTATTATCAACACTGTTCTCCCCAGAACAACTTTCTAAAGCCATTTTTTTTGGTACCAGAGATTGAATTCAGGGACGCCTAACCATTGAGCCCCATCCCCAGCCCTATTTTATATTTTACTTAGAGACAGGGTCTCACTGAGTTGCTTAGGGCCTCACTTTTGCTGAGGTTGGATTTGAACTCGTGACCCTCCTGCCTCAGCCTCCAGAGCTTCTGGAATTACAGCTAAAGCCACTTCTAAAGAAGCCACAGGCTTCCAGGTTGAACCTGGAAGAATTTCCATATTCTGGGATGCTGACGTGCCCAGAGAGGGCATAGGAGATCCAAGCCACATCCTTCCCGCCCCCACACCTTGTCCCATGCAGTCTTCCTTCAGCTGTTCCCAGGTCATAGCTCTGTGTTGATTGATAACAGGGAAAACAAAAGCTAATACACAGAGAAGCCAAGAGGCACCAGTGGGAGCCAATATTGAAGGGAGACTTCTGCAGACATTCCCTTGGGACAGCCTCCCTGGCAAGGGAGGTCTCAAGGGTTGGAAACCGCTTCTCTGAGGCTGACAGAGGCCTCCCACAAACCCCAGGATTATGACCCCCTCTCTCCTCCCTGGAGGCTTCAGGGGTCCACCAGGACAGCGCGCCCCTCCTCCATCTCCTCTCTGCCCTGACCTGCTAACCAAAGCCTTCTGTCTCAGGGTCAACGCTGCCTGGCTGTGGTAACAGGACCCTCCACGGGGACAGAGCAGCGGAAGGAAGGGGGATGGGTGAGGGCCACGGTGCTCCCAGCCGCAGCAGATGGTGAGGAAAAACAGAGAGGCTTGTTTGCCTCTCTGGGGCGTCTGGTTCTGGGGCAAGGCTGGAGTCCTCAGAGCTTGGCGTTCGCTCACACGCGAGTGTGGGGGGGAGTGTGGGGGGGTGGGGGTCCCCCCTTCTTGCCGGGGGCGCTGAGGTCTGGCAGGGATTCTGGCTGTTTATCTTTCCTAGGGCCTGGTTGTGTCTGAGCTGTGGATTCATCCTGGGCAGCAGAGGCGACCCACCCCAGGCCTGGGTATCTTGGGGAATGTGTCAGTGAAGGTCCTGTTGGGTGACAGCTGGACCCAGGGATTCCCAGGAGCAAGGTCAGCTTCCTCTTCCTAGTTCAGTGCTCAGAGGTGTCTGCAGGACTCCGGGAGGCAACCATCTCCACATCTGGACTCAATTTCCGAGGCCTACCAAACTCTGCAGGCTTGGTTTGGAATTCGAGGGTAACTTCTGTAGTTGGGGGCTGTCCCCAGTGCCCACATTGGTTCCCCACTGCAGGGCAGGGCCTGCAACCCTTGACAGGGAAACAGGCTAAGAGACCAGGAGGGGCTTGTCCCAGGCCATGCAGCCGGGGAGTGCTGGGCCAGGGCTAGAACCTTGTTTTCTGGCTTTACAGCCTACAGCCTGCAGCTAAGGGTCTGTATTTGGAGTGTGCTAAAATCTGGTGACTTCATAGAGAATTTGAGGTATAGTGAGGCCAACAGATCTGGACAGGATGCCAAGGAAGTGATTAATGACTCACAGTGCCCAAGAGGAAGAGGTGGCCCCAGGGGACCCCAGGGGGAAGCACGGGCCAGCCAGGAGGCAGAGGGACACAGGGAAACCTGGTCAAAGCCTTTATCGTGGTTTCCACAGGAAGGAAGGGGCAAGGCCAGGCAGGCAGACTCCTGATGGCTGGCTTGAATACTTTCAGCAGGCTCTGGGGCGCGGGGGCTGTCCCTAGCTATGTGATACTTGGCTCTGGGGCACAGGACAGGTGGATAGTGATCTGGGGTGCCTGATAAAGGAGGTGGTTGGGTGTGTGGATGCTGGACTAATTGGTCTGTGTTTAAAAATGCTCCCCTGGGAGGGAGCCAGGGGGCCAAAGCCAGGCGATTCCGTGCATTACCAGGTTTGGCCCCTGAGGCTGATGTTAAAGCATCAAGTGACAGACATTAGAAGCACAGTTAACACACAGGGTCCTGTGAGAGCCCACGATTGAGTGCTGCCCACTTGGAAGCAAGCCGGGATGTGGCCACTGAGCATTGCAGCCATCGGCGGTTAGCTGATGTGGACCTGTCCAGACTTCAGCCAAGGCCACAACTTTAACTCAGTATTGGATTATTTAATAATTCCCCATTTAATATCTGTGCTCTCAGCTAGAACATCAACTAGAGCTGCAGCTGGGGTTTGAACCCAGGCTGTTTGAGTCCATGACCTTGACATCTGTGCAACATGACCTTCCGGTGTTTGAGAATGGATGAGTGAAGAAGGGAGCAAGGTGAGGGTGACCTGATTGCAGTCCATCCAGAGGGGACAGGGCCCTGGACAGCGCGCCAGGAGTCAAACAGGGTGGGCAGGATGAGGGCAGGGACGTGGCCCAAGATTTGGGGGGTAGGAAATGGTTGAGGAGAGAGGATTTTTCTAGCAGAATCAGTGCCAAGGCAGGAGGGATGTCCCAGGTTGGTGACAACACCAGAAGCCACACTGCCCTGGTGACATTAGGTCTGGAAGGTGTGAGGGATATGCGTCCATCTCTTGCTCCCAACCGTCCCCTTTTGGGTCTACAGTTATGAGTTGTGTCCTCTGTGCCGATTAGGGAAGAGCCTTTTGTAAACCAAGCTTACGGTGATGTCTGGGAACCCCAGAAAGGGTGACAGTGTTGGGGATCCAATTCCCAAGTATCTGAAATGTGCTTCTCTCCACGGCACAGTGTCACTGGTAAGGATTCCAGGCCCAGCTTGGCCACTGGCATGGGAGACAGTAGAATTGACCCCACGATGCAAAGTCCTAATCCCAGGAGCCTGTGACCGTCACTTTGTGTGGTAAAAGGGACTTCTCAGATGTGACCAAATTGAGGATCTCAAGTTGGGAAGGTCCTCCTGGATTTCTGGCTTGTTCAATCTGATCTTAAGGGTCCTTGTAGAGGCAGGCAGTGGGGAGATATGACCATGGAGGGAGGTGAGGAATTGGACAAAGGATGAGGAAGAATTCCAGAAGCCGGAAAGACAGGACATGGATTCTTCTCCTGGAGCCTTTGGAGGGAACCAATCTGGTGGTGGCCTTGATCTGGGTCCATGGTGAGTCTGAGTCGGGTCTTCTGACCTCCAGAGTTGCCAGATAATAGATACATGTCATTTTAAGTCACCAAGTTGGTTGTCACAACTGCAGTGGGACACCATTACACCAATCCCCTCTCTGACCCACACTCTTTCCATTTGTAGGAGGGTCACAGGCTCCTTGTCCTGATTCTCAAGTCTCTGAGGATCAGGAAGCAGGAGGACAGATCCTCTTGCTATTGGGAGGACTTCCTTCCCCCCAAAGCAGTTTCCAGACCTCACTGTGGCCTGACTCCAAATGTCCCGCTGTGAGTTCCCCTGGGGGGGGGGGAAGAGAACCTTATCCTGAGGAATTCTAACCAAAAGCCTGGCAAAGCCACCCCAGGGCTGATTAAAAGAAACCGTCCTGGGAGGGAAACGGAGAGTCATTAGTTTTCTGCCTTTTCATGTCCGACCTTGGGGCTCAGCGCATTCTGCAGCCTGCGATGGATTTAATTTTCTGTTTTGATCCTGCGGAGAAACCCACAAACAAGTAGAACCACAGGAGGCGGCTGGAGCTCCCAGGAACTGGGGGGTGCAGCGCTCCTCCTGGCTGCTGCGCTCTGGGGACTTGCACGCTGCGGGGGGGGGGGGGTGTTCCTGCGGGGCGCCCTTTAATCAACAGGGCTGCACAGGAAAAGAGCTTTGCAGGAGCGAATCAAGAACTCCAGACAGTGTCTTTGCCGTTGGTGGCTGTAATTCCTCCGCGCTGATTGCCCGCCTTTCTTGTGGGCAGCCCCCGGGGACCCACAGGCCTTGGGCACAGCAGCAGGATGAGACGGGAAGGTGGGCTCCTTACACCTTCCACCCGAGGGACATGTGTCTTTAATCACTGCTGAGAACAAAGGAGGCCGAGTAATTGCCTGCGACCCACTAGGGGCTAGTTTCTCTAGAGGCTTCAGCCAAGGGCTGGGTGGGGGTCTCCGCCTCGGGGTAGGGTCATCCTGAGCACAGGAGCTGCTGGAGAAATCCTTCTGGTTCCCAGCTCTGTTCAGATCCCGCCCTTGCTTAAAAACTTCTGAAGGCCCGCCAGGCACTGGTGGCGCAGGCCTGTAATCCCTGCAGCTGGGAGGCTGAGGCAGAAGGATCACAAGTTCAAAGCCAGTCTCAGCAATTTAGGGAGTCGCTAAGCAACTCAGGGAGACCCTGTCTCTAAAATACAAAATAGGGCTGGGGATGTGGCTCAGTGCCCCTGAATTTAATCCCTGCCATAGCCCCCCCCCCCAAAAAAAAAAAAAAGAAAAAAGAAAACCTCCTGAAAGGCTCCCCCTGGCCTGGGCGAGGCTCGGATCTCCTGGCTGGCCCTCAAGGCCTCCTGACTCTGCCTGGCTTCTCATGCCCTGAACTGGCCCCTCTAGCCCTACGCAACCACTCGGACAATTCCAGCACTTTCAGGCTTTTGCTAATGTCTTTTGTTAGGTTCCTCAAAAGCAAGATTTCTTGTGTCCCAGGAGACACCTAGGAAGCCTGGACCAGGGAGATGCTAAAGAGGGAGCGTATGGCCACTGGCCATCCGGCTGAGAGGAGAGGCCTGGGGAGTGGTGCTGTTTGCCAAGGAGGCCCCTGGGAAGAGGAGCCAGCTGGATGTGGGGATGACACTCACAGGGACGGTGTCTGGCGCCTTCCCTGGGGGTCTGGAACGAGCGAGCTCCTTCAAGTGGGCACAGAGGGAGAAAGGGGGGCTTGTGGGACTTGAGGGCCCAGCATCTGGAAAGAGGAAGAAAGCCAGGAGTTGGTGGGTCCCAGGAAGGGGTACTTAGGAGACAGGAGCATTGAGAAGGTCGTGCCGGGAGACCCTGGGCTGCAGGAAAGGTGCAGTTGGAAGAGGAGAGGGGCAGGAGGCCAGTGGGTAAAGAGACTGGGAATGTGGGCTCCCCTCTTGAGAACAGTGTCCCCTGAGAGGAGGCCATAATCCGGGAGCGTGGAGTCTGGGGTTTGATTTGGGAGCCTGGAACCTGTGGATTGCTGGAGCAGGACAGACACAAAAGCTTAGAAAACCAGGGGGCCATGCTTGTGGTTTGGGGGTATTCCTCAGCCCCAGACTTGGGGTGCTGCTGGGGGGGGACAGGCTGCAAGACAAGGAGTTGGGAGGGGAGTGGCAGTGCAGACAGGCAGGAGTTGGGGTGGGAGGGTGCATCCCGGGGAGGTTTGGGGAGACGTTAGCCCCCCTGAGTGGTCCTCCCATCCCACAGGGCTTCCCAAAGCCACCAGTCCTTGTGGTCACCTGCATCCTGTTTGTGAGGTTCCCTGCCCTGCCTGTGCCCTCTCATCAGATTTCACATCTCCTTCTCAGCACCCTCAGGCCAGTGACCATCTGAGTGTTCCTTGAAAGGACCGGGTGTTCATTGAACAACTGGCTTAGGATTGCCCTATCCTATTTTTTAAACTTTATTTTTTGATAAATACAAATTAAATTGGGTGACATCCTGTGCCAAGGACGTACCTGCTGTTCACCTTGTCCTTCTTACTGTCTTGTGTATCCCTTGGCAAGACACTCACTCGTCCCCGCACGAATTATCAGGAGTCCGGTGTAGAGCTCCACAGGGGGGGAGGGCGTGGGCTCAGCGGGTGAAGCTCGCTATTGGGTGGCGTTGTGATTGGCAGTCGGGAGGAGGGGCTGCTTCAGCCTCCGGAGGCTCCCTTGCAGGCAGGGCTCTATCATATTCTCCAAGGGTCAGAATCACCATTAGAGATGCCAATGGATATGACAGAGGTTCGGATGAGGATGTCACCTCATTCAATTCCTAATTCCAACTGGGAGGTGGATTTTGAATTCTAATAAGACCAGCCATTTCTTGAGAATCTATCCATTGCCACCTTAGTTCCCGTGCGATCCAGGGGCGAAACACTTAGTCCTCCCAGTAAGTCTCTGGGGGACTGTCTTGATGCTACTTTTACACCTTGGGAACGGGGCTCAGAGAGCTCAAGTAACTCGATCAGGATGTCCCAGGCCATACCTGTCAGGCAGGAGAGGAAAGTAAGGGCGGAGGTAGAGACAGTTACTGTGTCCTGGCCGCTTTGGGTGTCCATCGGTGACAGGTCCTGGGGTGGCCAGGAAGCGGGCTAGCCAGAGCTGCTGTCCTTTCTCAGAGGCACTTGGCTGGTACTTCTCACCCTTCATCCAGTCTCAAAACGTGGGCACAGAGAATGCGTGTGCGAAGAGTCCTCTTTCCAATGGGCTCTTGTTACGATTTCAAAGATGCATCCCTATGGGAAATGATCTGGTGGTAAAATATACTAGGAATGGAGTGGGAGGATGGTAACGTTTTTTCCCCAATATACAGTGTGTGTATTCCACCTTTCCCCTGCCCGCCCTCCCGCCCTCCTTTGCTTTCTTCCCAGATTTGTACTAGTCTCCCTTCAATGCCAGACACTGCTGCTAAGCCACAAGTTGAACAGGCTCTGCCTTCTGGGACCTACAGACAGGTGGGTGCCCCTGGTGTTAACAGTGGTCAGAACTCTCCAGAGGGAACAGCAAAGTCTGAGAGGTTAGGGTCGCTTGAGCAGCATGTGGAGGATGAGAGGCGGGTGGCATGCGAGTGGACATTTTTCAGGGCAGACTGTGTGGGCCAAGAGCTTCAATGAGGCAGGGCTCAGCCTGGGCGCCATGGCAGGGGCCCCGTGTTTCATAAGGAGAGAGGACCCTGGAGGGTCAGGTGGGGCTCAGTCATGGAGATTCTCAGGGGCTGGTGCTCTGGAGTGGGCTTTGTCCCTTCCAGATCTCAATCCACCCTTCCTTTGTTGAGCGCTGGTCTGAGTCTTGTGCTCCCCTGGGACCCAGGCTGAAGCAGCCCCTCCTCCAGTCTGCCAATCACACCGCCGCCACGCAATAGCGAGCTCCACCCACCAAGTCCACGCCCTACCCTGTGGGTGGGAGGAACTAAGGGGGCCTGCCCTCTGGAAGCAGCAGTTAGGATGGGTGGGTGCAGAGCAAGCATGAGCACTTGTGTCTCACCTCGGTGGGTCCCTTGGGCTGGAAGTTGTCACCCAGTCCTTGGTTTGAGGACAACTTTATAGACCTGGGGATGGAATCATCATGTCCGATATTTGCAGAAATCCCTGCCTGGAGACAGTGGGGGCCCAGGCCCTCCCTGATGCCTTGACTTCCCTGGGCAGGGGGAACCTGCCCCAGGGCCGGACAATGCCCTCACCTGCTAGGCTGGTTCCCAGCTGTGGGGCTTCTAGGAGCGAAGCAGCCTTGCTGTGGCCCTTCTCCCCCCATGGCTCAGCCTCAAAGGCTACCTGAAGCCTCTTACAGCACAAAGCTGCCCTTTCTGCCCCACGGCCTGCAGGGAGAGGAGAAAGAAGAGTCCCCCAGAGGGTGGGTCCCACGACAGCTTACTGTGATTCTGCCCTCGGTCCCCCACCCACTAAACTGTCTCCAACCTGAAGCCGGAGGATCCAGTGGTGCTTACCCTATGTCTGTCCCCAGCAGCTGAGGGCTTCCTGAGCTGTCAGCCATGAGTAGCTCTAAGAAGCCGGGAGAGGGCAGGTCAGAGGAGAAGGAAGGTGGGCTTCAGAAACAGCAGGATTTACTTCTAAAGCCTGCTGGGCTCTGAGTTGCTTCCACTGCTCCTGGGCCTGGCCTTGGCAGGGGAATCGAGGGTGTCCTTAGAGTCAGCTGTGAGTGGCAGGGTTGTCATCAGCCACTCTATACCCAGAGCCTGTTCATGGCCAGATTCGAGGCCAGAGGTGTTCTGCTCAGGGAAGGATTCACTGGGCTGGGGCCACGTGGGATCCTTAGTGATGGCGGGTGGGTATCAAATGAATCGTTGCTTTTCATGGGTCACATTCCTCAGATTCTTATCAGGGTTTTTTTTTTTTTTCCTTTCTTTCTCAAGCCGACAGGAGGATTGCAGGAAAGATGGTAGAAAATTAAAAGCAGGAGTCCTGGCTTTTGCCCAACTCTGTCACCACCTTGCTGTGTCCCCAGGGGCCCTTTTTTCTCTGAGTCTCAATTTTCTCACCTGTAAGAAGAAAGCTGGGGCAAGATGACCTTCCCAAGACCCCATGCAGTGCAAAGCCTTTATAATCCCCCAACTAAGTTCATTGAGAGATGCTTTCAGGACACCATCTGCCCAGATAGGATCCTGTCTTCGTGTCCCAGGGTGGGAGATGCTTCTGACATGGTGGTGGTGGCAGCAGAGATCAGGCAGGGTGGTCTTTCCACATCTCCCCTCCTTCCTGGGGATCCGATCCTCCCCCTGCATTGTGGCAGCTGAGACTGACCTTCTGAGATCCAAGGGGCCAGGCCGTTGAGGAACATTTTAGTGAGTTCACAATTTTCAGCTCTGCAACCTGCCACGGGGGTGTTGGCCACACCAAATTCCTCTAATAACCAAGATGGTAGCCAGCGCTCTCACTTTACAGGTTCCAAAGTGATGACTCATGCATTTATTTTTATTGATCAGGCTGGTACATTCTTTTCTCTTTTTTTGGTACTGGGGATTGAACTCAGAGGCACTCGACCCCTGAGCCCCATCCCCAGCCTTATTTTGTATTTTATTTAGAGACAGGGTCTCACTGAGTTGCTTAGTGCCTCACTGTTGCTGAGGCTGGCTTTGAACTTGTGATTTTCCTGCCTCAACCTCCCGAGCGGCTGGGATTACAGGCATGTGCCACCATGCCCAGTTGGGGGGTGTATTCTTATTCTCAGTTTATGGTGAACCCTGGGGACCGAGTCACAGGTGCAGTGAAACCCATGGAGGCAGAACAGAACTGGGGCTGCAGAGGGCTCTGCTCACCCACCCACATCACGGGCACAGTCCCCCAGCCCAGGTGCAAAGGCAGCCCAGTGGCCACGCAGTAAGTCTGGGGCTTGGGTGAGGCAGGGGCTCTGTGAGTGTTTGGAGTGGAGCTATCTCGGCTCGTGCTAGCATAGGGGCGAAAGAAACTTCTTTCTACCCGCTGAAGTTTCCATATTTGGTTTCTCCAACGGGAGCTGAAATAGATCAACAGAAGTGCCTCCATACACCAGCGCCCGGAGTGTAAAGTCCCAAACTCAAAGCAGGGACAGATGGTTGATGCTTCAACACTCCCCTCTAAGGCCGGGAGGAAAGAGGTGAGAACACAAACTTCTAAGGGGAAAGGAAGCAGTCAGGATGGGGTGACAGGAAGCTGGCAGAGGCTGGAGGCTGAGCCCCATCGGGAGACCCCACCATGGCCCACAAAGGTGGGGGCCCCACAGCCTAGCACGGCTGCAGCATCTGTCTGCCACCAGGACAAACTGGGTCCAAATCAGGGAAGCCCCCAGGACCCACAGCCTTCCTGACCAAGGGATCCTGACCTTCCTTTCCATCGTTCACCCACCTAAACAACTGTACGGGGTTGTTCACGTGGGGGTAACTGGGTGTGCATTACACTAAGGCCTGGCCAGTTTTTAGGGTCCCCCCAAATAGTAAGACGGTCCAGGTAGGTGGATGGAGAGGCCCTGCCTCTGTCACCCTTTCAGGACAGGGCACCCCCACAGCCCTCTCTGCCCCTGCCCATGGCCTGCTCTTCCTGGGCACAAGAACCTCCTTAGTGTGCACGGGAGTGTGTCCCAGGAGCCTCCTGTTCTGACCCAGCTCTGAGCCCTCATGGGGCCCGGTGAGCAGATCTTGGCCCCTGCCCCAGGCAGCATCTTAGAGGAGAAAGCTGGGCAGGAGGCTGAGGCAAGAGCATTTCAAGTTCAAGAGCAGCCTAGGGAGCCTGGGCAACTTGTCAAGACCTTCTTTCAAAATACAGAGCCAAACAGGCTCTTAAAGCAGACCTGCTCTGGAGATAACCCTTTACCCCACAAATGGCTCCACCCTCATGACCCAGTCACCTCCCAGAGGTCTCACCTCAAATGCCATGAACGCATGAATCTGGGGACTAAGTTTCCAACCCATGAATTTGGGGGACACTGTCTAACAGCAGCAGGGTCTTGAGTCTGCCCTCCCACACCTGGCCACATCTTGGGCTCTGACCTGGCTTCTTCCCATGGAGGTCCACTGCTCTGAGGCCCACCTCCTCCCCCGAGACCTGTCATCTCTTGCTCATAGGACAGTGGCCTCAGACATCTCGTCCCGGTCACTAGAGGTCAGTTTGTCTCCTTTCCTCCTGAGCTCATGGCGTACCCCCCTTGTCTGTAGAAGCAGACCCTGAGACCATCTTCACATGCAGGACTTCCCATGGAAGGGAGGGGAGGAAATGGGAATAAGCAAAGGGACCTTTGCTAACTCTGGCCTCATGCAGGGCTCTGTGGCTGGAGTGGGTCCTCTCCCCTGCCCCCCTTCCCTCCTCTGATCCCCCCCACCCCCCACTGTTTGTCCTGTGTCAGGCTCAGGGTGGCCTTCTCAACTATGCACTGACCTGTCACTAGATGGAGATGCCTGGGGAGGAGTGGATGTGGGTCAGGTGACCCTGGGCAGCTGAGGCAGGACTTGAAGGTGCTGACCACTGAACCACATATGCTGCCCCTGCAGGTGGCACACCTAGCACCTGCTTCCCACAGGTTCGGCTCTGGTGGTGAGAGAGCCTGAGATCACCTTGACTCTTGGGAGGCCACACCCATAGACCTGTGGGGAACTTAACTGTTGGTGGACCCTCCACGCCCCATCCAGGGCTCACCCCCTGGGTCCTAGGGCAGCCACACAGGATCCCGCCTTCGCCTATGCAGGTTTGAACTTGGCTCTGGCTCCAGGCTGTGGAGATCTGGCTGGGATCCTGACTCTCCCCCAGACCTGGGCCCACCTCTGCCAGTTCCTGTTCTTCTGCACTTTCTATCCACCACCTGCTGCTCCCCACCTGGCTCTGCCCCTCCCGGAGGTGTGTTCCCCAGGGCCGGAGCCACTGTGTGCCCCTCCACCCAGGGCTCAGTGGGGACAAATGAACAGGAGATTTGCTTTAGGAGGCAGGATGAGGAGGGGAGGATGAGGAGGGGAGGGCAGGATGAGCCTGCGTGGCCTGGATCACCTTCACCCACCACCGGGCATCACCTGGAGACAGGGACACATCCCCAGACATGTGACATTCTGCAGCTTTGTCACCACAAGACCATCACAGAGTGTACTTACATTGAAACAGCTGTGATATCACCAGGCGACATACCTCACAGAACCCCTGTCATATGTGAACCCCGTCATTGACCTAAATGTTGTGCAATGTGTGACTGCATTGTCTCACTGGTTTCAAGCTTGGGGTGGGGACACTCTGTCCTCCTTGAGGGACACTGTTAATAGATATGCCGGGGGTGTTTTGATTGCTCTCTGACCACTTCCCTACCCTCACTAGCCAGATTGGGGTCTGGAGTTAGGAGCTAGAGTGTCCAGATAGAAACTTCCGGCTTGTAGGGCTGGGGATACAGCTCAGTTGGTAGAGTGCTTGCCTCACATGCACAAGGCCCTGGGTTCAATCCCCAGCACCTCCAAAAAAAAAAAAAAAAAAAGAGAAAGAAAGAAACTTCCAGCTTGTCTCTTGCAAGCCTTTGGGTTCTTTCTAAAGCTTCATGTTCTTATCTGCAAAATTCCCACGTCAGACCTGTTGAGAAGGTTACGTGGGGTAATGGCTTGTGTCCTTCCGGAGGCTCACACAGAGGCTCACACAGAATCAAGATCCGTGGCTTAGGACTTTGGTGTATGCATTTTGGAGGGACCCAATTCTGCCCATAGTTATCAGTGAGACTGTTTTACTAACCATACAGGGGCCTCGGGGTGCTGGGCCCCACTCTGCCTGAAGGAGAGGGCCTCTTTAGCTCAGGAGCTGGGAGGGTGGGAGGCACATCCTGGTGGGGGCATGAAGCTGGCTTATCTTGCCAGCATCCCCCTGAGGACTGGCCTGTGCCCCTTGGCGGTACAGTTGTGGGCTGTGGCCCGACAGTTGTCCAGGTTTCTCATCTGACCACTGCCTTGTTTTTCAACTGGAAACTGGCTTCTCGAGCCCAGTGGTGGGCAAATCTGCTGGAACTGGCCTTTCTGTGGACTGGATAAGGGGTGACCCGGTAATTAGAACAAGAGGCAGGTGGAGGAGGGGCTTGGGCCTGAAAGTGGACACCCCAAACCAGGAGGTGACTGTGCCGGGGCACAGAGCCTAGCACACAGCACAACCTTGACCCACAGCTTTGGTTGAGTGAGGGACTGGAAGGGACAAGGCCCTCTGGAATGCACTTGGGGTCCCAGCAATGCACCACTTCATTGAGGCCTCTTCTTCCTGGGAAACCCAAGGTCCTCCCCAATGACACAGGCTAAGATGGAGCCTTGTGTGGGGTCCCAAGGAACCTGAGATGGGAGCCCTTTCCTGGCTGGGAAGGTACCCAGGAGGGGAAGGAGCCTGGGTGGAGACTGGTAGGATAAGTGAGACTTGACCAAACAGAAGAAAGTGAATGACCTTCCAGGGTACAAGGGGACAATGGAAATGGCCAGCCGGAGCAGGCTGGAAGTGGGCCAGAGCAGGCATTTCCCTTGTGGTTGTGGAGAGCAGAGAGGTGAGGGAGCCCAGGGTGGCACCAGGTTTGAGCTCTGCATGGCGCTCCCTGGTGGCAGGTAGAGGAACTTGCAGGGAGAGACACCAAGATGTGGGAGACCAGGAGGGCTGAGGCTGGTTGTCCAGGAATGAAAGGGAGTCAGAAGGTCAGGAGTCGATTTGCCCAGCATGGGGGCATGGCTGGGAGAGAGAAGGTGGAGCCTGGGGTGTTTCCTTGCCCCTGGGGGTTTCTCTAAGGGCATGGGGAATTAGTGTGCTGGAGGAGCCGGCTGGGGCTGGATATGATGAGCTCAGTAGAGCACCAACAGCAATTGTGTGTCCTGGGATGTCCTGAGAGCTCTGATGATGCATGACCACTGTCCAGGCAAGTGGGCACACACAGTGGGGTTCAAGGGGAAACACTGAGGTGATCCACCATGGGGGCAGAGCTTGGACGGAGGAAACAAGGGCTGGCAGGCTCAGACTCAGGGCTCAGGGTCCCTGGGTGGAAGGGGACACATGAGATCAGACCCCAAAGAGAAGCTCAGAGGGAAGCATGGGCTTAGGGAAGCCTCAGCCTGAGCCTCCAGGGTGGAGGTCCCTGGGTCCTGGACCCTCCATGAGAGCTGGGCTGTGGAACAGGGGGAACTGATAGAGAAACATCGCTCAGATGAGGCCCAAAGAAAATGCCAGTCCCTTCCCATCCTGATGAGCCTGCCAAGAACTTGCCCATGTGTGAGGACCACACCTGACACCCCCAAATTCTGACCACTGCCTTGTTTTTCAACTGGGCTGGGGGGGTCAGAAAAGGGCTGTACCCCTCCCGCGGAACCCCTTTCCACCTGCGGTTAGGCTGTAGCCCAATGACTCCTGTTTGCCCATGACCAAGGTCAGAGACCAGGGCGTGCAGTGAGTGATGACATGATGCCACTCAGCAAACAGAAGACACAGGACATGGGGACCCTAGGAAGTAGGCCATATTGGTCCCCTGACCACGGGATCCTGAGATGAAGTGAGTTTCGAGTTCCATCGGGACAGGCCCAGAACCCTATCTCCATGCCTCTCCTTACAGTCTTCATTGTTTGGCCAGGTCTGGATTATCGGAAGCCATTTATAGTCCATTAAGAGATCAGATGTTGGGCTGGGATTGTGGCTCATCGGTAGAGCCCTCGCCTAGCATGGGCGGGGCCTGGGTTCTATCCTCAGCATCACATTAAAAAAAAAAAAAAGGTATTGTGTTGTGTCCATCTACACTTAAAAAAAAAATATATATATATATATAAAAAGAGAGAGAGATCAGATGTCTAGAGATGGTGATTGGAGGCTTTGGAAAAGGTTTTCCAATTCACAGCTCATTTCTCTATAGAAAGCTCTGACCCAGTACAATTCAGAGATGGCGGGACTCTGTCTATTCCAAAAACCCAGGGCTGGGATGTAGATATCAGGGTGGAGCGTTTATCCTTGGATGGGATGGTAGCTTATCCCAAAGAGAATTGTACCTCTGTCTCTGAAACACATGCTAAGTGCCCATACAGAGCCCGAGAGGAAGGAAGGGCTATCCAGTTTCAGGATGTCTCTCTGGGCTACAGGAAGAGGCAAGATTGATGGTTTGTATTGGGTAGGTGGGACCCTGGGTGGGAGGGCTGAATTTCTTTCTCAGGGTAGCCTCAGTTTGCATTTTCCTTTTTCTTTTGGGATATTTTTTTCACTTTGCCAGTAGTATTGGGAGTATATCATAGAAAATTGTCCAAGATTTTGACAAATTTTGATGAAAGATCATACCTAATATTTATTTGTAATTTTTAATATCTATAAATTTGTTATGTTTATGACTTTTTTTCCCTTAAGAATTGTCTAAGCTTTGTTGATAAGATTTTTTTTTTTGCAAAAAGTCTGTGTTTGGATTCTGTTGATTTATTTTTAATATGATCTATTTAATTAATTTTTGCTTCCTTTTAAAAAAATTTTTTAGTTGTAGGTGGACACAATATCTTTATTTATTCATTTTTTATTTTTTATGTAGTGCTGGGGAACAAACCACTCTACCACTGAATCACAACCCCAGCCCCAATTTTTGCTTTCTTTTTATTAATTCATTTATTCTCTCATTTTCCTGTCTGTCTTCTAATTAGTATGTTATTTCTTGCTACTTACTTTTTATTTCCTAGCATTTTGAGGATTGATCGGCTTTTGTTTTACTCTTTATTTTCTTTTTAGTGCGGGATGGCTTGCATTTTTACATTTTAATTCTCTGCTTCCTAGTATTTATCTTTAAATTCAAAACTATCTAATTGTATATATTTTTTTATTACACTTAAAGTGGCACAACTTCTATATCCTCTCCTTCAACATGAAAAAAATATTTGCAATTTTAATTCTTTATAACTTCTCCTCTTGGCCATCTTCCATGTTGAAATCACTTTTGTTTTAGAGCGAGGCTATTACTAAATCTCATTATTGTTTCTTTGCCTGTAATTACTCTTCTAATATGTTTTTTTTTCTATGTCCTTTATTTTGTTTTGTTGGGATACCTCCTCTAGTGATTCTTTCATAAGGGGTAACTGGTAAACTTTCTAAGTCTTTACACATCTGAAATCTTTATTTGGCCTTTGAGGTTAATTTGGCTGGGTATAAAATTATGGATCCTAAATATTCCCCTTAGGAATTTGAGAAAAATTTGTCACCATATTCTTGAATCTGATGTTGCTGATTTTAAAATCTTATTGAAACTTACTGTAAGTAGTTTGTTTTTTCTTGGCTTTCTATGGCATTTAGCATTTTCTCTTCATCCTGATTGTTCTGAAATTTCAGCACATACCCAGTGGGCCCCTTTGAATTAGGAACTGGTGCCTTTCTTCAGCTCTGGGACATTTCCTTTGCTACTTTTTCATGTGTCTGCTTCTCTTTGTCTCTGATCTGCTCTTATGGGGCTACTAATCAGTAGGTGTTGGCACTTGCCTGACTTTAGATCCCTCCCATTTCTCCCTACATTGTCTGTCCCTTTGTGCCTTTGCAGGGCCTCCTGGGAAAGTTCACAGCTCAGACTTGAAGCTCCTCAGGACCTCCTTCCTTCCCTCCATTCTATTCTTCCGTCCATCCATGGAGGTTTTATTTTCATGGTCATACATTCCATTTCTAAGAGATCAAATTTATTTTATTCCACAATTTTTATGAGTGGCATGCTCTCATCTCTTGGAGGACATTAATTATGCTTGTAAAATTTGTCTCCATATATTTTTTATTAATTTTTTTTTCTAGAGGTGCGATTTTATTGCCTGTTGAGTTGGTGCCTTTCTCTCATGGTGTTAGACTTTTAAAAATTTTTTATCAAATAATTTCATGGGTTTGTCTCTGTTTATTGAGACTTTGGCTTTTGCCAAAGAAGAATGGGGAAAAAATATGCAAGAATTCAGTGATCTGACCTTAAACGTGTCCCTGGAGGTCACCAGCTTGTGAGGCACCTGTTCTGACCACACCTGCCAGTGGATAGGTGAATCCAATGCCTGAATCTTGATACCAGCAGTGGGGTTACCTGAGTCCTCACTAACTAGCTGTCTCCCCTAATCAATCCATCCTGCAGCCACCCTAGGGTGTTGCCCTTATCTGCTGCTCCTAAGTTGCTCCCACTTGAGCCCCAGGCCTCTTTCCTGCATGTTCCTGGCTGTGCCTCAAATTACTTCCATTTGCTTTCTATCTCTAAAGTACTCCTCAGGTATTCTGGTCCAGGGCTTCTTGTTTTCCAATGTTATTCTGGATATTTTTTCTACTGTTAAGTTTCCAGGATCTGGTGATGGTGGGAAGGGTGGGCCTGCTGGCCATCTTGATCCAGTGCCCATATGGTGTGCATCTGTGCCCTCTCCCTGCACCTCTGCTGCCCACACTGCAGCAGTCCTTCCCTGCTTAGAACCTTCAGTGGCTCCCCACTGACTTCCTGAGAAGAGCCATATTAGCCTGGAGCCTCTCCCTTTCCCTGGCCCTTCCTTCCCTTCAGCCTTCCAGCCACTTCTAGTTGCACACAGGCCACTGGACACGCCTTGGTTGTTCATATGGTGTCCCCACCCATTTCCCTCCTTCCTCAGCTAATGTCAGCTCCCTCATGGCTCCCAAGCAGCTAACTCATCTTTCAGTGCTCAGCTGGTGGCCCTTCCTGGGACCACTCCTGCTCTGCTCCCACAGCTCCCTGGATGGACCTGTACCTGGATTCTGGTGGCTCCGTTCCCCTTGTCACCTGTCCTCCTCTGCCCCAGATGTCAGGGCGGTGGCTGAGTCTTTTTCACAGAGTGTCTTCAGTGGCTAAAATGATGCCAGTGCTTGGAGGCCAAATGGCGTGGGTACTGTCCCTTCCCCTCAGACTTGAGCAGAGGGTCTCTGTGGGCCCCTGATCCAAGAAAAGTGGGTGCTCCAAGTTCGTGAGGGGACCCTCCTCCTCCAGCACAACCTTTGAACTGCAGTCAGTGCCTCAGGAACAGACAGGGCTGACGCGACTTCTGCTCTCTCCATAGGCACTGGTGCCATCACACGGTGACCCGGACGGTGTCCTGCCAGGTGCAGAATGGCTCGGAGACAGTGGTCCAGCGTGTGTACCAGAGCTGCCGGTGGCCTGGGCCCTGCGCCAACCTCGTGAGGTAAAGGCCCTGGACTGGACTGCTCCGCCCTTTCGGTCCTTAAGAATGAATCCAGCCCCAGCACGGCTCTGGGGGAGGCTCTGGGAGAGGCTCTGGGGGAGGCTGGATTAATCCCAGAGATGAGAGTTGAACCTGTTTATGGCGCACCTTCTGTGTGCAGGGTGTGTTTGAGTATGAGTGTGTGTGTGTGTGTGTGTGTGTGTGTGTGTGTGTGTGCGCGCGCGCGCGTGCGCCCACAAAAGGTGAATGGAACACCGAGACAGACCCTCACAACTCAGTGGGTGTCTAACTGGCAGAGACCTCCACAGATGAGTGTAGACAGGGATCAAGGGAACAAGGAGGAGCCAGGTGGGGTGAAGAGGGAACCAGTTAGCATAGGGCTCCCGACTAGGATGTGGGGATATGCCAGATTTAGCCCCGCCCTCTGGCCCCGCCAAGCTCTGCCTCTCACAGCCCCACCCTCAGCCTCAGCACTCACAGCCCCTCAAGCCCCGCCCTCACTACCCTGCCCTTACAGCCCCACCTCACAGCCCACCCTCATAGCCCCGCCCTCAGCCTCACCATTCACTGTCCCTCAAGCCCCGCCCCTTACAGTCCCTCAAGCCCCGCCCCTTACAGCCCCTCAAGCCCCACCCCTCACAGCTCCGCCCTCACAGCCCACCTCTCATAGCCACGCCCCTCAGTCCCACCCTCACAGCCCCGCCCTCAGCCTCACCACTCACAGTCCCTCAAGCCCCGCCCCTCACCAGCCCCACCATTCACAGCCCCACCTCACAGCCCACCTCTCATAGCCACGCCCCTCAGTCCCATCCTCACAGCCCTGCCCCCACAGCCCTATCCCCTCCCTGGAAGCCTTCAAGCCCCATCCTCTCACAGCCCTGACCCTCTCGCAGCACCCATCAAAGCCCTGTTCTCACTGCCCACTGTCCCACCAGTTCTGTCCCAAAGCCCAGTCCTGAGTCACTGCCCTCTGCAGTCCTCAGCATCTGCAGAGAGATTTCACCACGAGGGCCTCAGAGCAGCTACCTCACCTTCCTCCCCCATCCTCTGTCCTTCCAGCTCAGCTCCACTTCCACCTTCTGGACTGGCTGCCCCTGACCTTTCTCCCCTCAACCTGACCAGCCTGAGGCCTCTACCTGAGGACCCTTCCCCATCTCTGCCTGGGACCTCTCTCAAATCTCTGCCCTTTTGAGCTGGTGTCCCCGCTAACAGGGCATTTTACACGGGGTCCATAATCACATCCAGCTGCAATAGTAGAATTCTTAACTTGGGGTCCTTAGATGCAATGTTTTCCTGCAGCTCGTTCTGCAAGAGGAATGGCTAGAGAAGTGGAGAGGGAGATGTCCATTTTAAATTTTAAGCAAGAGGGCTGCTTTTAAACACTGTGCTGGAGGCAGGACCAGTGGATCCATAATGAAGAAAAAGATGTTGACCCCCCCATCCTTTTCAGCCTGGAGACCCCCTTAGTCCCCAGGAGCAGGGAGCTTCCGATTAGCCAGTCAGAGTCTCTTGATCCTGTGAGCAGCTTCTGAGGAGGGAGGTCTTCGGCGTCTGATTTCTCCTATCCTGATGGGGAAGGCTCTGGCCAGGTTCCACGGGAGGAGTGGCTGTCCTGCTCTCCCAGTGGGAAAGCCAGCTGCTGGCCCCGGAGGACAGACACTGGGCAGAAAGGTCACACGTCCCTTACACGGTTCTGACTCCTGCCCAGCTTGCTACTATGTCTTTCTGAGATCTAGAATTTGACTTTAACAAAGGAATACTGTCTCCGGAGTCGAGACAGAGTTGGGTATGTCTGCTGGGCGCTGTGGTGCACCCCTGTAATACCAGAGGCCCCGTGGGGCTGAGGCAGGAGGATCCCAAGTTCAATGGCAGCCTGAGCAATTAAGCAAGACTCCTTCTCAAAAAAAGGAAAGAGAGCTGGGGATGTGGCTCAGGGATGGGGTGCTCACCCAGCACGTGCAAGGTCCTGGGTTCCATCCCCAGCACAGCAAGAGGGCTGTGTATCTAGAGTTCAGCCATATGGGCCTTTAGCTGCCATCCCATTATTAATGTGCTGGATGCTCCTCAAGCCAGTTACCAGGGTGGAGACCACCCAGGTATACGTGAGTGTCTACACACACACCATAGCGTGGCATTTGGGTTTAGGAGATGAACTGTCAGGTTTCCCTTTACTGAAAGCCCTCAGAATAAGTGGGATGGTGGGCTGGCTCTCCTAATGCCTCAGGTTCACGTCGAAGTTCTTATACTTTTGCAGTGTAGTCATGTCTGCTACGGAAAGGGGGCAAGCTGACTCCTGAATCGCCGAGCTGGGCGGGAACATTTTCAAGCCACCGTGAACTATCACAGTTGCTGTCTCAGGTCTTAGCGGTGATCTGAGTGGTGTCCCTGCAGCACAGGGGTCTTCAGTGTGGGTGCTGCGGGCCTTTCAGGGACTTCATTCCTTAGGGTAAGGACAGAGGACAGACGACCCGTCAGAGCATATGTGCATGTGTCATGAGCCTCCCCTGTGCCTGCAAAGCTAGCCAGCAGGAACCTTGTTCATTACAGTTAATTACAACTTTTCATTTCCATTCTTTTAGAGAAATTTCTTTCTTTCTTTTTTGGTACTGGGTTTGGAACCTCAGGGTACTTAATCACTGAGCCATATCCCAGCCCTTTGGATTTTTTCTTTTAAGACAGGGTCTAGCTAAGTTGCTTAGGGCCTCGATAAGTTGCTAAGGCTGGCCTCGAACTGGTGATCCTCCTGCCTCAGCCTCCGTAGTTGCTGGGATTACAGGTGTGCATTGCCATGCCCAGAGAAATTCCCTATTTCAGATCTTACTTACAATTGCTAAGCAATTATTATTTGTTAAAGAAAGAGGGGCTACTACACTTTTCTTTCTCATCAGTAACTCATAGCTGAGCTAGAATGGGGGGGCACCCTCTTTCTGCGGCCTCAGGGCTGCTGGCTGGGCAAGGAGAGGAAGGGTGATAGTCAAGTATGACCACCGCTCCCTGGTCACCTGGGGCTGCATTCTTATTACAGGCCGTCTTTTTGCTGTATTCTACTACAAGGGCATCTTGTTTGTGGCAGCCTCCTCACTGGTCTCCCTTGGGACTTTGGACTCTTTGACTTCACTCTCCACCATCCCGTGTGGGTCTTCCATGATATTCCTCCAAGTCACAGAAGGGCAGCAAAGGCTCCAGGCATCATGTCTCATGCCACGGTTTTCCAAAAAAGGAAGCAAAAAAGTGGGACCCATTTTTTTCTGTCATAGAGAAATAACATGTGTCCAGGATTGAACTCAGGGACACTGACCACTGAGCTACATCCCCAGCCCTATTTTGTGTTTTATTTAGAGACAGGGTCTCACTGAGTTGCTTAGCGCCTCACTTTTGCTGAGGCTGGCTTTGAACTCGTGATCCTCCTGCCTTAGCCTCCCCAGCTGCTGGGATTACAGGTGTGCGCCATTGCGCCCGGCTAAGGATAGTCTTTTCTAGAACCCCCAGCCGACTTCCCCTGCTGCCTCAGTGGCCAGGATTTGCCCCTCAAGCCTCAGTTTCCCCAACTCTAAAATGGAGGTGACGGAGTGCAGCGTTGGGAGGTGGCTGAGGAGGGGGTGAGGGGCGTGGGGCGGTGTCCTGCAGGAGGCTGGCTTAGAGGCCAAGGATTCCAGGTCCAGGGCCCCCAGGCAGCTGCCACCTGGGTTCCAGGCGGGGCAGGCCCTGCCTTCCTGCTGAGGTTAGTGGCAATCCCCCTGAGCCCCAGACCTGCCCTGCGCCTGCTCCTTAGCTTACAGCCCCAGTTGCTCAGCGAGTCTGGCCGTGTTTCAACCTCAGCATTTAATGGGCCTGCTCAGCGTTTTCTGGGTTCCTTCTGTCCATTTCTGGGGGCCCGTGTAGGGCATCATCTCTCCATTCCCCCGAAGCGCAGTTGGATGCTTTGATTTGTGTTTGCACAGAACTCCTGTTGGGGGAAGCAGGGTGGCGTGTGAGCCTCACCGTAGGATCAATTATGAATTGCCTCTCGCCGTCCCCCTCTTTTTTCTCCTTGGTACCATTGCTGTGATCTCCAGGGTGTGAGTCTCTCCCACATTTCTTGTGACAACCTAAGAGATCCTCATTTCCCAGGTTGCTTTCCAGCCTGTGATGGCAGATACAGGTAGCAGAGTAAGGTGAGCTTGGAATCCAAAAGACAAAAGGCTCAGTGGAGCTGTGTGGCTTCCAGAAAGTTACTTAGCCTCGCTGAGCCTCATCTCTAAAACAGCCAATATCTGTCTTGCAGCATGGGTGTTAGGATTCCATGAGAGAAAAACAAGGGACAATTTAGTGCTCTGCGCGTAGGATCTTCCGGGACACGGCAATGGCTGTTTTTTAAGTATCACTTCCCCTTGGCCTGGTGAATTCTGTCTTGAGGTGCGGGAGAAGCCTCCTCTTGGTACCGCTGTTGCCTCTGCCCTGCCAGCCAGATTGACAGGACCTGCAGTGACGATACCGCAGAATCTCATTTGCCTTCTCAAGGAACACAGTGGGTCTTACCTTAGTGGAAGGTACACACCTGCCCATCTGTCCTGTCAGTCTCCAAGTCCCAAGGCCAGGGAATGTCTGCTCCTCTCCACATCCCCGGATCCTTTGCCAGAAGGGACTGGAGGAGGGAATCATGGATCTGGTAAAGTCTCACCTACCCCCACCTCCTCGCCCAGTCTCCAAGGGCCCCTCACTCCCCCCACTTCCTGCAAGGAAGACCCTCTCTAAGCTGGTCCCTGAGGTGAGCCGCACCTGATAGAAATTCACATTTAACTGAAGGCTCCTGGACCAGACCTTACCCAAGTGATTTCCCTATGAGGGGACCGTGGGAAGTCCAGAGCAAGGCAGCTGGGGGAACCCTGCAAGGCCTTTCCATCTTCACACTTTGGGCTGCATTTGAAGATAGAACTAAAGGGGATCCCTTTTCCCCTGTGTGGCGGGGATGATGTTATCAGATAGGGCGGACAAGGGGCCACAGCCTGAGAGTCAGGAGACGAAGTCAGAGTTGGAAGAGTGTATGAGTCCGTTTCCTGCTGCCATAACAAGTGTGGCCACCCTGTTGCTTGCATCCAGATTCCCTGGAGAGTCATGAAAGTTGTAGAGTGCACCAAAAGGTGATTCCTTTTTCCTTTCTGCGTAGCTTTCTATGGTATGTTGTACCAGTTAGTTTAACAATTCATCTGCAGAAAAAGACACCCTGGATGTTTTCAGTTTGTGGCTACTGTGGATAAAACTGCTATAAACATTCATCGATAGGTTTTTATGTGAACATAGTTTTTTTTTTTAAATTTTCTTTTAGTTGGAGATGGACGCAATACCTTTATTTTATTTTATTTATTTTTATGCGGTGCTGAGGATTGAACCCAGGGCCTCACACATGCTGGGTAAGAGCTCTACCACTGAGCTCCAGCCCCAGCCCCATGAACATGAGTTTTTATTTCTCTGAGTAAATGCCCACGGGTACAACAGTGGGGTCACGTGATAAGTCCGTGTTTAGTTTGTTTTTGAAGAAACTGTCAAAACTCTTTTGCAGAATGGCTGGATTGTTTTCCATTCCCACCAGCAAATGTGTGAGAGGCCCAGTTTCTCTGGGCCCTTGCCAGCCTGTGACGTTACCACTCTTATTTTATGTAGCCGTTTTGTAGAGTGGACCCTCGTGATTCACGTGCATTTCCCTAATGACCAGTAACGTCGGACAGTTTCATCAAGTGCTCTGATCGCCAGCTGCGCATCCTCTTAGCAAAATGTCTGTTCATGTCTTCTGTCCATTTTCTGGTTGGGTTGTTTGTTGCCTCACTGTTGAGTTGTGAGATTTCTTTATCTCGTATACTCTAGATGCTAGTCCATCGTCAGCAATGTCCCTTCCAAGTATTTTATCCCACTGTGTGGCTTGTCGCCTCAACTGTCTTGGAGAGCAGAACTTTTAAGTTTGATGAAATTCAGTTTATCAGATTTTTTTTTTCTTTTGTGGATTTGCTTTCAGTGTTAAATCTAAGATCTTTTTGCCTCACTTTAGATCCTGGAGATTTTCTCTGATTTTTTTTTTTTTCAAAATAATTTTAGAGTCTTATACTTTACATTTAAGTCTGTGATACATTTTGAGTGAATTTTTTTTTTTGGCCCAAGGTGCGGGGTTTAGGTTGAGATTCATTTCTTTGCCTACAGATATTGAATTGCTCGAACAATAACTTATTGGAAAGGCTGCCGGATGTGACGGCGCATGCCTGTAACCCCAGCAACTGGGGAGGTTGGGGCAGGAGGATCGAAAGTTTGAGGCCAGCCTTAGCAACTTATTGAGTCTCTAAGCAGCTTGGTGAGACCTTGTCTCAAAATAAAAAATAAAAAAGGAATGGGGATGTGGCTCAGTGGTTAGATCCCCCAATCCCTGGTACCAAAAAAGAAAAAGAAATCAATGAGATATTTTAATAGGAATTGCATTGAACCTGTGTGTGTGTTTGGGGAGACTCATATATTAACATGTTGCCAATCACGTCGTCTATCAAGACCCACTTACGTCTTCCTTCTGACCCACCTCCTCTGGTTTCCTTTCCTTTCCTTTGCACGGATCTCAGCAGCATGTGCTGAGAGTGGACAGAGGCTTTGTCTTCAGTCTCCAGGGGAAAGCGTTTCACCACTTAGCGCGGCAGAAGTCTGAGTATTTGCAGGCTCTCCTAATCCTCTTCTGTTCTTTGGAGTTTTTATCATGGTGTTGAATTTTCCCATCCAGTTTTGGCATTGATTGATCCTGTCATGTGATCTTTCTTCTTTAGCCTGTTAACATGGTGATTGTATGGAGTGCTTTTCAAATATTGAACCGGCTGTTACCTGCCTGGGATAAACTCCACTTGGTAACAATATATATATATATATTTTACACACATATATATATATATATATTTTACATTGTGCTGATCCTATTTGCTAATATTTTGTTAAGTGCTTTTTTTTCCTATATTCATGA
The DNA here is from genome assembly GCF_052094955.1 of Ictidomys tridecemlineatus. NCBI lineage: Eukaryota > Metazoa > Chordata > Mammalia > Rodentia > Sciuridae > Ictidomys > Ictidomys tridecemlineatus. The sequence continues at coordinate 116,301,678 of NC_135486.1, forward strand.
TAGATAGTGGTCTGTAGTTTTCTTGTTCAGTATGATCTTTGGCTTTGGTAACTGTGTGGAATATGGGCTTCAGAAAAACAGTCAGGATCCGGGTGTGGGGGTACATGCCTATAATCCCAGCGGCTTGGGAGGCTGAGGCAGGAGGATCTCAAGTTCAAGGCCAGCCTCAGCAACTTAGTGAGGCCCTAAGCAACTTAGCCAGATCCTGGCTCAAAATTAATGAAGAAAGAGGGCTGGGGATGTGATTCGGTATTAAAGGGCTCCTGGGTCCAATCCCTGGTACCCAAACAAAAGTAAAGATATATTCTCTCCTCTTTTATGTTCGAGAAGATATTATGCATAATTGGTGTCAGTTCTTTAACGTTTGGTAGAATTCTCCAGTAAAACCAGTTGTGTCTGGATATTACTTTTCTGTTTGTTTTTTAAATTATAAATTCAATTTGCTTATTAATTATAGGGCTAGTTGGCTGATCTACTCCATACACTGACCTATGGTGATAAGTGTTTGGGGGAGAAGTGGTCCATTTCCTGGGGGTCGGCCAACTCTTCTTCATTCCGGATGCTGCCCGTTGTGTCTCCTTTGTGGGTGTGTGTTGTCCGTCTTGTGAGAGGCCATTTTATTTCACTGATCCTTCTAGAGAGTCAGCTTTTGGTCTCCCTGGATTTGGGTCACCTGGGTTTTTTTCCGTTTCCCCGGTCTATCTCTCTCGTCCTGCTGTGTCCCGGCTTCTCCTTGCTCTCTGTTGACTGTTCTCTTTTCCTGAGGTTCCTAAGAGAAGCCGGTTTGTGTTTTGAAAAGCTGGGTGGCTGCCATCAGGAGCCGGGGGACAGACACCGCGGGAGGTGACGAGGTGGCGGGGCTCCCGTAGGGGCTGGGTCAGGAGGCCCCCTGGAAGCTGAGGGGCCGGGAGTGTCCCATCACTTAATGTCAGGGAGCAACTAGGGGTGCCCCTAGTTTTCTCTTTTTGAGCAGCTTGCAGGCTGGGCCTGCCGTTCACCGAGATGAGACACTGGAAGGCGATCAGGCCCGAGGGGTGGAAAGCCACAGCCCTGCGCTGGCCACGCGGAGATGCCAACAGGGCATCTGTGGTGGATGAGGGTCAAGTAGGAGGTTTTCTGTATGGATTTTTCCCTTCTGTGATTTTTTTTTTTTTGTACTGGGGATTGCACCCAGGGGTGCTTAACCACTGAGCCCTATCCCAGCCCTTTTTTATATTTTATTTAGAGACAGGGTCTCGCTGAGTTGCTTGGGGCTTGCTAAGTTGCTGAGGCTGGATTTCAACTCCTGACCCTCCTGCCTCAGCCTCCCAAGCGGCAGGGTTTATAGGCATGAGCCCCCATGCCCAGCTCCTCTGTGTGATTTTTTTTAAATTGGAATCTCCGTAGTGAGTGTATATCAGAGGTAGGGGCGAGGACATCACCCAAACTAATGGCCACAGACCAGCACGAGGCCCCAGAGTCATGCTGGGTGCCCCAGAGCCATGCTGGGTGCCCCGCCAGTCACCAGCATGGTGTGAATGAGGCCTGGGTGCCCTGGGGACGGTAGCCTTATGCCTTAAGTTCTCTGATCACCTGTTCATTGTGCAGTTGGGTTAGGGTTAGAGTCAAGGCAGCGCCAGGACATAGCCCTTCCTGACAGTGTGTGCATGCATGCGTGTGCATATGTGTGTGCCCGTGTGTGCATGTGTTTGTGTGTGCGTGTGCAGATGTGTGCCAGTGTACGCATGCGGGTGCCTGTTTGTGTGTACATGCACGTGTATCAGAAACTGCTGGATTCAGGAGGCCCCCTGGAAGCCACGGGGGGCCGGGAGTGTCTCGTCACTTAATGTCAGGGAGCAGCCAGGGTGCAGAGAAGACAGGCCTGGCCTCCTTCCCTGTCCCTGGGCTTCCCTTTCCAGGACATGGAGAGAACCCCGTGTCTTGCTCTGAGGTGATGGTGCCCCATTCGGGCAGGGGGATGCCAGGCGTGGAGCATGCTGCCCTTGGCCCTGCCCAGCCCCTCCGTCAGAGCAGGAGGACAGGCCCAGGGACGCGGGGGTTAAGTTTCCTCGCCAGCCCCCCTGCCCTGGCTGCCTCCCTGGCCCTCGGAGGCCTTTGATGGCATTAGAGCCAACCTTTTCCAGATGTGTGAGGGAGGGGGTGGCCGGAACTCTCCAGGCTCCTCCAGACGCCCCTGCCAGGGAGCCTCCCCCGGGGTTGGGTTGCCTGCTGCTGGGGGGTGCCCGCCTGGGCTAGGCCAAGTCCAGGATTTAAACACTCTCTTAAGACAAGGCCTTTCTTCCTGCCCCTCCTCCTCATCCTGCCCTTGGGCCACCTTCTCAGCAGGGGCAGCTTGTCGGCTGCACTTCCCTGGCCCTGCCCCCACCCCCAGCAGCCTGTGGTCCTGGGCTAAGGGGAGGGAGGCCTGCGTGAGAGGCTGGCTGCCCTCTGAGGCCACTGTCCCCTCCCCCTGGCACTTAGGAGCTGGCTTGAAGGCTGGGGAGGACAGAGGCCAGAGCCCCCTTCTCCTGCCTCCAACCGCAGAGGGACAGCCCCTCCTCCCTGTGGGCTGCGGGCTGCTCTTAATCAGGAGATTAATAATCTCCTTCTCCCTCTCGTAACTCCCACCCCGTTTCCTGTTGCGTCTCTGGCCTGTCTCGGTACCTCCCAGGGTGTCCCTCCTCACGGTGGTCCCTGGCGAGGAAGCAGAGGCCATGCAGGAGCAGGGTTGGCCCCAGCAAGGGAGGGGGCGCCAGGCTCCCCTGGACCAGGTCTCTGGGCAGAGTAGGCCTGAGCCAGCATCGGCGGGACCTTGGCAGTGACCCTGCATCCACCGGGGGCCACCTGATGCACGGGGGACCTTACCTTTGGAGGCCGGAGGGCAATGTTGACCCCCTTGCCACCCCAGGGATGGGCGCCTCATCCCTCCTGGGAGCCCTCTCTTCAGATCTCCTTTCACGGGCCCTTGTGCACCCAGAGCTGCCTTTGGGGACCCCCAGGACCTGGCTGTAAACTTCCAGAGGACAGTTGCCGGGCAGCTGCAGCCCGAGACCAGGCTCCGGGCGTCCGTCCCCTCTGGTTGCACACCTTGAGCTTTGGAAGCAGCTCTTTGGAGGACCTCAGAGGCTCCGGGGGCAGGAAGAGGGTCAGGGCCATCTGTGCCTGAGGGCTCCGCAGAGGCAGCTCCTCGTCCAGCAGATGAGGGCGCACCCCGGCTCTGGAGTGTGACCCTGTGCTTCTCCATGGCCTCAGGGGCCACTGATCCCTGCTGGGTCCTCCTTTCCCACCCAGGGCCCTTGCTTCTTCCCTTCTCTCTCCCCTTCCTGCCAGGCCTCTTAAAAGCAGATCACGAGGCCCCTGCACTTTGCAGCCGTTGGTGGCCTCCCCATGGCCGAGAGGAACAGGCTCCCAAGCGGGACACGAGGCTGTTTTGCAAGGCAGTGAAGCCACATCGGGTCTTCTGTTTTCTTGTTTTAATTTATCATTATTTTTTTAGTTGTAGTTGTTTTTATGTGGTGCTGAGGATCGAACCCAGGGCCTCGCACGTGCTAGGCAAGAGCTTTACCACTGAGCCCCAGCCCCAGCCCTACGCATTAATATGTGCAGCTTTTAAATATTTTGTTGCTCGTGGGGTGCTGTGGAGCACGCCTGTGATCCCAGCAGCTCAGGAGGCTGAGGCAGGAGGGTTGCGAGTTCAAGCCAGCCTCAGCAATTTAGCAAGGCCCTGAGCAATGTAAGGAGGACCTATCTCAAAAGAAAAAAAAATAAAATGTCTGGGGATGTCATTCAGTGGTTAAGTGCCTCTGGGTCCAACCCCCTAATACCAAAGGAAAAAAAAATTACTGTTTAAGATCATGACTCAGAAAACTGGGAAAGCTCTGGTCAATCCAATGTCCACAGACTGAGTCTCGCCTTCTTGCCTACTTCCCAGAATTTTCCAAGCCTGACCCTGGGGAGCTGCTCCACCTGCACATCAAAAAACCCTGCTCCCCAGATGCACCCAGCACACTCAGAATGGGGACTTCTGGGCCCTCTGAGCTGCCACTTTCTTGCCCTCTCATCAGACTTGCTCAAGGTCCCCCATACGGGAAGCTTCTTCCAGCCCTTCCTGGTGGAGGTGGTTGTGCTCTGCTCCTCCATCCCTGTGCCTCGAGTTTTCAGAGCTGTGCCCAGCCGAGCACCCAGACCTCCTCTGGGAGCCTCCATATCTTTAGGGGCTCTGCAGTTCCCGGGAGGGGACTGTGTGGGGGCCACCTGCTCATCCGTGGTTCCATTCATTCTATCCATCTTTATTGAGCACATAAAAGGGCATCATGTCTTTTTCTTGTTGATTTGTCTTTTTTTATTTGTTGATGACATGCAAATAGGAATGGACACACAGGAGAATATATTTAAAAGAATAAACATGTAGCCATCCTGAGCTAGGCCTGCATTGGGCCATAGACTTGGTGGAGGAGAGACACATCAGACAAATAATTGCACAGGTTGGTGTATAATTATAAGTGCTTGGAAAAGAAGTCTGGGTTCTTTGATGGAGTAAACCAAGGGCTTCCAGCAAGCCACGGGTGGGCGGCATCTCACAGGAGGCGGCAGCTCCTCTGAGCACCTAGTCTGCAGCTGCTCTGGGGCAGAGGGAAGAGCAATCCGTGACGTGGCTGCTGGAGTTCTGAGCGAGTGGGGAAGGGCAGGCAGGGAGGTGGCCAGAGTGGGCACTGCCGTATAAGTCCCCGTGGCCAAACTAAGGACTTGGGTGTTGTAGGAAGTGTTCAGGGAAGAAAGGTCTGCGTTAAAATCATCTCCTGAGACAATCAGAGAAGCCTCATGACTTCTTGGGTTCAGCTGCAGTGGGAGGCAGGTGGGCAGCCCCTGGAGGCTGGGGCAGAGGTCCATGGCTGGTTCCTTTGCCTCCCGATGCTGTAGCACGGTGAGCACCAGCACAGACTCCGGTTGTTCCACGTCCTGTGCGGTCCCTTAGATTTTATAATTGCCTTGTCAATTAAAAAAAAATCACTAGGATTTTTATAAGGGTTACATTGTATCTATAGATCCATTTGTACTGAAGGGACCCCTTAATGACCATGAGTATTCCTGTCCATCAACATAGCATAACTTTCCATTCACTTGTTCTTATCTATCTCATCAGTGTACACATTTTTTTTGGTTTAATTTACTGATTAATATTAGTTGGATCAGGCTGCCATAAAAATGCCGTAGACTGGGGAGCCATTAATTTTCTCATAGTTCTGGAGGCTGGAAGTCCAAGATCAAGGTTCTATTTGATTCCATTTCCTGAGTTGTAGATGGCCACTTTCTCACTGTGTCTTTACACAGCCTTTGGTGTATGTGCAGGTTGAGAGAAAGAGGATCCTGTCTTGGATGTCTTTTTACAAGGATACCAAGAAGAAGTCTGCACATGCTCAGTACAGGTGCAATCAACCCCCCACCCCCTCAATATATTCAATCACATTGGCTGAATCCACAGCTGCAGATCTAAAATATATGAATGGCTCACTTCTGTTCTTTTAAATATATTCTTATATATTCACATACTTATATACATAATCGACAAATAAAAAAAAGATAAGTCATGCAAGTCAATAAAACACCAAAGAAGGGAAAGATACAAAACCCAATTTAGAAGTGGGCATAAGACTTGAAGATAGTCAAACGGAAAACACAAAAAGGGACTCAACCTTATTTAGTCGTCAGGAATTGCAAATGAAAACAATAATGAAAGATTACTACATAAGCCCAGGAATGGATAAAATGAAAGTGACTGACAATATCAAATGTTGGCAAGGATGTGGAGCAACTGGAACTCTCATCCACTACAGCTAGGCTTGTAAGCTGAATGACATGTAAGGTTCTGCCCGATTCCATTCCTGGTGAGGGCTTTGCTCAATTTCTGGCTTCCAAAACGTTTTGGAAACTTGTTCATAATATCTACTAAAGTTGGGTGGCAATTGATTCTCTGGACCATCAGTTCTGTTCCTAAGCATATACCCTAGAGAAATGGAAATGTATTCTCGGGGCTGAGAATGTGGCTCAAGCAGTAGGGCGCTCGCCTGGCATGCGTGTGGCCCGGGTTCGATCCTCAGCACCACATACAAACAAAGATGCTGTGTCCGCCGAAAACTAAAAAATAAATAAAAAATTTTTTTAAAAAAGAAATGTATTCTCATAAAGACTTGTACAAGAATGTTCATAGCATCTTTGCTCATCATAGCTCAAATCTGGAAACAACCCAAATGTCCATCAGCAGGAGAATGGACCAATTATAATCCAATCATTTGTCTTATTTATGTAATGAAATATTATTCAGCAATAAAAAAGAATAAAATATCACACCATCTAATGGAATGGATGGAACTCAGACCTAATGGATGAGTGAAAGAAGGCCAACACAAAAGAGCACCTACTGTAATTTTCCATTTATAAGAGGTTCTTGAACAGGCAAAATGAATTCATGATGAGAGAAGTCAGAAAATGGTTACCTCTAGGGCCAGGAGAAGTGGAGTGAGGGGGATTTTTCAAGGAGTGGGAATTCTGGTGGGCGTGCGTATGGCTAGAGACTCATTGAGATTCTCACTGGGTTTATCTTTTTGGCTGCATGCCCATTATATTTTAATGACAAGGAGAAAATCCACTATAAAAATGAGGAGTGAACTTAGTACTTTGCCTCATGGCACTTACCCTGCATGCAATCATGTAGGTTCACCTGCACGATTATGTAATGTGTGTCGGTTGTCCCCAATAGCCTCGTGTTCTGGCACGTGCCTGTCTTGCTCATTCTTGTGTTCCTGGGATCTGCTCAAAGCGGGCTCTTGGCAAGTGTTTGCTGGGTGCATGCACGAGTGTTGGATTGTAACCAAGCTCTGGCCCCCATGTGTGGGAGGAGGGAGAGAGAAGCCATCCACTCTGGTCAGGGGGCAGGGTTGCTTCACCGAGGAGGGGCCATCTGGGACACAACTTGAAGGCTCTGTGAGATTTTTCTCAGGCAGCACACAGGAGGAAACACATCAGTTCTGTTCCTAAGCATATACCCTAGAGAAATGGAAATGTGTTCTCATAAAGACTTGACAAGAATGTCGGCAGAGAAGCTTGTACTTGCAATGGTGGCGGTAAGAGCACAGGGCACCTGGGCTTTCTGTTGTGTGGCGGTGGTAGGAGCCCTGGCTGGTGACTGCGGAAGGAGGTGAGGGTCAGAAGGTAGGCCGAAAGGTTTGGTCCTTAGTCTGCAGTAATCATGGAGATACAGCTGTCACCAAACTGGATCAGCATTTTAGAAAGTTTGCCAACTGGACCCCAACAGCACTAGCCAGTTCTTGGTGGAGGCAGGAAGGCAAAGGCCCCTCAGGTTCTTGCTCAGACTGGGAGATGGACCACCAAGGATGAACCTGTCTTGGGCACCCTGGTGGCACCCAAGGGTCTGCTAGGCTGAGCCTGGGCCCGCTGGGCTGGTAGAGCAGCGCCACCTACTGGTAGGTCCTGCACCTGCACTTTGTGGTCCATCTGCTTCCTCCACAGCCTTGGGGTCCTGGAGGGGCACAGACCAGGACTGAAACCCAAGAAGGAGGGTCAGTAATAGAGCTTTTATGGAATATTGGGGTCCTCCTACGTGTATTGGAAAGAAATTGTTCCTTTGCACTGAACAAAGACAAATTGAAGTTTCTGGGCGTGGGACTGATTCTGCCTGGACTGATTCTTATTCCCTCACCTTTTGGCATTTGTGACTTTGAGAAAGTTCCTTAAGCTCTTTGTGCCTCCGTCTCCTCATCCGTCTCTTCATCCGTAAGTTATAGATGAAAACGGCCTCCACCTGCATCAGCATCTGTAGCCCACTCAGCCTAGGGCCTGGCACTCCCTGAGGGCTCAGGGACATCTATTTTTCATTGTCTATTATTATTGCCACAATATCACCCAAGGGCTGGAGGGTGACAGCATGTGACACAGAGGGCATAGGGGTCTGTCCCTCCTGGAAGGACTGGTGCATGTGGTTGAGCAGCCTGGACTCTCTCCCTGCCGCTTGAGGCTACTCAGAGGGATGAGATCAGATCTGTGTCCGAGCAACCCTCTCTATTGTCTAAGCCTCATCCCTGGCATCCGGGTCCCCACAGCATCCTCATCAGGACAGGGGCTCAGGGAGGTCACCGTGTACGTTAGCACAGTGAATTAGGGGCGGAGTCAGAATCCTGCCACGGAGCAGGGAGACCTGTCAGGCCCGAGGCAGGGCGTGAGCGTGAGGAGGATGCACGGGTGTGCAAGTTCTGAGAGTGTGCTAGTGTGAGCGTGTAAGAGGGCAAGTGAGTGTGTGCGGCCACGTGAGAGCTTGAACATGAGCGGTGAGTTGTGTTAATGCATGTGCACGAGTGTTTATTTGATTGTGTGAATGTGAATCGTGCGTGCATGAGTGTGTGCACAGGGTGTGCACATAAGTGTGCAACCACAGGTGAGCAAATGTGGACGCAGTGTGAGTGAGCTGAGGGTATTGGTGCAAGAGCGGGTGCTTGTGTAAGAACACGAGTGTCCTGCATATCGTGAGTGTGAGGAGTGTATGTGAGCGTAAGAGTGTTGGCGAGTGTGCGTGTGAGCGTGTTTATGGAGCACTCGTGTCATGCCCTCCTTGGACCCAGGCTCACGTCCCCACCACACGTCCCCAGGTCCCTGGCTGAGAAGGGGTGACCTGGTGCTGTGGCTCTCCCACGCCTTCCTGTCCCCCGCTCCTGTCCTTTCCCTACCTGTACCCAGTGACAGTGGCCTCCGAGATCCCCTAGAAGATGCCTCTTGGAGCTATTTTGCCAGGAACCTGTGGAACAGCTCAGAGGGGCCTGGGGGGAAGCCAGCACGAGGGGATTCTCCACCATCTGTGCTGTGGTTTCTGAAGTCCGGTTTCAGACGGGTCCCCGGCTCCCAGGGCATCTCGGGGCAGGCACGCGGCTGCCACCGTTAGTCCATCATCTCTCCCTACACCCAATGGGGGGCTCCGGGTCAGCAGATTTCAATTTTGGGGGCCGTGCAGTTTTGTTTTAAAGAGGAAATTTTGCGGCACAATCCAGCAACATAGTCATGATGATCCGAGCGAAGTCGAGGGTCCCCCTGGAATCTGTCTGTCTGTCCACACTCGCTTTTCTGGAGAGTTTCACAGAATAGTATCAGACTGATTTGTGAGAGAATTTCTGAACTGGTGTTGGGGGAAACTCCACCAGGGGTTACATAATATTTTCCAGGAGATTTTTCTTCTTTTTTTAAAAATCAATTTTTATTAATTTTATTTAAATTTTTAAATTGAAATGTTTTAAGGTTTTTAAAAAAAATTTTTAAAAGCAGAAACATTTTTTATGGCTGGGAGGGCTCACCGCTGTGCTTCAGAGGGCCTCTGCTAGAATGAGCACCGTGGGGTTTATTTTTGGTCCTGGGGATTGAACCCAGGGGCACTTACCCACTGAGCCCTTTTGGTTTTAAGACAGGGTCTCACTAAATTGCTTAGGACCTCATGAAGTTGGTAAGGCTGGCCTTGAACTTGTCATCCTCCTGCCTCAGCCTCCTGGGCTGCTGGGATTGCAGGCAAGTGCCACTGTGACCCGCATGCCTGTTTTATGTCTGTGACTGCAGTCTAGCCCCAGAGGACGCTCCTTAGGTATTCACTGGGAGAATCAAGCAAAGGGAATAACCATCGGTAAAGGGGTGGAGTTGGGGGTTGAGCGTGGTTGAAGTTCTGCAGGTCCTGATGGTCTGACCCTTTTCCCTACTCCTATCTTGCTCAGTCATATGCATTGCTCCCCTAGAGGAGGCTACATGTGGAGAGTTGTAGACCCTTTAGATGGCAGCTGACACAGAGAGGGCTGGTGATTTGCCTGGGGCCACATAGCTGGCGTGCACAGAGCCAGGGCCATGGGTCCACCGCCCAGGGAGCCTCCCAGACCCTCGGGTGGGAAAAGCCACCTGGGAGATCTTTGCGGGAGGCATTGGGGGCAGGCGGGCAGGAGCGCAGGCCTCAGTGACACTGTCCTTGTGTTAGTTACAGGGCTCTCATCAGGCCCACGTACAGGGTGTCCTACCGCACGGTGACGGCGCTGGAGTGGAGGTGCTGCCCTGGCTTTACCGGGAGCAACTGTGAGGAGGGTAAGTCTGCCAGGGTGCGGGGCGCCTGGGGGACAGGGCATGGCCAGGCTGGGCCGTGGGGACCGTGGACGTGGCTCCCCGCTGCCCTCCACTTTCCACAGGTGGTTTATAACGTGAAATTCTTTCCTTTTCCCAACACTGACCCAATACTCTGGACTGGCCAGCCAGGGTGCAGCTGCTCACCCTGCCCTGGGCACGAGGGGGTCCTGCGGGTACCACCCAGGTGAGAGTTGGAGGAGCCTCCGGAGCCCAGGCTGGGGTAAAGGGGTTGGATTTACAGCCTCCTCCTGCCTCCCCGGCTCCACCAAGCCCAGGCCTGGGGCAGGCACGGTGGGCACATGGGTCCAAGAAAATGTAGACCAGGGCCACCAGGCTGAGGCCACGGATTTTGTAGAATGAGGCAAACACTAGGAGACCTGGGGGACTGGTGCAGATGGGCCTCAGCTAGCTGTCCTGGGTGCTCAGAGTGAGGACGGATGAATGGGCCAGGCCAGCACCTTCCCAAATCCTGGGGCCCCAGCTCGGCCTGATCCTGGAGCCCAGGAGACCTGAAAAGAGCCACAGGTGGGTCAGAGGTGGACGGCAGGGCAGGTCCCCGACACACTCACAACAGGGAAACGGCCACCTGGTTCCCCATAGAGTTGGTCCAGCAGGAAGGAGGCCCAGTGGTCAGTTTTGTATTTGGAGACAATAGTTATCCTCCATGTGGAATTTCTGACAAAATTATTGTCTCATTTTTTTATTATTTAACTTATTATATTTTTTTGTATTGATAGAAGCCCGGGTATTCTGCCACAGAGCCATGTCCCCAGCCCTTTTCATTTTGTGTTTTGAGGCAGGGTCTTGCTGACTTACCCAGGTTGGCCTCCAACTGGAGATCTTCCTGCCTCAGCTTCCTGAGTTAGTGGGATTACAGGTGTGTGCCACCATGCCCAGCTCCTAACTTATGTTTTATTAGTGTTTTTTTTTTAATTTTTTTTTTTTTGTACTGGGGTTTGAACTCAGGGGCATTTGGTCACAGAGTCACATCCCCAGCCTTATTCTGTGGTTTATTTAGAGACAGGGTCTCACTGAGTTGCTTAGCACCTTGCCATTGCTGAGGCTGGCTTTGAACTCGGGAATCCTCCTGCCTCAGGCTCCCGAGCCGCTGGATTACAGGCGTGTACCACTGCGCCTGGCCTAACTTCTGTTTTAAAATATGTGTAAACTGTCATTCCTAGATCCTTGGGGTGGGGGTTGTTCCCAGGATCCTCTGCAGATTCCCAAATCCCTGGATGCTCTGGTCTTATTTAAATGGGGCAGGATATGCACAGAGGCCCCACCCCTCCCCCTGTATCTTTAAATCTCCCTACAAGGCTCATAATGCCTGAAGCTACGCGAATAGTTATCGGGCTGCACAGAAAAAAGTCTGTACATGTTCCGTAAAGACGCGATTGTTTTTCTGAATCTTTTTGATCTGTGGCTGGTGGAATCTGAGAGCCTCCAGACACCTCCCCTTCTGAAGGTTAGGAAAACTTTCAGCCCTGTAGCTGAAAACGGTTTATGAATTTCTCCAGTTAGGTTGATGCTGCCTGTGCGTTTATTGTAAATGACCTAAAACTGGGTTACAGATGACAGCAAGGGAAATGGCAATAGTCATAGTGATGGTGATGTTTCCAGAGCCCATGGCCCGGAGCGGAGCATCAGGAAGGAGCTGGATATAAAGGGGCCCACAGGTGCAGCCCTTCCTGAGTTTTGAGGTGCCTGATCCTGGGATGGGGAAGCTGTCTGTGCTTGTTGGGGTGCACAGAGCTGACCGGGGCCAGTCCTCAGGGGGACTTAGGGGGGGGCCTCAGGTGAGAGGATGTGGGCTTCCCAGGTGGGCAGGACCCAGCGTACCCCATGTGCTGAATGACCACTGCTCCCACCAGGTTCCTATGGACACCTGCGACTCTCCAGGGCAGGACATAGACCTGCCTTTCCTGTCAGTGCCACGGCCATGGGCAGAGGTGTCTGGTCCCCCAGGAGAACAGAGAGGACCTGCTGTCCGGATTCCACAAGGGGTGAGGGGGCAGATGTTTCTAGGAGGGTTTTCACTTTACCCTTAAGTAACTTCCAAGCCCTTTGCCACGGTCAACAGCAGGAGCAGTGCCGGGCGCCACCCAGCAGAGTGTGGGGTGGGCCCCTCTGGGCGCCTCCCACGGAGGCCTATTTTTGGAGGGCTTCTCTTGGCATCAGGAGGACCTGGGCTCATCTCTGCTCCCAGGGCTCAGAGCTCCACCCGAGTCCCATCACTCTGTATCACCAGCGTCTCCCATGTTCTCCTGTCTGCCACCCCCCACATCACCCCGCCCTGCAGGACGGGCTAGTTCTCAGAGCAACCTTGCCTGGCTCACCTGGGGCCCTTCCTCCTCCCCCAGAGACCACTGGGGAGCTGGAGCATCCTACTTTAAAACCCCTCTTTTGATTCTCTTTATTGAATCAATGAACGAACTACCGAGGGAAGTCTTCACGTCTCAAAATGTTTACATCATAAATTTCATGGAAGCAGATAGTGACTTTTCTTTGAAGGAACCTGCAGTATATCCAAGCTGATTCGAAAGATCAGAGAAGCTAAGGTATCTACCCCCCAATCCATCCCTCCACCTACCTACCTGACCATCTTTCCTCCCGTCTACTCATCTGCCCATGGTTTATGGCTTATTGCAGCAAAAAGAGAAAAAAAAAAAAGATTAAAGACAGCCAATATAAAAGAAGGACCTTAAATAAGATCACCAAGTTTGGGGCTGGGGTGGTGGCTCAGTGGTGGAGCACTGGCCTAGCATGTGTGAGGCCCTGGGTTCGATCCTCAGCACCACATCAAAATAAAAATAAAGGTCCATTGATAACTAAAAGAATATTAAAAAAAAAAGTCACCAAGTTCGATCTGCTAGGCACAGAACTTTGGGGTTATCCTCTCGACTGCATGGAGACCCCCGGATTCTCACCAGTTTTGTGGAGGCTGACATCCAACGTCTCAGGGTCTGCGCTATATGAAATTCCTAATGAATGACAACTCAGACCCAGCGGCAGTCTTCCAGGTGCTGGCTCATGAGATGGTGGAAGGCTAGGCCGTCTTGGATAATCACTGGGGGCTGAATGGCTAAGGGCAGCAGGTCACTCTGGGCAGGTGGGAGGACCATGGAGCCCTGGGCAGGGGGACAGGAAGCCGGGGAAGTGGGGTGGTGGGCAGGGCCAAGGGGTGGGACTGTGAAAGGCCCCTGGGGGCTCGGTTCCCCTCCAGGAGACAGTTCTTATCTGACAGATCTCATTGTGTCCATCATCAACACGCTCCAGACACAGCGGGTTTTGTGGGCTAATTGGGAGGACTTGCCTGCCCCTCTCACCCCTCTCACCCCTCTCACCCTTCTCAAGACGCTCAGCCTCAGAGCCACAGCGAGCCCCTCCCTGCTGAGGAACCTTCCCGACTCACCCACCTTGGGTCAAGTGTCCAACTCGGGATGGGGGACAGGGATGGCCTCTCTGAGGCCAGGAGGTTGTGACATCCCCAGCTGGGGGAGTTGGTAGTTGAGGAATTCAGGGCCCCCCCCCCGTGGGCCTGGGTGGAGTGTGGGACGGGCTCCTGAAGCCCCTGGAAGGATTTTATATTCAGCCGGGTGCCGTGGCACACACCTGTCATCCAGCATCCTGGGAGGCTGAGGCAGGAGGATCGAGGATTGCCGGCCTCAGCAAGTCAGTGAGACCCCTGTCTCTAAGTAAAATATAAAAAAGGGCTGGGGATGTGGCTCAGTGGTTGAGTGCCCCTGGGTTCAATCCCTGGTCAAGAAAAAAAAAAAAAAAGATTTTACATTTCCAAACATGAACCGATAAGAGGACTTTGGGTACATTCCTAACATGGTTGTTGGGGGCCCTGCCCCCTTCATTCCTGTTTGCTGTCCTTTCTGCCTCTCTTGGAAACCCTGAGGGGCGAGGAGGGGCCACCCAGTCACCCAGTGAGGTTTGCCACGGTTCAGATGTGACTCCTCCCTGGACACCCGGGTGTCGGTCTGGGGCCTGGGGATGCTCCCCTTCACAGATCAGCTCCGTGCTGATTTGAAAATCCTCCTTCACCTATTTGCTAAAATGCATTTGTGGCCCTCAACTCAGTGCTCCCAGTGGTCACTCCCAGACGTGGACAGACAGTGAAAACACGGAGCCCTCCCCCCACCCGTGTCCCAAAGAGGCCAACAACGTGACCCCTGCTTCCTTGCTCCAGTTCTCACACACGAGTGTCCTTCACACAGCCTATTTAGTGACACGTTCTCCACATTCTGTCCTTTTCCGTGGTGATTTCTGTGGTGTTCCTAAGTACAAGAAGGTGCGGGGTGCCTCCAGGAGAAGACCTATAGGAGCTGAGCTTTGTTCAGATACCACGATGGTGCTGTTGGCCACCAGGTCAGAGTCCGTGGACCCACAGTAGGTGTGAAATGAGGAGCCTTGAAACAGAAACACACGCGAAATAGGGTTTGTAACTGTCAGCTGGCGAGGAAGGTTGCAGCTGGGGACTTTCTGAAGTCCAACTCTAAGATTCGGTATTCCCTGACTCAGTATTTGCTGTGACTTTGTAGAACATAACACCGTGTGCCATTAGAGTCAGCTGTATCGGCGTTTATCTATGTATCTAGGCATCATTTTTTCCTTATTATGAACGGAAGTAGAGATGATCCCTGACTTACGGTGATGAGAATAATTTTCCAACTTTCTGATGATATTAAAGTGGCATGCTCCATAGAAACCTTCCTTTGAAGACTGGGACTGTCGCTCAGTGCTTATGAATTTGGGTCTCATCTTGCGTGGTCTAGGGATTTGCCATAAGACCACTCCTTGCGCTGGAGTCAGTGGCAGTGAGTCCCAGCTCTCAGTCAGCCATGTGACCAGGGCAGGAACAACTGAGGCTCAACAATGTGCAATGTGTGGGTAGCCAGCATTTGAGGTTTTTTTTTTTTTTTGGAGGGGGGGTTACCGGGGATTGAACTCAGGGGCACTTGACCACTGAGCCTCACCCCCAGCCCTAATTTGTATTTTATTTAGAGACAGGGTCTCACCGAGTTGCTTAGTGCCTTGCTGTTGCCAAGGCTGGCTTTGAACTTGTGATCCTCCTGCCTCAGCCTCCCGAGCCACTGAGGTTACAGGTGTGCGCCTTGCTTTTTTTTTTTTAATATATATATATTCAATAAATTGCATGTGCTATTGTGTGAGAGATGATTTCTCCCAACTTTGGGCTAACCTAAGTGTCCTGGGCATGTTGCCAGGCTAAGCCATGGTGACCGGTTAGGTGTACTAAATACACTTTTTATTTGTGATATTTTCAACTTATAATAAGTTTATCAGGACATATCCCCATCACAAGTCAAGGAGTTAAGGGTCGTCGGTACACGTTCAGTATATAAAAAATGGAAACATCCGGAATTGTCATACCCCTCTCAAGGTAACTGGGAGCCTCCCTTAGGTGAAAAGTAGCCCTTTCCCTGTGCTTATAAGTCACTTGTACTGTCAATGTGGTTTGGGAACTTTTTTTCTTTTGTCACATAGGTTATCCTGAACACCTCTTCTTACCAACAGAGAGCCTTTGAAGCATCATTTTTGGTGGTTGTAGAATTTGGGTACTAATTCTACAAATTGTAGGATTTGGGTAATCATTTATGAACTAAATTAAATCTCTATTATAAAATTCCTAAGTTGCTTCTATTTAAAAAAAATAATGTTACTTTTTTGAAAAATGAGATGAAATTTACATACACGTAAATGCACAAATGTTGAGTGTGCATTTGATGAGTTTTGGTAAATGAATACACATTTCTCAACTTCCAGAAAACTCCCACTCCAAAGAATTCTAGATTTGATTTCTATCATATCAGCTTTGCCTGTTGTTGAATACATAGAATCATAAAGTTCTCTAGAATCGTATTCTTTTATGTATGGTTTATTTCACTAAATGGTTTTTTTAGATTGCTCCGTGTTTTACATGTACACCTCTGGCTTATTCCTTTGTTTTACTGGGTATTATTTTATTGGATTAGTGATCTCTATTTTGTCAGGTTGAGGTCTAGATCTAACTTTAGAGGAAAAAGACAGATTGTTTCCCAGCTCGGTTTTTACTATTTTATACTCCTACCAGCATCTTCCAACGGCTGTTAAGTTCTGATTGCCCCACCTCCTTGTCAACACTTGGAACTATCAGTCTTTTTAAATTTTATTCATTTTTGTGGGTATTGAAATGATTTATCATTGTGTTTTGAATTTGCATTTCCCTGAGGACTAATGATGTTGAGCATCTTTTTTGATGTGTTTACTGGCTCTTCTTCTACTATCTATTCTTCTATTTTCTGAAGTGTCTGTTCAAGACTGTAGCCCATTTTGAATTGGTTGTTTAAATTTATTTGAAAGAACCAAACTATTTTCCAAAGGCATTTTTTCATCTTATATTCCCACATATAAAGTATGTCTCAATTGATTCCATTCTTGCCAACATTTGGTGTTGTTAATCTGTTCAATTTTGGCTGTTCTCATGGGTAAAATTATATGTGATTATAATTTCTTTTTAAAGACTCTTTTGAGCACTCTGATTCCATTGCAATTCTACATAATATTACAATCAGTTTATTAATATCTATAGAAAAGATTCTGTTGGGATCGTAATTGTGATTTTGATGAACTTATAGATCTATTTGGGGAGAATGGAAACCTTTTTAAATTTTTTTCTTAGTTATAGATGAACACAATACATTTATTTATTTATTTACTTACTTACTTAATGTGGTGCTGAGGATCAAACCCAGTGCCTCACATGTGCCAGGCAAGCACCCTACCACTGAGCCACAACCCCAGTCCCAAGAATGGATATCTTACTAATGAGTCTTTTGATTCATGAACATAGTATATCTCTCTTCTAATTTTTCTTAATATTTGTTTTTTAATTTTCAGAGTAGGTAATTTGCTTGTGTTTTATTAAATTCATTTCTGAATATTTATACATTTGGTGCTTTTCAAAACATGGGTTTCTTTTCAAAATTTGATTTTCTTGGTGTTGTTATTGTTGCTAGTATATAGCAATATATTAGAGTCTAAAATATCGACCTTGTATCTGAAACTTTGCTGAGTTCATTGATTAGTACTGGTAGCTTATTTATCTTGTTTTTTTGCATTTCCTGTGTAGGGGCTGCAGTTATAGATCAGTGGTAAAGCAATTACCTACCATGTGTAAGGTCCTAGTTTCAATCCCCAGTTCTGGGGGGGGGGAGGCACTAAAACATATTTTCTACATAAATTATTAGGTCTTCTGTGAATAAAGGCATTTTTTGCTTCTTCCTTTCCAGTCTTTATACCTATTTAATTTCTTTTTCTTGCCATATTGAACTGGCTAGAACTTCTAGGAAAATGTTTAATAGAAGTGGTGAAAACAGATACACTTGCCTCCTTTCTGATCATGGGGGTGTGCTCAATATTTCTCTGTTAACTATTATACCAGCAGCAGAGTTTTCTTATGAGTTATTTGCTGGGTGATAACATTCTCTTCTACTTTTAGTTTGTTAAGTGTTTTGACCACAAATAAGTGCTGAATCCTGTTGAATGCTTCTTCTGTATCTATATTGAGATGGTCATATGTTTTTATGATCCTTTATTATGTTAGTGTGGCAAATTATATTGGTTTTGGAATAGTAAACGGACCTTTTAAATCCTCTTTTCTGTATTTGATATTTATCTATGATTTTCTTTCCTTGTAATGTCGTTGTCAGTTTTGGTTATAAGTCACAGACAAGTCTCATAAAAAGAATCCTTCTTTCTATGTTTTCTGAGAGCATTTTTTGGGGGATGTAAATTGTTATTGCTTTTTCTTTAAATATTTTATAGAATTCACAATTAAATCATCTAGACCTGTAGTTTTCTTCGATGGGAAGTTTTTGGTAATGAATTAATTTTCTTCAATAGACTTAAGGCTACACATGTTTTCTGTTCTTACCTTAACAATTGTTTATGCATTTTAAAATCAATTTTATGGAGGTTTAATCTACATACCTCTTTTTATATACATATGCCTGACACATCAGAAGCATACAGTTCAATAAGTTTTGACCCTATACAGATTTGTGGGATTCTCTTTCTTCCTAATTCTCCTCTGTTTGCTATTCTGCTCACCACATTTGCCTCCACCTCCCTGGCCACAAGTCCCTTTTCTTCAGTTCCGAGGTATCACCGTGTTCTACCTAGTTCCCTGGCCACGTGCTCAAGTTCAGGAGGTGTCTCCAAACTCATCTTGTTTCTTCTCCTTCTCTCTCTCTTTCTTCGGTTCCAGGGACGGAACTCAGGGGCACTCAACCACTGAACCACATCCCCAGCCCTATTTTGTATTTTATTTAGAAACAGGGTCTCACTGAGTTGCTTGGCACCTCACCATTGCTGAGGCTGGCTTGAACTCTCGATCCTCCTGCCTCAGCCTCCCCAGCTGCTGGGATTACAGGCGGGTGCCACTGCACCCGGCTCCTCCTTCTCTTATCAATCACTGTTCTGCTTGCCTCTTATCAAATATGTAAAAGCTTTTTTTTTTTTTTCAAATTTTGTCCAATTTTTGGTTCTTCACAGTGGGAAAGCAAGTTTACTGTGAATTAACCTAACAGGACTGGAAGCGAAAATTGCATTTTTCCATGATCGATTTTTTTTTCATCGTACTTCTCTGTATTGTTTTATAGTAATTTTCCCAGGAATTATTATATGCATCCTTCATTATGATAAATTTAGATATATATATATATATATAGGACTCTTTCAGGTTAAGTGGAAATTATAGTACAATTCCATATGTCCATCCCCCACCTTCTTTTGTGTCATTGTTGTTATATATTTCAAATGTAAATGGAGTGTAAATTTCACAATTCGGTATTGTTATAGTTTAGATATGAGGTGTCCCCCAAAAAAGCTCATATGTGAGACAGTGCAAGAAAGTGTAGAGGTGAAATAATTGGGTTATGACAGCCTTAGCCTGATCAGTGCATGAACCTATGGATATGAATTAGCTGGGTAGTAACTGTAGACAGGTAGCGTGTGGCTGGGAGAAGCAGGTCCCTGGGATGTTCCTTAGGCTTGTCCCTGCTGAGGGGAGCTCGCTCTACTTCCTGGTTGCCACGTCCCGAGCTTCTTCCCTCTTCCCCCATGATGATCTTCCGCCATGATGTGCTGTCTCACCCCGGGCCCAAAGCAGTGGAGTTGGCCATCTATGGACTGTGACCTCTGAAACTGTGAGCACCAATAAACTTTTCCTCCTCTGCCTTGTTCTTGTCAGGTCTTTGGGTCACAGCAATGAAAAGCTGATTAAAACAATGGTTACAATTTAAGTATTAAATAGTCCAGTGTCTTCTAAAGAAGTGAAAGGAGGAAGGGAAACCCTTCTATTTAATCTCCAGTTGTCATTGCCGGTGACCTTTATTTCTTTCCAGTGCTCTGAGCCTTCCTCTGATATCCTAACCCCTCAGCTCCAAGAAGTTCTTTCAGCATTTTTTTTTTTTTTGCAGTGCAGACCTGCTTGAAATGAATTATTTCAGCATAAAAATACTTGAGTATCTATTTGACCTTAATTTTTATTTATTTATTATCAGCACACAGTGCAAATTTTACCATCTTAATATGCATCCATCAGTGGTAGTAAGCAGATTTGCATGGTTTTGTGACCATTATCCAACCAATTCTAGGATGTATTCATCTTACCATTGAGCAGTCACCCTTCATCCCCACTACCCATCGGCCCCTGGCTCTCACAAATGAGCTTTTTGTATCAGTGGATTTTCCTATTCTGGCTTTTTCATGGAAATAGAGTCACAGGGTGTGTGGCTGCTGTGACCAGCTTCTTTAACTGAGCTTCATGTTTGGAAGGTCCGTCCATGATGTGACATGGGAAGGCCATCTTCTGTTTATCCATTCATCCACTCATGTGCCTTTGGGTTGTTTCACCCTTTGACTTTATGAATAGTGCTGCTATGAACAGTCATGGACAAAGTTTTGTTTGAATACCTGTTTTCGATTATTTTGTTTGTACACCCAGGGTTGGAATGGAAGGATGATATGGTCATTCTATGCTTAACTTGTTGAAGAACTGCAAAACTATTTTCTTTTTGGTACTGAGTATTAAACCCTGGGGTGCTTAACCACTGAGCCACATCCCCAACCCTTTTATTTATTTATTTAATATTTTAATTTCAAGACAGGGTCTCACTCAGCTGCTTAGTGCCTTGAGAATTTGCTGAGTCTGGCTTTGAACTTGTGATCCTCCTGCCTCAACCTCCTGAGCTGCTGAGATTACAGGCATGTGCCATCATGCCTGGATGCAAAACCATTTTCACAGTGGCTGCACCATTTTTACATTCCCACCAGCAAGGTGTGAAGGTTTTAATTTGCCACATCCTCTCCACTATTTAATTTTCTATTAATTTTTGGAAAACATTTTCAACGGGTTCCTCATTCTGAACGGACAGGTTTTTCTTTCAAATACTTTTAAAAGATGGGTGGTCCCATTGTCTTTTGGCATCCATGGGTCCTGGTGAGAAGTCTGTAGTTCTCATGTGGTTTCCCCTCTGTGTCTTTTTCCTCTGGAAATCTTGTTTTCAAGATTTTTCTTTACCTAATCTTTCAGTAGTTTGACCATGATGTTACTGAGTGGGGTTTTCTTAATCCTGCCAGTGGTTCTTTGAGCATTCTGGGTCTATAAGCCAATGTGGTTTTGTTGTGGTGGTGTCTGGGTTTTCCTCAACTAAGTCAGGAAATTTCTGTCTATTATTTCTTCATTTTTTTTTTTTGCCCCATGCTCCCTTCTCTCCTCCTGAGATTTCATTTACACATGTTAGATTATTTGATATTATTACTGAGGCTTTGTCTGTTTCTTCTCTGTTCTTCACGTTGGATCATTTCTATTGCTCTGTCTTCAAGTTCACGGTCTCTTCTGACATCTACGATCTTCTGCTAAGTTTACCCAGTGAAATTTCCATTTTCTAAATAATGTACTTTTCAGATCTAAAATTTCACCCATGGCTTTTCTTTGTTATGGTTGTTGTTTGTATTTCCCTGATAAGATTTCCCCACCCATTCACTCTTATTATGACCATCATTTATTTGGTATCTTAGAACTTACCTATGAGAGCTGCTTTTAAGTCTTTTGTTTCTATTTTCACTGTCTGGATCACCTTGAGGATATTAATGCTGGTCATTTTCTCTGGACTTGGGTCTCAGTTAGTTGACCCTTCCTCCTTCACTTTCTTTCTTTTTCTCCTTTCTTCCTTCTTGCCTCCTTCTCCTCTTCTTCTTCCCCTCCCCCTTCTTCTTTTTCTTCTTCTTCCTCTTCCTCTCCTTCTTCTCCTTCTCCTAATTCTATTTTCTTCTCTCATCCTCCTCCTTCTTTTCTCTCTGTCTCTTTGCCTCTCTCTCTCTCTCTCTCTCTCCTTCCCCCCAAATGACATTTTGTAGAGCCCCTGGTTTCCGCAGCCTTCCACTCTTGTTTTCCGCTGTACTTTCCGGAACCTTCCCTACACATGTCCGGTTCAGGGGTCGGCCAAGGCTTTCAGGGGAGTTTGTGTAGAGAGTTGGGACTCTGCTGTGTGTAGCTTCTCCCTTTTTTAGATTCCCCCTCTTGGCTTCCACATCCTCTGACAGACTTAAGCCAGAAGTCTGCGGTTTTGACTTGAGTGCTGGCCTGTCCTGTGCGGCTCATGTGGAGGTGTGCCCTCAGGGGAGAAGCTGGGTCTTATAGAATCCACACAATGCTCTTCTCTTTTCCTCTAGGATTGAATTCTTTCCAGTTTCTGCCTCTAGTTTGTTTCTCTCTTGTGTCTTCAAATATTTGTTTTAATTTTTCTTTTTTTAATCCAAAGTACAGTGAGTCTGATTCAAGCTCCTCCATCCTGATGAGAACTGAAGCTTCAGGAATGTCTTTTTAGCTCCATGTCTGCCCACACCTTTCATGATCATTTCCTTAGGATAAATTTCGACTTGGAATGGTCGGGCCAAAGAGCAAATACCACAGCGGGGCTTTCAAACCATATTACCAAATTAGCCCCTAGAAACGTTGCCTGGTTACGTTGCTGCTGATCAATCGCGAGGATCTGGAAGGTTGGTGGGGAGGGGGGATGGAGCCCAGGGCCTGGTGCAGGCCAGACAAGTGCCCCACGACTGTGCCACACCCCCCCAGCTGCTACTTAGGCTTCTTGAAAAGCTGCTGCCCAGTTCTGCCTCTGGAACGGAACGCCCCCTAAGGCTGGCGGAAGGCATTGGCATGGAGCCTGGGATAAAGCACCATCCCTTCAGCACAAGGGTTACTTTAAGGCCAGCTCCTCAAGTCCCGTTCTACCAGGAGATGTCCCTCCGGTGAACTCCATCTGTCTGGCAGCCGAGATGACGTCATCGCCTTATCAACTTGACTTCGTTGTGTCAGAGTTCCTCAGCTTTGATGTGGCCCTCTACAGTTTAGAAAGGGCTTTCAGCTTGTTCTGTTTTATAGCTGCAGAAACCGAGACTTGGGGGGGAAGAAGAACTTGACCAAGTCATCTGGCTCAGGAGTGGCCACGGCAGAACTGGAGCCTGGGACTTTTTGCTCCTTGTGGACACTCTCTAAGCCACCTGGGACCTTTGAAGTCCTGGGAAATCCCACCTGAAGTTGTCCCAGCGCAAGGAACAAGCCAGCTGGACTCTGTTCCTGGCTCCTTCCCGTAATACTAAGAGTGGCCTTGACCCTAGAGATCAGAGTCCATATCCCATATTGCCTTGGTGCGTCTCAGATTTACCACAAAGTTGACGGACTCCACCATCAGGAGATAATATAAGTTTAACTCGAGTGGGGGACTTTTTTCTCTTTCTTTTTTCTTTTTTTTTTTCCATCTGGAAATAAATCTATTCAGGACAGGAAATGAATCCCCTGGGCCCCCATATGGGCAGGGGCAGGCCTGGGGCAAGGGAGCTTAGCCAGAGCGTCCAAGCATGGGGCTGATTGATTTGAGTCCAGGACGAGGCTGACCTTTCCCCCCACCGGCTCCGGCTCTGTGTATGAGCTGCTTTGTGTTTTGAATGGCTGAGGGTTCAAAGCCAGAAGGCGTTCTCCTGGGAGGAGGCTGCAGACTGCGGGCCAATCTGCAGAGCTCAGCATTTTAGGGAAACGATTTCCGATGAGTCTATGATGTCTCCGAGGCTCACCTTCTACAGCTGTCATTAAAGCTGGGGACGAGCAAGTAGGGCCACTGATTCAGACGAACCCAGTGCCTGGGGGTTCCAGGCTCTGCCCTGGAAGCTTGGATCACACAGATGGAAAGGGAAGCTCAGGTGGGAGAGGGGCGTGCAGAGACCAGAGGAGTGAGCCAGGTGTCCCCAGGCGCTTGCTAAAGGTCTGTTTGGAGGGAGAGACTAGGGTGGTCCTCCTCCAGCCTGGGCACCCACAACATTTCCTCTTCTTCCTCATGGGTTCCTTCCCATGAGGGTAAAACAATCTTAAGGGCTAGGGATGTCACTCAGCAGCGGGGTACCCACCTAGCACGCATGGAGCTCTGGGTTGCACCACTGTGCATGCGCGTGTGCACCCCCCCACACACACACATAACAAAAAACATCGATGGAACCTGCCTCATACTTTCATCACGGGCCTGTCTCCGGCTTCCTTTCTCAGCCCACCTTCTTGCAAGAAAGGCAGAGAAATCCCCTCCCTGACTCTATTTCCTGGCTTCCAGGGTCTTCTCCAACCTGCAAAGCCAGGCCCTTGTCCCGTTCCTGCTCATTTGGGCCTGTGGGGTTTTATTTTCTGGATGCTAAATGCCAACACAGAGAAGTGAGTGACACTGAGAGAAGAATGGATTCCATATGGTTCCCAAGAACAGGGGCCGTGTCTCCTGTGCCAGGCAGGGCCGCGTGGGGAGCAGCAGGCTTGGCGGGGGGCAGAAGCAGGCATGGAGCCTTCCCTGAGGTTTCTGCTGGAGATGGGACCGGGCAGGAGGGTGGCGCGGGGCTGCGGTTTGCCTGCTCTGGAAGGCCGTGGCTTTGGGAGTGTCTCTAGTGACCTGGTACCCAGTGTGGGGGTGATGTCCAACTCATTCTGCTGTCTTTCCTGTTTCCATCCCCCCCTCCCTTTCCTTCATTCCCCTTTGTCTCATTCAATGAACTTCAGATTTCCCCCTTCCTTGTTGTGGGTCAGCATTCACATATCAGAGAGAACATTTGGCCTTGGGTGTTTTGGGAATTGGCTTATCACACATTTCCATCCATTTACTGGCAAAGACCATAATTTCATTCTTCTTTATGGCTGAGTAATATTCCACTGTGTACATGTACCACATTTTCTTTATCCATTCATCTGTTGTAAGGCACCTAGGATTGGAGCCTGATGTTTCTTGAATGAGGTGAATGAATGAAGGAAGACTGCAGAGGCCCCTGTTCAGATGATGAGCATCTGATTGTCCCCGTTTGATTGGATGAGTGAGGCTTAGAGAAGTGTTGATATTTTGTGTATGAGGTCCTGCCGGAGACACTGGGGGAGTTGGGGCCCAGTGAGGGGGAGGAGGAAGGTGTCCATTACCGCTGTTCTCTGGCTGGCCAGCGTAAAGAGGGATTTCTTAGGGCCCGACCGCGACCATGTCTAACATCTTCCTCTTTCCTGGCGTCTCTGCAAACCCCGGGCCGTGCCCTGGCAGGAGGATGAGCTGAGAGCCTGTTCTTTTGGCGTCTGGTTTTGCTCAGCAGACACCACGGCCTGGCTGAGGTGGCTGAGGTCCTGGGCCTTGCTACTCCATCTGCACCTGGAGTCCCTCCGCCACCACACTGGACTTCCACGTCAGACAAACCTCTCCTGTCACCTCCCGTCCTGCCTGTGGGGCTTTAACTATCCAGGGATGTCACCTGCCTGTTTTATTTATTTATTTATTTATTTTCCTGGAAAGGGCTTCCCCAGGGGCTGGCCAGGTCACAAAGTATGTCACGTGGTGCTGATCTGTTTGCAAATCCACCGACCCCCATCACTCCCCACGGCCACTGCTGTCACCAGGCCTCTCCAAGGGGTGGCAGGAGCCCAAGCAGTGCCCTGGAGAAGGTTTCTGGGCATGAGTTTCCGGAGGCTCTTCCGGGCCCCCATTGGCTCACCCCAGGGTGGCTGTGTCCTGGGCGTGTCCTCCTTGGCCAGAGGGTCCTAAGTCTCCCCTGGCGGAGGCTCCAGGGGTAAGATGGGGCTCTTCGGGGACTTTCTCCAGGTGCAGAGGATGTCAGGCCACCTTGGTCCCCACCCTGGTCCCCACCTCTGGGTCCTGCCTGTGCTCAGCAGGACTGTGGTCCATTGTGGTGGGCGGAGGGGGTGGGCTCCCCCCAAGGAGCATTTCTACCTTTTGTCTTGTCTCCTAGTTGAATCCTGTCTCCTCCTGGGGCCTCCAGGGCTGCAGAGTTACCAACAGTTCCAGGGACACAACGGTCAGAGAGGGGACCTCATGTGGGGGACTCCTGGAGGAGGTCGGTGGGCTGTGAGCGCCCCCACCTGTCCGGGCCTGGAAGGCTGTGAGGCTGCGGGTCCTGAGGGTCTGTCCCCAGGGATCCTCCGAGGAGCCTTGCTCTCTGTCTCCAGGGGCTTTTCTGGCCCCACAAGGTATCTGGTGGGTGATGGAAGAAAAGCTGGGTCCCTGCCTCCAGCCATTGACCATGGGGGGACATCACAGAGCTGAGGCTTCTGTACAGAAGCTGGACAGCCTGAGGAGCCCGCCCAGGCCCATCCTGCCTCTGCAGGAGCTCCAGGTCCCTCCTGTCTGGCCACACGTGCACCCCCGCATCCTCAATCCTAGATAGGAGGCCTCCTGCCGTCCCCAAGGTGGCAGCTTCTGTAGCTCCATGCCCTGTGGCTCGATTCCCCTAGTCCCACCCCTAGGGCTGCTGCGGCCTCCATCCCAGCCCCTGGCCTGGCCCTCCTGCCTCTGGGGAGTCCGGCGGATAGACCATGTCCAGGCCCAGGTGCACCAGGCTCCGTCTGCTCCCCAACTTGCCGTCCAGATGATGTGCCCCAGCTGAGAATCATCCTTCCTAAGGCCTCCGGCTGACCAGGCCAGCCTGGGGTCCCCAGGGAGCCCAGAACGCTCCCTCTGCACCATTTTAACACAGCCACAGCCTCTGGGCCTCTGGAAGGACTCGGCCAGCTACACTCCCTGTGAAGCTCAGGAGCAGGGTGACATCGGGAAGTGCTGTTGGCCCAGCATGGTGGTGACATATGACGTC
The DNA here is from genome assembly GCF_052094955.1 of Ictidomys tridecemlineatus. Taxonomy (NCBI): domain Eukaryota; kingdom Metazoa; phylum Chordata; class Mammalia; order Rodentia; family Sciuridae; genus Ictidomys; species Ictidomys tridecemlineatus. Next base: position 116,328,006 of record NC_135486.1, read on the forward strand.
AGGCCTCTTTATGTGTCACTGGAACCCCTGAGCATGTGTGGTGGTTTACAGACAAGAAGAGTGTCATGGACAGCGTTTCCCAGGGGCCTGCCCCGTGTCCCTTCAGAGTTCCCAGGTGAGCCCGGCCGGCTGGCTGGCCACTGTTTTTCTCCCCCCCTGGGAGGAAGGAAGGGCAACCCTGTCCCATCCTGTTGTCACACGTCTTGCCAACTGCCTTGCCGAGGTGCCCTGGCTTCCCAGCTCTCCAGCTCACCAGCCAGAGTGGCAGGCTGGTGAAAGGGGGGCTCCTGGGCCATCCCCTCCCCAGCCTGGACAGTCCTCAGGTGGTCAACAGCCTCAGACCCCGGGTTTAAGTCCCGACTCTGCACCTTGCTGTGTGTGCAGGTCACTTCCTCTCAGATCCTCGGTTTCCTCATCTGCCCGTGGACACACTGATGCTTGTTTTGTAAAGATGCTGATCATTTACATATTTAATGAGGTAAATAGCAAGTACCTGCCGTGGCACATAGTAGGTCCGTTGTAGCGGTTCTTATTACTACTGTCGTTCCCTGACTTGCCCAGCGCTGGGCTTGATGGTATGGGGTACATGTGTTGGCAGATTTTCATATCGTCCTCTTCAGAATCAGGTGTTTGGGACCACGGTGGACCCTAAAGTCCTGATTATGTCTCTGTGTGTGTGGTATGAGAGAGAGAGAGAGAGAGAGAGAGAGAGAGAGAGAGAGAGAGAGGGAGGGAGGGAGAGAGATTCAGACTCTGCATTTCTTTCCTGAGGTGTCCCGAGCACAGATTCCCTGGGTACCAGAATCAAGGTTTCTCAGCTGGCCATTGGCCCTGGGCAGTCAGTTCCTGGGTGAGGGCACAGTTAATGACCCACATGACAAAGGTACTCAGCCGCTGGGGGAGAGGAGGATGGCAGCTGGGGCTTGGGGTTCAGCCCAGTTCCCGTCAGTGGAACCCGGGAGGTGGCGGGAGGTGTGGGCAGAGCTTGGGGTTTGAGGCAGGAAGTCGTGGCCTTCCTAAGTGACCAGGGGGTCCATCCCCCCTCTGGAAGTGGGGTCTCAGGAGCAGTACCGCTGGGGTGGGGGCAGCTGACTTGGAGGTCTGTGGCACCTGGCCCTGTGCTCCCTGCTCTGCGCTGCACATGAACCTGGCCGTTGTAACCCTGCAGGGAAGGAGGCCTGTGTCCCCATGATGCCACGTCTAGACACGAGGTCAGGTATAAATCAGGGAGACAAAACAGCACGCTTGTGGTTCAACTGTAAAATTTAACGAGAGGTTTGTGTCTTGCACATGGGCTGGGGAGACGGGCTGGGGGGGCTGCAAGCTCACTCCCTTCCCACTTCCTTTCTGAGGGGCTCAGGGGCAGCCAAGCCCTTGAACTTGGGTCTCGGCTGGCAGTGTCCACCCAGTGCCCAGGGCCAGTTTCCCTACCCAGAGAGCTGGAGTTTTGATCCGCTGCACTGAGTTAGGGCCTGGCCAGGCCTCCTGCGGCCTCAGTTTCCTCATCTAGGAAATGGGGGCTGGAATTTTCCAGCACAGACGTCTCCAGATCACCCTGGCACTGGCTTGTCCGCCTACAAATCCAGAGACTTCCATGTCTCAGACCTCCAGGGTTTTCCTTGCCTCGGTCTGACTGATGGTCCTCCTGGCCACTGGTGGTCAGTCTCTAGCCCCGTCTTCTCCCTGGAGGTTGGAGGGGGGATGAAATTTCCCACCCCCCAGTCACATGGCTAATTCCCCAGCCTCCAGGGCCCATCCTGAAGTCCTCTAGGGTCCCAGCAAGAGTCACTTCGTTATCATAAATCAAGTAGGACAGGAGTTTTTTTGTGAGCAAAACACACTTACGTTGCTCAGGAAATTCCAAGGGTTTTAGGAGCTCTGTGTTGGGGAACTGGGGACAAAATCCAAATATATATATTTTATTACAGAGGCGAAGGCCTGCCCAGCTGGGGTTGGATGCCCCTGTGTGTGCCAAAGACGGCCAGCCTGGGCTTTAAGTTTAAGGCAGGGGACAGAATGGCATGCCGCGGTCCCAGGCCCCAGGTGGTGTCCCCTAAGGCTCAGCTCCCAGGCAGTCAAGCTCAAGGGTTCTGCTCTGGCTGGGCACGTGGCTGAGCAATGGCAGAGATCTCCATGGGGCAGCTGGTGTCCAGTAGTGGTCACGTCTTTACTGCGTGGGTGGACCCATTTGATCGTGGGAGGGTGCGTGGGACTCTGACACTCTAGTATGTGTGGACCACGCAGGGGGGGTCATGCCCCTCCAGCCCCCCGGGAAGCATGGTGCAGCTGTGAGGATGACCGACTCTCCCAGCCAACTGTTCTCCCATCGAAGAGCCACGCGCCCCGAGAAGCCCATAAACACTGGAATCTACGGCTGGGGACCCTCCAGGTCTGTACGGGGAGTGCATCTGGCACAGGGTCTCCACTCCCCACAAGCACCTCCTAAACATTCTTTATGGCCGAGCATTGCCTGCCTTTCCTGATGTGGGTTTGGAATGTTCCAGAATCCTCAGGCCTCCTTCTGCCTTTGAGCCATTATTTACTGCCTGGGCCCCTCCTTCACCGCCTCTCTGACTGGTTCGCAGTTTTCTTCTTCTTTTTCTCTCAGCGGACACCCAGGAGATGGGTCTGGTGGGCATGCCGACGACAGTCCTGGGCCTATGTCGTTCCCCCCCCCCCCCGCCCCCGCGCCTGGGGAGCAGCAGGTAGCATGGTGTTCCCACTTTACAGGTGACAGAGAGAGGGGGAGGTGGCTAAGTGATCAGATGAAGGTGACAGGGTCCATAGACCCTGGTGGGAATTCTTTGCCCAGATTCTCCTGTGTCCCTGTGTCTCGGGAGACGAGGTCACTCCTCTCCTGCAGGTGTAGGGAGGACACCTCTGTGTGAGGGTCTTAGGAGCTGCTTTAGAGGGAGCTCAGTGATAGCCAGGTGTGGGAGCTCATGCCTGTAATCCCAGCGGCTCAGGAGGCTGAGGCAGGAGGGTCATGAGTTCAAAGGCAGCCTCAGCAACTTAGCCAGGCCCTAAGCAACTCAGTGAGACCCTGTCTCTAAATAAAATACAACATAGGGCGGGGGATGTGGCTCAGTGGTCGAGTGCCCCTGAGTTCAATCCCAAATAAAAGAGGGAGCTCAGAGAATTCTTTTATGGCTGCTCCCAAATGGAAGGGCAGAAGCAAGGCCTAGAGACCCCCGTAATTCTGTCGTTTTCTGAACCCGACCAGTAGAGAGAAGTTGGGTTCCCTACAGTCCAGATGGAGGCCTTTTTCAGAGACCAAAGGCAAGGGTGAATGTCAGGACCGTTTGGTCACAGGGTGGAGTCCTGGATAAGGGGTGTGTGTGTAAACAGTGTGTGTGTATATTGTGTGTGTGTTGTGTGTGTGTGTATGTGTGTGTAGGGTATGCACGGTATGACTTCACATATATGCACAGGTGATTCTGCATTCTGCTACTGTGTGCATGATTGACACGTGGGACTCGTGGCTCCAGTCAGCTCTAGGGTCACTCTACAGACCACTAAACTATAGTGCAGGGTGGCTTAGGGGCATTCATGCAGATTGGATTTATGCTATTTTGGGTCCTACGATGAGTTTGTCAGGAGTGACCCCGCTGTAAATGGAGGAGCATCTGTGTACCTTAGCGTGGATCTGAGTGGGATGCATGTGGACACACACGTGTGCGTGCATGCAGATGTGCGTGCATCCGGTGTGCGTGGTGTGTGCCGCTGTGCGGGGGGTGGTGTGTGGAACCAGCCCCTGACCTCCTCTTGGGCTGGTCGATCCCCTGGGAAGCTGTCTAATCGCCCACCTGGAGGGTGTTCATCTGGCCACCCCCCTTGGGAAGCTGGGCGGGGGAGGGGAGGGAGTGTTTGACAGTCAGTTTATGAATTTGCACTTAATTCCGTGGTTTCCAGTGTGGCTTGCCACCCCGATCACAGCTGGTATCTGTCAACATGAGCTCTGCGTTCCTGCCGCAGACTAAGTCTCCAGCCTCCTGCCCGCATCGAGGAGGGGACCCGTCCTCCTTTCTGGGGACGTTGACCCTGTGCTGGTTTCCACCCTTCCGAGCACCTGCCTTCAAGGCCAACACCTGGCGAGCTGCCGTTTGGGGGAGGGGTCTTGTGGCGTCTGAGGGTTTCTCAGCTCCTCTGCCGTAGACCTAGAGGGTAGCTTTCTTGGGTCAGCACAGGCCACTACCATGTGCTCCAGAGTGTCCACTTTCTGCCCCTGTTGCTTCTTTTATTCTTGTCCATTTATTTATGTCTGTCAATTTCTATCTTTAAAGAAAAGACAACTCCCCTCCCTGAGGGTGCAGTGGTGTACCCTGTAATCCCGGTGGCTGGGGAGGCTGAGGCAGGAGGACTACAAGTTTGAGGCCAGCCTCGGCAACTTAGTGAGGTCCTAAGCAACTTAGTGAGACCCTGTCTCAAAATTTAAAAAAAAAAAGAGGGGTGCTGGGGTTGTGGCTCAGTGGTTAAGGTGGTTAAGTGCTCCTGGGTTCATCCCCAGGAAAGAAAGAAAGGAAGGAAGGAAGGAAGGAAGGAAGGAAGGAAGGAAGGAAGGAAGGAAGGAAGGAAGGAAGGAGAAGAAAAGCAAGAAAGAGAAGAAAAGCAAGAAAGAAAGGAAGGAAGGAAGGAGGAAAGGAAGGAAGGAGGGAGGGAGGGAGGGAAAGGAAGGAAGGAGGGAGGGAGGGAGGGAAAGGAAGAAAGGAAGGAAGGAAGGAAGAAACTCTACCACTTTCCTAGGGTTTCAGGAGAGTGTGGGGGTAAATGTGTATCAGAAGCAGCTGAGCAGAGGAAAATGGAATGTGTCTTTGCAGAGGTCACAGCACAGGACAACGGGGCTCAGCAGTCCTTGGGGTGCCTCTCACCATCCTAATGGTAAAATTAAACTCTTACTTTTAAAAAAACTTATGTAAGAAATATTTCAATTTAACTAAAAAGTATATAAAACACCCCATAAAACACATGGACACACCACTGAGATTAAATAGTTGTTAGCATTATGTCATATTTGCCTTAGTGGCTTTTTAAAAAAACTTAAAAAAATTTTTTTTTGGAATAATCCATAACAGTGTAGTTTAAAGAAATAAAATATTACAGGTAGGATTAAAGATGGGTAGAGCAGAAACCCTGTCCTGCATGACTTTTCTCTTTTCTTTTCCCAAACATAACACTACGCTTAGGTTGGTAGGTATCATTTCCAGGCAAATTTTAGTATTTTTATTACATACATACTCATAACTATAAATAAAATATGCTATTGTGTGTTTTAAGATTTGAGTAAAGTGGAAAAATAAAATGTGGTACATACACACAATGGAATATTACTCAGCCATAAAGTAGAATGAAATTATGGCATTTGCTGGTAAATGGATGGATCTAGAGACTATCATGCTAAGTGAAATAAGCCAATCCTCAAAACCCAAAGGCCGAATGTTCTGTCTAATAATGTGGGTGCTAATACACAGTGGGGGGCAGTGGAGAATGGAAGTTCACTGGATTAGACAAAGGAGAATGAAGGGAAGGGAGGGGAGATGGGACTAGGAAAGACAGTAGGATGAGTTGGACATCAGTGTCCTGTGTTCATATATGAACACACAATCAGTGAAACCCACATCATGTACAACCACAAGAATGGGAAGTTATACTCCATGTATGTATAATACTTCAAAATACACCCTACTGTCATGTACAACTAAAAAGAACAAATAAAAAAAAGATTAAGAAACTGAGGCATAGAAAAAAATAAGAAATAGAAAAAAACTTGCATCAAGGATAAAAAGGGATGGGTTTTAGCTCAGTAGTAGAGCACCCCTCGGTTTGTTCTCAGTACCACCCCTACAGAAAAATGATTTGCTCGATGATGTTCTGAATTCATCCTTTTTCACTGAAGATATCTGTGAGCTCTCTCCATTTGATACCTTTGCCTCTAGTTCATTGAATTTTAACTTCTCCCCAGTATTCCTCTGTGTGGGTACCTACAGTTTATTTATCCTGCTGCTATGGAAAGATGGGTTGCTTCCACTTTTTCACAATTATAAATGTAACTGCGAAGAATACCCTTGCTCCTCGTGCATATGAGCAAAAGCTATCTCAGACGGACAGTGCTTGTCTTTAATTCCTTTGGATATTATAAACTGCTCTCCAAGCTCAGCTTTCCAATTCCCACTCCACCTGCAGGGGATAGATTTCACTATTACTCTGTAACCTGGCCAGTATTTTGATGTTACCAAACTTATTTGTTTTGGCACACTGAATGGATGAAAAATTGTATATCATTTAAAAATTTGCATTCCCCTAATGCATCCAGATTTCAGCTTCTTTCAGATTTTGTTTGTCCCAGCATTATTGTGGTCATGACTCTTGAATTTGATAGTTTATCTGGGTATAAAATTCTAGGTTGACAGTTATTTTCTCTCTGCACCTTGGAGACATTATAAATCTAAAAGAAGGTGTTGAAAACAGAACAGAAACAAAAAAGAATTAAATATAACACACACACTCACATATCATTACAAATATGTTACGTGGCTTAAATTAAATGCAAGTTCTGATCTTTGTGTCAGATTTATCCTGAGGAAAAGGTGGAGGCAAAGCAATGAAATGAAAAGTTAGTATTCACATGTTATGCTAGTTACATTAATATATCATCTCATATTGGTCCTATAATAATCCCACAATGTAAAATAGTGTATTAGTTAGTATGGACTAGGTCACGCCTTGATAACAAAGAGCTCCGAGATTTCAGGGAGTTAACCCAACCAAAGTCCCAGCCTTCCTCATGCTTCATGTCCAGGACAGCATCACATGGCTCCTTAGGGGATTCCCTGCTGTGACAGAAGTCCCACCATCTTGCAGTCACATCATCTGAAACAGCTGGGTGATTGGGTGGCTACATAGTCTTTTCATGGTCTCATCCTCTCATAACTTATTAATGCAAACTAGTCATGTGACCCTGGCCAATTTTAAGAGGTCAAGAAAGTGCAGGGGAGAAAATGAAGCTTTTTGATGACTCTGGTATAGAAAGGGATGAGCTCTCCTGAGCCCTTCTGAGTGTCCACACTATGTGAGGTACATTTCTCTTGTTCTCTTTCAACTCTCAGAGATTCTGCAGTCCAACATTCCAGAAGATGTTAAGGAGTGACTACCAGATGCGATAGAGAATTAGTGACTGAGCCAATATTTGTATCCCACCTTCCAACTCCAAATTGTATATTTCTACCAAGGAACAGAAAGAACCAGAGAGGAAGAAGCAGATGTGGAGGGAGGTGAAAGGAGCCCCAAGGTCATCTCAGGACCCAGAGGCAAGGCCATCTCTCCTGTTTGATCCCTGGGGGCAGCACGGTATCTGTGTTGGGCGGCTTTCCGTTACTGTAACAAAATACCTGAGGTAATCAGCTGACCAGGAGGAAAGGTTTAGCTCACAGTTTTGGAAGTTTTAATCCATGTTCAGTTGGCGCCATGGCCTTTGGGCCTGGAGTGAGGCAGCACATCATGGCAAGAGTGTGTGGCAGAGGAAGCCTGTTTGCCTCAGGTGAAGCCAGGACACACAGAGACCCAGGAAGGGCTGCAGCCCAACATTCCCCTCAAGGGCACTACCCCTCATGATGTAACTCCCCTATCCAGGGCCCATCTCCTGGAGGCTCCACCACCTTCCAATAGTGCCCAGGCTGGGACACAAGCCTCTAGTGCATGGGCCTCGGGGGGATGTTTTAGACTTAAACCGCAGCCACGCCTGCCCACCTGCCCGCCCACGCTGGAGCACTTCAGAGCGCTGTTGCAGGAGGTTGGCTCCTCAGGCCAGGCCCGGGCCTGTCTGCACACGTCCCAGGGTGGGAAGGAGTCCTGTGTGGGACATGTAGGTCATAGGCAGTAGGGCTTCAGAGGCCACCAAGCCTCCCCTGGGACATTCGCCTGGGACCAGAAAGGGTGAGGTCCTCATGGGTCACTTCCTTCTCTGTCCCCTCTCCTGGCGGGTGGCTGTCTGGTGTTGCGGAGTTGCTCTGAGCCGTGTGCTGGGGTCTTCATTGCATGTGTCCCCAGTGTCCTGGACAGGGCCTGGCCCTGAAGAGGCCTTGGGAAAGGTGGAATCAGGGGGCCTGTCCTGGCAAACCTGCAGCTGCCCGGACACGAGGGGCTGGCCAGAGGGAGGGCGGCCTGGGGACAGTGGATGGAGGAGTCCTGGGGCGGCTGGGGACAGTCACACATTGTCCCATGTCCCTCCCAGAGCCTCTGCTCTCCCCGCTTCAGAGTCTGCAGGCCAGCCTCAGCCGAGCCTTTGAGGAGAGTGGGTCGGGGGGCTCTGACCTGAGCTGGGTCCCTGCCCCCTCGGCTCTGCGGAGGAGGAGGGTGAAGAAGCCCCCGCCCATGGCCCCCAGCTGGCCCTGCCTCTGCCACCGGCAGCTGCAGGGAACAGGACGGGGCGCATATATAGAATTCCTGTCTGCGAAGGCCCCGCAGTTGTTTTAGATTAGCATACAAATCGACATTAGTGTAGTACATCTGTTGTTAATCCACGTCCCGGTGGAAGGGAGATGCCAACACGTCGTTTATTAGGCACGTCGATCCCATAATGTCCTTCTTCTCTGCCTTTGTCTCCTGTCGGAGCCGTAATGGGTTCCAGGATGTCTTTCATTTTGCTGCAGACCACATTTCCTCCTGCGAACGGACCAGGGCCTAATGGATTCCAGGTCGTCATTTATGCTATTTTGGAATCAGACCCTGTACTATGAATCCCAAAGCCTTTGGGCAAATCTCCAGGGAGGACACAGCCCTTCTTGGCCCCCGTGGTCATCAGACAGATACCAGGACGGGCGCAGTCTCGGGGCTGGAGTGGGAGGAAGGAGGCCAGGCCATGGCTCCCGATGGACTGGATTCCAGTCGTCGTGGGCGGAGAGGCCCGAGGGTGCTGTGGGGGCAGACTAGGGGGGCCAGGAGGAGGGCGGGGAGGAGGGCGAGCAGATGGCCTCCAAACCCAGACACTGGACACCACACGGAAAGCCCCTGGCCAGGATGGGGTTCCTGGCAGCGGGCAAGGTGGTTTGAGGGGGCAAGAGACTGCGCTGGAGCCAACCAGGCCTGGACGGAGGCCCAGCTTCAAAGCCCGCTCGCTGTGTGACCCCAAGATGGTGCCGAGGCTGGGGTTCTCTGCCCAGAGCCATCCCCAAGCCTCGCTGTGGCATATAAAGGCTGTGCCCTTGGGAAGGTTCTGGGCGGTCTGCAGATTTCTGTTCCTGAGGGTAGAGCGGTGACCAGGGCTTTGTCCCCAGCTAGGGGGCGTCCCCTACAACTGTTTGCAGTCTGTTGTGACAACCTTGCTTCTCTCACACTCCAGGGTTGCAGACACCCTGGGTGCCTTCGCATGCACCGGGCCATCTCAGAGCCTGGGCCACACTGCCCAGCCTCCAGGCGTGTGGTCCCTAGGAGCTCTCTCCATCAGGGCCTGAGGGACAGGGAGACACATGTCTTCTGGACCCTGGGCCAGGGTCACAGATGAGTCTCAGGCCTTGGAGACTCATCAGGGGCCGACTCAGGGGCTTCCTGCCCCCGGGACCATAGCGACCAGGGAGGCCAAAGAGGAGGCTGAACTTGAGGACAGCCTCCACCTTGCTCATGTCCCTTCAGTTTCGGCCAATTCCTGCTGTCCTGCCAGGAGCTCCCTCCCTCCTCTCTGAGGACCTTGTCTGGCAGCTGGACTGTACCTGCCCTCCCTGCACCCCGGCTGGTGCTGGCCCTGAGGCCACCCCAGCCATGCCCACCTTCTCTGCCTGCTGTGGGGCCTCCGGGGCTGAGGGCTGAGGTCGCCCCAGAAGGGTCCCCTCCACGTTCCTCCACCTTTCCTCTTATGATGTGGTGTCCAGTGGTCTTTCTGGCTCTCCTGGGCTCCTCGGCCCACTTGGAGGCTGTCCTTCTGGAGGGAAGAGACTGGGGTGTGGTGTCAGGGCTGAGAGGGGAGGCGAGTCCAGGCCTGTTTTATACCCACATTCAGACATGAGGCTGTGGGACGATCACTTTGTGTCCCCAGGGCCCCCAGCCCACATGGCCACCCTCTATATGAAAGAAGGCCACTCCACCCTGCCTCAGGCTCCGGAGGGACTGTGGGCAGCAGAGGCCACCTCCTGGGGCAGGATCGAGCCCTTCACAACCCAGCATCGACTTTAGGGCTACTGAATAACTTTTAAGTCATAGACTTTTTTAAAAAAATTGTCAATTTCGAGTAAGATGAAATTGGCCCTTTTGACCCGTTTTAAGGGTACGATTCGTGGTGGTATCAAGGACATGCACGTTGTTGCCGTGCGTCCAACATCCTCCCAGCTGAATGGCAGACTTTGAAGGGTGGAGGAAAGGTTTCTGCAGGTCTCTCCAGCACGCCCCCGGGTTGTCCTACCTTTTTTTCTCGGTTATTTTACAACTTGGTGAAGTTGTACAAAAGTAAGAAAACTGTCGAGGATCCTCTTCCCCAGGAATGTGTCCCCGGGATGATGACCTTGGTGAGCGCCTTGGGGAAGGCCAAGGTTTTCTCTGGTAGTCACCTCTTTAGCTAAGGCACTAGGTAAAGGTCTGGGCGTTAAGTAGAAGCCTGGCGCGTGGAATTGGTCTGGTGCGGGTTTAAGAGCCAGGTGGCCTCCCCTCATTGGATCTGGACTTTCTAACAGGGCGTTTGCCTTGGGAGACGGAGGATCCTGGGCTTGACCTGAGGTTCTTCAGCCAAAGTCTTAGTTCACAGGCGCCCAGAAGGGTGGACATGCCGCAGGAGCCGGGGGTGGCCTGTCCCTCTCCTGCTCTGCCACGGCATTCTGGCGGCGGGGCTTGGTGACACGTGGCAGGTGAGGAAGGCCGTCAGGAGCCCAGGCTGAGGACTGGGCCCGCTCCCTAGTTGTGGGAGGAACGAGGTCTGGAATCTTCTCAGCGGTTATAGGTAGGGAAAGAGGTGCCAGGTGTATTCTCTCCTCTGCCACCGCAGTCGGTCACCAGAGCTGGAAGGGACCTCAAGACCATCTTGCCAACCCGCTCATGTTCCTGCCAAAGTCCCACAGCCAGACTCCCGTCAGCAGGTCCTGAGCACTTCCTGTGTGCCCGCGGCCACCCTGAGCTCAACATGCCCGCCCACAGACCTCGGGACATCCCTGTGGAGGTGGACGCATACGGACACCATGTGCGTGGCCTTTAGAGATGAGCATACGGGGCCTCGAGGGTCAAATGACCGATCACAACCATGGCCAGGTGGGAGCAGCCAGCCGAGCCCAGCCCCGTCCTCCCACTGACATGGGACACAAGTGGTCCCCAGGAGCACCAGACAGCTCAGGGTGCTGGAACTGCTCAGACAGTGGGCTTTTGTTTGGTGGAGAAGAAAGGGAATCATTAAAGAAAAAAACAACCAAAAGCATTCCAGGAGAAATGTAAATACCGCCTGCTGGGAGGCTGCTCATTCCTCACTGGGGAACTCCCACAGCCATCTGCGAGCGTCCAGGTCACCTTGGCCCTGGCCTGAGAATAAGAGTATGGGCTGCAGCTCCCTGGGCAGCGGGATCCCGACGACCAGGGCAGGCTTCACGGTCAACCCTTGTCCGGCTGACCTTCTGTGCAGTCCTCCAGGATTCTCCTGAGAATGCTTCACTTTCAGGCCCCGTGGCAAAGCAGAAAGAAAGACACAGGCCGGGCACACGCCTGTCATCCCCAGTGGCTTGGGAGGCTGAGACAGGAGGATCATGTTCAAAGCCAGCCTCAGCAACTTAGCGAGGCCCTAAACAACTCAGTGAGACCCTATCAAAAAAAAAAAAAAAAAAAAAAGAAGGGCCGAAGGGCCAGTGATTAAGCATCCCTGGGTTCAATCCCCAGTTCCAAAAAGACAGACAGACACAGGTTCTGGGTCTGTAGGAACATGAACTTTACGTGGCTGAGCCTCAGCAGTTCCCTCACCTGCAGAAATGGGTCAGTTATGCTTTTCCCTGTTGGTGTGCCCTGGGCCCTGGGCCCTGGGAAATCCTGCTTGGGCTGGCGGTGGAGCGTGGAGTCGTGGCCTGGAGACCAGGAGAGAACTTGTGGGAAAAAGCATCTTAATTTTTCCTTAAGAAAAACAAAACAAAATAGGAGAGAACAGGAATGGGCAGCTGAAGCTGGCCTGAGTGGGGCTGTCCTTCCCCTCCCAGCTGCTGCCAGAGGCCACCTCCCGGGCCCTCCCAAACACTGGCTGCTCTCCTTCCTGCCTTCATCCAACCCTGGGCTGAAATGCTCCCACCCAGCCTCCTCCCACCTGGCCTCCTCCCACCTGGCCTCTTCCCACCTGGCCTCTCCCACCCGCCCACCTCTTTTGTGAGACCCCTCCCCCAACTTCCCTGGGGTCCTGTGGCTCTGACTCTGTCCTCATCACCCTGGCCAAAAGCTGCTGTCACTACCGCCAGTGGCTGTTCACTTTTGGTGCCCTAAACCTTGTCAGCTGAGTGTGGAAGTCCGTGGAGACTCGGAGTAATTTTAAAAGCATATGATGAACTATCAGGGTTACCAGTTGCTATGAAATGCAGTTATCAGAGTGTGTGTTTAAAAAGCAAATTATGGGCTAGGGATGTGGCTCAAGCGGTAGCGCGCTCATCTGGCATCCTCAGCACCACATACAAACGAAGATGTTGTGTCCGCCAATAACTAAGAAATAAATATTAAAAAAGTTCTCTCTCTCTCTCTCTCTCTCTCTCTCTCTCTCTCTCCCTCTATCACTCTCTCTTTTTTTTTAAAAAAAGCAAATTATATCTAGAAGGAGGCACGTGCTTCTTTATGAACATGCAAATATAGGAGCCCCCTGTATCAGGGGGATACATTCCAAGACCCCCGCAGATGTGTGAAATTGCAGATAGTACTGAACCCTATGTGTACTATGTTTTTCCTATAATAAGTAATTATGGTAAAGTTTAATTTACAAATCAGCACCATGAGAGATTAACAACATAGAGCGATTAGCAACATGCTGGAATGAAAGTTAGGCGAACATGGTCTCTCTTTGTCAAAATATCTTATTGTATTACAGATCTTAACAACCTCAGCCTACACTATTTTTCTTTCCTTGTTGAGAACTTTCACCTTTTCACTTAAAAGAAACATTTTCCAACTTCTCTTTGGCATATCTAAATTAGGAGCAACACTATTCTTATGCTTTGGGGTCATTATTTAGTAAAAGAATGGATACTTGAACACTAGCACTGTATACTGAGACAGTCCATCTGATTACTGAGCCAGCTACTTAGTTACTAATGGGGGGGGTACCATATACAACATGGATACACTGAATAAAGGGATGATTTGTATCCCAGGTGGGACTCAGTGGGATGGCAAGAGACTTCATCACACTACTCAGAAGAAGAACATGCAACTTAAAATTTATGAATTACTTATTTCTGGAATTTCCTAATTAATATTTTCAAACCCCCGTTGACCAGAGATAATTGAAACCACAAAAAAGCAAAATCTCGAATAAGGAAAGACTCTTAATGAGGAAGATCTAACTGTAGAACTGAAGATTTCTAGAATCTCAAAGTAGTGATGAGCATAAAAGGAATTTCAAGATAGCAACAACAATTGGCACACAACTTCTACAAATTCTCTTGGGAAGGAAGACATAAGCACTTCTACTTCTGCATTTTTGCAGATGTTGTTACTCTGTTCGTAATAGAAAAAAAAATGCTAAATTTCAGTTTGAGGTTCAGGAAAATAAAGATATTCATTCTCTTTCCCATTCAAGTTCACCAACCCCTGATCTCTCACTTTGGACCCGGGCTGTGAACTCAGGTTCCAGAGTGGTTTGGGGCTGACTCTCGCAGGTTTGCTGAATGGGCGAGTGAATGAATCCAGTCCAGGGAGGTGTGGCCGAGGGCCAGGCCTAGTCCAGCTGCACTTGTTTAATAGTGTGGACGTGACTTGGCCTTGTCAGGCACTGTGATAAGCATCACATGCTGCCCAGAGCACCGCAGGTTTCAAGACCCTTTCTCTGCATCGGCTTCGCTGTGCTGCCCAGAAATGGCTGCGATCCATCTCCTCTGCAGGGAGAGGCACGGTGCTCATCAGGCCCTGGCGTCCCCGCTGTACCTCCTCCTGGCAAAGGCAGCCGAAGGAGCCGCTGTGGTTTCAGGGAGGCGTTGACCTTATACTATTCTGGCCTGGAGAAGAAGAAAAAAATAAGATCTTGAGAATTGTCTTAAAGAGGCATTACACTATCCGCTGAGAATGTCCAGCTATCAGGGAGCCGCCCGGGACGAGGAGCCATCAGCCCCAGCTGGAACCGCAGAGCACCCACGGCTGTAACAGAGCCCGGATGTTGGGCAGACCAGGCGCTGGAGATTCGGGGCGTCAGAGCTTTCCAAAGCATGTTGACTTGATCTCCCTTCTTCCCCAGAGAAACCAGCCATCTTCAGGTGTCCAGGGCAAGGACACAGACAGGCACCTGGACAGCCCAGAGCACTGTGGCCACATCTGGGCACTCTGGGGCCTGGGGGCTTCAAAGGCCTCACTCACAACCAGAGAGATGGCTCAGGGTTGTGCAGACGGCCAGCTCCTGGTGGCCCCATGTTTCCTGGACAACTGGACACTGCTTTTCCCCATGTCATTTGCCACTGTCCAGAGTAAAGCCCTGCTACCAGGCAGAGGTCCTAACCAGCTGATCTGTGGACCAGTCGTCTGTGACCAGGCCACAGGGTGGATGCCAGGTCACTCTTGGCAGGAGCCATTAGGGCTCGCTCAGGGGCAAAGAGTGGCTTGGACTGTCGGCCTCCTGGGCTGGCAGGAGTTTGCATCTTCCAGGAACCAAAGCTTCATGTCCTCATCTGAGTGACACATAATAAAAGGGCCTCAGCCACATGGCTACTGACAGGAGGGCCAAGTGGTCACTGTGCAACTGAGTGTCTGCAGCTAGGACCTGCGACCAGGGAACAGAAAGATTCTCCTATCTCATGTTGATACACTGAGCATTTGTGTGCCAGGCACTGGGCTGGGCTTTAAAAAAAAATCTTAGTTTTCATTATACTCTGCAACCATCCTGAGAGACTTTGAGGTGAGGGCACCGAGGCCCAGAGAAGTTGATTCGTTTGCCTTCGCTAACCCAGCTCGAACGTGCCAGAGTTGGGACTTGAACCCATAACCTGTAAGAGCGGGCCACTCAGTGGTATAGCCAAAATTGTTCAACCACTGTCTGTTTGTCAGCCCTGGGCTGAGTGTGCTGGAGATTCTAAAGGGAGCGACACCCCAAAGATCAGGCCAGTTAGCAAAAGGACAGACCCAGATGTGGATTAACCCCAGGTGACATAATATGGAAGAACACAGGGATGTGGGTTCTTAGAGGAGGGGGTGCGGGTCCTGCACCCTCAGAAGCTCAGGGCTGCTGGTCCAGGAATTTCCCCAAGCCCTTAGTTTACCTTACAGGAATCAAGAGACAGGTTAGCGGTCTGATTGGCTTTGGTTTGTTATTCTAGAATCAGGCCACACCTCACAGTGGGAGCTGAGCAGAAGACACTGGCTTTATAGGCAGAAAAAGGCCGAGGAGAGCAGATACAGCGTAAAAGCAGATCTGAGGCTTCAAAGTTTCTTTCCTTGCATTGGAAAAGCAAAGGAGCAGAGAGAGTGTGCTCCCCACTACCACGGCCTGTCCAGGGCTCTGTTGATTAAGTCCCTCTCCTGATTTCTCACAAGGTCAAGCACACAACTTAGTTTCAGCTTGGTGGCCTGGAACCTTAGCATGAGTGACTCCATTTTGATTTAGTCTTTTGGCCTTTGGGGCCTCGTCCAAACCAATGGCCCCTGTCAATCTGACTTTTAACACAGGAAAAGTAAGACTGAGGCTGTTCCCTGAGTTAGATCCATGGTGCTCCTCCTGGGCCCCCTATTCTCAGGGGCTAAGGTACACTAGTAATTAAGAGCAGAGACCCAGATGTGCACAGCAGCCCAGAAAGTGGCTTGGACAGGGGACCCTGGGTTCTCACACCAGCTCTGAGCACCTTGGCGACCGGTGCTTCTAAGCCTCACTTCCTCACCTGGGAAATTGTGACCCTGCCCGAGACACGGCAAGCTCATGGTGCGCTGGCCACACTGCGCCACGGCACACCCCAGGGTGATTCCGGGCTGCCCCAGAACGTCGGTTCACCTCTGGAGGGGGCTCTCCGAGACGGGTAAGCAGTAGCATGTTCTGGACGTGCGTGCCAGGACGTGGGTGAACTCCGAGGGACATCTTCCCAAGCACAGCCTACTGTCCTTGGCAGATCCAGGCGGGACATGAATTCTCTCCAGGGTTTGCAAAGGTGAGGGGGGGCTGGCACAGGTCCCCTGCCCCCCAGCCCCCCAAGCATCTGGCCTCCATCCCGCGCTCACGGGCATGGGGTGTGTGTAAGCCGATTCCAGCACCAAACGGCACATTAATGAAAATTCTGACAGAGAGATTTCATTTCGGAGCTCACGTTCCCTGAAGGGTTTGTAATAATTGCACTTGAAACGGAGCCATCGGCTCAATGCTTTCCAGATTGGGGGAGCAGCGCGTGCTTCTTCTTCGGCTTGGTGGGGAGGCTGCCAGAGCACTGGGTCAGGGGCGCTCTCGGGCCCTAGCCCAGCTCCTCGAGTGGGTTGTGGGTCCAGGGCTCTGGACTTCCTGATGCACGTCTGCAGCCCGGGGTCCCCTGTCCTCCCAGCCATCTCATGGCTGAGCAAACACCCAAGGTGGAACCTGCTGGAATCTCAGTCCTAGACTGAGTGGGGACAGATTGGGGGTTTTTGACCCCTCCCCATACTCCTTCTTTCTGGCTTCAGAAATGCATTGAGAAGCGTCTGCCTCCTGGAACCGAGCCCTGAGGAATCCATTCTCAGGTGTGTGGACCTGGCCCCCTGATTGTCCCCCAACTCTGCAAACCCACCCTAGGGCCTTTGCACCTGCTGCTGCCCTTAGCTGGGACACTCCTATCTAAACAGTGGGACCCTGCCCCATGCCCCCCACCGCATCCATTCCCTTGTGTCCCTGTGACTGGTTCTTGGGGACCAGAGTCTAGAGGTCCTGGAATGACCACAGGCCTTGGCGGAGGGGAGTCCCCCAAAGGCAGATCCTAGAGGGAAGGCTGGAAGCTGGCCCAGGATGCTGACAGGCCTGAGTTCAGGGTACTTCGCCTTCTCATTTGTAAGACAAAGATGATCTTTCTTTGCCCCCAAAGTCGTTGGAAGGACAAAATGACATCATATTTACAAAACGCCTGAACAGGCTGAGGATGCGGCTTTAGCACGGGTGTGGTTGGCATGGTGGTAGGTGGTCTTGTCTGTCACCTAGCAAAAGCCAGGCCCCTCTGGGAGGGACAGACAGGAACCAGGGAGTCATGCTGGTCCTCCTCCCCCGGATCTCTGTGTGTGTGTGACTTGTCTCTGGGTCTTTCTCCTAAGTGCCCCAGGAATGGCGGAAACTCACAGACTTCCTGCTGGAGGCCCACGGGAGGGGAACTGGAGAAGGAAAAATTCCCAGGGAAGGATCTGATTGGCCCATCCAGGTCACATGGCCTCGCAGCTTCTTGACAGAGCCAGAGAGACAGGGCCAAGAGGATGGTAGCTCACTCTTCTAGCCAAGAGAAGGAGGGGGCTGCTGCTCTGAGATGGGAAGAGCCTGAAAACCTCCCCCAGGGGCATCTTCCAGGCGGATGCCTGCGTCCTAGCAGTCAGAAAAGCTGCCCTGTGGGTGTGGTCCCTGCATGACTGTCTCCCCTGCGCCTCCAAAAGGAAGAGCTGCCCTTGACCTTGAGTGGGACCAGGCATCGCGTGACTTTTCTGGAGAAAAGGGGAGCAGTAGGACATTTGGCTACAATTCGTCACCCAGAAATGTCTGATTCCAGATCAAAACTCCTAACTTTGATCTGCTCCCTCCGGGTTGGGGCTGTCGTGGTGGCGGCAGGGAGGGAGGGGCTGGTGGTCTTTACTTTCTTTTGTGTTGCCAACCTAGCTGTCCCCTTTCTGTCTTTTCTAGGGTTGAAGCAGGGATGTGGGGAGTCCAGCAAGGGGGTCACTACCTACCTGGCATTACTACCTGCCTGACACTCACAGGACGCCCTTTCTCTTGGGGCTGCCATATTGAAAGCAGCCTTTTCCCTTTGGAGGAAGTCCACTCACCTGGGCAAACTGGTTTCCTCTGGCAGCTGCTTATGCATATTTCAGTTTCCAGGAAGGGAGACAGACCACTGCCAGCCTCCATCAGGACAGACAGAAGCTGAGCCGATGCTCTGGCCAGGTGTCATGAGCATGTCGGTGTCTGGCTCAGGCAGCTAGACTTGCTTGGCTCAGGAAAGCTCGAAGAGGGCAGCCTGGTCCTGAATGGTTCCACCAGCCTTTCAACTGCCAGGTTTCAAGGGCCAGGGTCCCCTGACAGCTTCCTGAAACTGCAGGCAATGTCTGTGGCCTACATGAGCCACCCCTGCCCGAGAGAAGACACTACCCTCTCCAGATAACCAACCCCCCCCCATACGATTTCTACTTCCACTCTCTTCTGTTTTTTGTTTTTTTTTTTTTTTTGGTACCGGGGATTGAACTCAGGGGCACTCAACCATTGAGCCACTTCCCCAGCCCTATTTTGTATTTTATTTAGAGTCAGAGTCTCACTGAGTTGCTTAGCACCTCGCTTTTGCTGAGGCTGGCTTTGAACTCACGATCCTCCTGCCTGAGCCTCTTGAGCTGCTGTGATTACAGGCATGTGCCATCGCACCCAACTTCTACTTCCACTTTAAACCCTCTGACATCTTTAACCAGAGCGAGTCACCTAAAACTGGTTCTTGGCCACCTACTTTGAACTTGCTTCCTGATGGTATTCACTTTGCTCTCTGATGGCCTGGGGGATGAGCCGGAGCTTCCCATTTAATGCTTTGATTCCTAAACAGAACAATAACCCTCATTCGTGCAGAAACTCCCAACTAGCAAAGCTCTCTCTGATTCCCTGAGTCGGCCCAATTATACCACAAAGCAATCCTTATTGTTATATAATATTCAATAATTTATCATGGCTACACCTATTCTGTATAAGGATAATGCACTAATAAAAGAATTTTTAGAAACATCATAGTTATATATAATATGTCAAATCATAGGTAATTGTTACGAACTCACAAATAATATTATGGCTATTGTTATCCCCATTTACAGATGACAAAACCAAGACTCAACACGATTGAGTCACTTGCCAGAGGGGCTGGTTGCCACCATGCCTTTGTTGTGCTACTGGGGTTTTCCGCCATGCTCCAAGTGGCTAATTTTGCAGGAAATGCTCCTGTTTGGGGGGACAGGGACAATCGGCAGGCTCTAGCACAGTCTGAGCTGCAGAACTGCCTCTTGCTAAAAGGAGTGGGGTCATCCTCGCAGGCCACTCTCTCCTCTCCTGAGTCTCTGGGGCTATTGGGGCTCCAGTGACAAGTAGCATGTTAGAGGAGGGTGTGCAAGAGGTCCTGTGGGCCTCCATTACCTGGCCTGGGTGCCAGAGGGCTGAGGACCACGTAGAAAGGTGACCCAGTGAGCCTGGCATTGGGGCCTGCGGCTGGAGGCATCTCTTCCAGGTTATGGGGCTCTGGTCCCAAGCAGAGCCTGCCCGCCCGGGGCAGAGAGGGGTCTTTTGACAACAAACCTGTGATCCTGGACTTCCAGGGTCCTCTTTTTGATGTTACCCTTTGGTCCCTTCCACACTAGGGGGGCGGGCAGCAGCCTGGTTAGAACCAGATTTTACTACAGGAGCCAAGCTTGGGCCTTGCTCTTGCCCAGAGGGTTTTTGTTGTTGTTTTGTTTTTGATTCTTATTAGATGAAAATTGCCTGATCTTCTAAATTAGGCTGTTAAATATTGCCCAGGAATCTGCCGACAGAAGTAAACCTGCAGACTGGGGAGGAAGTGGGTTGGTGGCCATGAGAGCCGTTGGCCTGGAGACCAGAGCACCCCCCCCCCCCCCCCCGCCCTGGGCCTGGTCTGACTCCCAGGGCTGCCGAGCTGGGCTGGAGGGGCTCCCTGGTGCTGCAGTGTGGGGGGCGAGGCCAGGAGGGGCCCTGAGCTCAGTGGGGACTCCCCTGGAGCTGGCCCATCCCTTCTGCTCCAGAATCCTCCACCCAGGCCCTTGCCTTGACTCAGTCAGTGACTTAATCCCGGAGAGGGGTTAACTGGGTGGTAACTGAAGGCAGGTAGGGAGTGACTGGAGGAGGTGGTCATCAGGGGCGTGGCCTTGGGGTATATATTTGGTATCTGGCCAGTGGAGTCTCTCTCTCTGCTTCCTGATCATCATGTGAGCTGCTTCCCTCCCCCACACTCTTCCGCCATGTTGTTCTGCCTCACCTCGAGTCCCAAGCAAAGGAGCTGGCTGTGTGGACTGAGACCTCTGAAACGGCGAGCCCCTAAAAAACCGTTCCTCCCCTACAATGGTTCTGGCCGAGTCTTTTAGTCATGGCAGCAAAGAAGCTGAGTAAAATACCTGCCAAAGCTTGGAGGTCATTGGCCCCAATGCTTCCCTGTTCAGACAGGGACCAGGTTGAGAAAGGAGAGGGTGCTGCCTGCCATAGGCCCCTGTCCCGGATGCTCCTTAGAGCTCCAAGCTGTGCCTTCTGGAGCCTGGCAGCTGCTAGGAAAGCTACAGGGCTTGGGTGGGATGGGTCCAGAGCCTGGCCATCCTCACGGGCCCAGGAGGGGCTGTGCGCCTGCAGCCTGGGAGGCGGCTTGACCTGGAGCCCTTCCCTCCTGACTGGAAATGGGAGCTTAGGGGAGCAGCCCTCTGGTCTGCATGCCCCCAATGACCCCCAACCCCTTTGTGTGCCCTCTTAGTGATGGACACGCCCTCCCTGCTGGGGCAGCCCAGCTGCTGCTGGGGGCCTGTCCTGGGGCTGTCCTGCATGGTGTCTGCCCAGTGACCTTGGGTGGCCACAGTGGGGCCTTCTGCTTGTGCTGCTCCTTGACAGACCTGGCCTGTGGTTCCTCCTCCTCTTTCTCTTCCTCCTGCTTTCCTTCCTCCTCTTCAGAGTGAGCTTCTCAGTTCCTCCGTGGCTCCTGAGCCCCGCTGCCGGGTCCCCACAGAGCCCCCCTCCTTGCCTACCGTCCTGAAGGGGGGCTTGGGCCACGCGCTCGTGTTCCCGCCATTGCACACTCTTCTTGAGTTCTCTTGTCAGTGGTGGGAATTCTCAAGAACTGGGCCTTGGGTGCAAAGTCTGCAGGGGGCTCCCTCTGCTCCCCAACCCAGGGGAGTGCTCTGTTTTTAAGTGCTCCTGGTTTGGGGGTGTCTTGGAAACGAAGGATGGAAAATGCGAGGTGAGCCAGTACTCCCCACTGTCTCTGTGCGAATCACCCAGGGTCCTAGGAAAGGGCTGGGGTCGCGCAGGCCTGGGACCTGGGAGGGGGTGTTTCTGACAAGCTCCCTGTACATACCGGGCGGCTGGTCTGGATCACTCGGAGCAGCGCTGTCCCAGTCGGGGCACTGGGACACTTGCCTTTGTGCCCTGAAGCCACAGGCGCCCATCTTGGCACTGGCCAGGCTTGGCCTCAGGGAGCCTGTTGCTGGAACCTCCCTCCATACTGAATCCAGCTCCAGCTGCTGTGGGGCCTGCTCGGGGTCCTACAGGCCTGTGCCTCCCTGTGTGGGGAACTCCACCAGCGGGTCCTGTGTCACCTTCCTCCCTGCAGCGGGCCCAGGACAGAGCAGATGGCCCTGGGCCAAGCCGGCCTTCCCTCTCCACACCAGAGGCCACTCCCCAGGGCTCACCATCCTATGTGGGCCAGTACCCCCTCTTTCCCAGGGCCCACCCTTTACTCACTTCAGGATTAGGGACCCCTCCCTGCCCCTGATTTGGGGGTTCTCACCACTGTGCCCTGCAGGGCTGGGGTGCCAGTATTTCTGCCTGTGGGGGTGACACCGAACCTGCTGCTGCTCAGGGACCTCCTACATAAGGAGGCCTGTGGCTGAGAAGAGGCCTCACGCTGTCACCTCCTGGCTCCCTCCCCAGGAGGCTGATGAGCCAGGAGATTTTTATGCGTTGGTTATTATTTTACTTACTCCTTTCAAACATGAGGCCACTGCGCTCAGGAACGTAGTGCATTGCTCAGTCCCCCGCCAGGAAGGCAGGACCTGGATCTTGTGGCCCGGGTTCTGTGACTCCTGGTGAGAGCAGCGTGCATGCGTGTGTAGGTCCAGGCCTGTGGGAGCTGGTGTCCATGCGGAGGTGGCATGGGCCTGGGAGTGATGGGCCTAGGCCGTGTCATGTGGACGTGCCTGCGTGTTTGAGAACCATAGCTGTGTGTGCATGTGTGCAAATGGGTGCTGAGTACCGGCCCCTGCTGTGCCCAGGTGGGTGTGCATGGTCGTCCTCCTGCCACTCAGCAACGACCTGGAGACCGGGTGGCTGTGGTGGGCCCTTGGGAGCCTGCAGGTGTTTCGTCCTCTCTCAAAGAATCATGTCGGACCTTCAGCTTCCCTCTTGAAGGAGGCTCCTGCTTCCTGCACCCTGGTGGAGGTCCCCGTGTGGACTCCAGCGGTACCCAGCACTTTGTTATGTCCTCCACCATTTATTGAGCACCAGCTGTGTGCAGGACTCGGCACCCAGTGCATTGAGGTGGGCGCTGTCTCATCCCCGTTTCACTTTTGTGGAAACTGAGCCTTGGAGGTGTCAAGTGGGTCCAAGTGTGGGGAGCAGCAAGGCAGAACTGAGACTTGGGTTTTAACAGTGTGTCCCTGCTTCCAATGCTGCAAAATGTCACATGCAAGTCACGGGACTGAGCAAGTCCCTCTAGGGAAACGGCTCCCCATGAGGAGCGCGTTGGGAGAGGCTTGTCTGGCGCGCTGTTGGTGCTGGGGATGGCTGGCCCCTCCGCCTCCTTAACCCCCATCATGTTTGGCAGCAGACCCTGCGTCGCAGACTGGGTCAGAGCTGCCCCTTGTGCACATGAGGCCAGGCCTGCAAGAGGAGGCTGTAGAGGGCGGATGCCGGCCAAGGCCAGGCCCTCAGACAGCTGACCGGCTGTAGGGAAGGAGGCCCAGGCCTGGGAAGGGCCCATGGGTTCACCTGGGGCCGACAGACCAAGAGGAGTGACCTAGAGGCAAGTTCCAGCATATTCTCAGGAGCAACCTGCTCCCAGAGCGCCCACAGAAGGACTAGACAAGGCTCTAGAGGCAGGGACTTCTTGTCATAGGCGGAGGTTGATGACAAGTTGACTAGGGGACACCAAGGCCAAGAGTCCAGTAGCGTTTGGGGTCGGGCTTGATGGTGGGAGCCCAGAAAACCCATAAGGCTCAGGTCACCCCACGGCCCTGCTCCCACGTCCCCACCTGAGGAAACCAGAGGATATCAGAAACGGAAGGGACTTTTTGTCACATAAGTCAAAGTCCTGAGAAGATGGGGAAACCGAGACCCAGAAGCCCAGAGCTTTTGCCCAAGCTAACCCCATTACGAGGTTAGACCCTGAGTCTCCTGACAGCAGCCAGAGAGCTCTACCCACCTTCCTGTCCTGCCTCCGAGAACTGTAAGACCCCAGGGCCCACACGAGTTGTCCTTGAGTCCTCCCCCTGTCCTTTACCCCCTGCCACCTCTGCGGAGGGGAGGGACCCTGGGGGAAAGCACACCCATTTAAAGACAAATGTTCAAGAGCCACTGATCACTGATCACAAGGCCTTCCTTCCCCGTCCCTGTTGCCTGGCCTCTTGGAATCCCGACTGTCACAAGCATATTGCAAGCACATGTCTCTGCGCAGGCCACTCACACTAAACCGACACTGAAAACCACATTAAATTGAAGTGGAGGAGAGGGAATCACTTTGTAACATGCTTTATTTTATTTTATTTTTGACTTGGAAAGAAGCACGTCCTGGCTGCTAATCAAAGAGCTGGGGGGTGGGGGTGGGGCTCTAAGCAGAAACCAAACCATCCCGGGCCAGACCCACCCAGCCTGCCCCCTGGGACAGTGGCTCTGGCTCCAGGGAACTGAGAAGGGTTGCAGGCTGAGTGGGCTCATGGCTAGTCTAGAAGCTGGAGGTCCCCAGCAGCTCTGGGCACATTCTGCCCAAGCTGTGGGAGCTTGGACCCCTTCCTCCTGCGCCCGCCTCGGTGCCCATAACTGCGGAAGGGACTCCCGGGATGCTGGCTCCATTTGTTCCCAGAAGCTTAACCCCCTTCTCATTAGTCAGCAGGAGCTGGGGCCCCCATGGACATAGGAAGCAGATGGTGACTCAGGGTCCAGCTGTGGGGGAACGCAAGGACATCCTGACTCCACCAAACTTGTTTCTGGTCACTGCAGAATGGCTTGGTCCCCTCTGGAGATTCCCAGCCAGGACACTGGTGTCTTGGATGGACAGGTCACTTGCTCAGAGCCACACCTTGGCATCCAGGACCCCTGTCAGCATCCCTCTTAGGTGTCCCATAGTCTTCGTCCCCCAGAGGTCCAAGATCCACTGTCACTGCTCCCTGGACTGTCTCTAATTCTCCTCGCCTGATGACCTTCTAATCTATCAGCTGTTGGATCTGGAAGTCTCCAGGCCCCAGCTCTGTCCTCTCCTTTTCTGCCTCGGTGCCAGGGGGTCCCCACCACTGGCCCTCTGTGTGCACAGCCTCGGAGCTTTGCCTAGCTTAGCCCAGGTCCTGTCGCCTCTCACCTGGACTGCCTCAGCCCCCAGAGCCAGCTGTCTGGAAGGGAGCTCCAAACACTCCCCTTTGCGGCTTGAGACCCTTCCATGGTGTCCCGCTCCCCTCTGGATGAGAGCCAAGCAGCTCCAGCTAGTGCTCCGGGGTTCCTTTGTGTGCATTAGGAAGAGCCTCCCTCCCTCCAGGCACGTGGCTGCCATCTGCTGGAAACCTGTCACAATAAATTCTCAAATCTACAACGCCTGTGATACGACGGCACCCCCTAGGGTTGTTCTCATGCAGTGTCCTGAATCGAGCAGCCTTAGGCACACGCTGATGGCCCTCCGCTGGCCCTTTCCTGCCCCTGGTACCCGCTCATGTCTTGTCTGCCAATGGTCCGGAGCTGTTGGTGGCTCTCTAAGTGACCAGTGGGCTGTGGGGACAGAATCCCAGGCTTACCATGCATCTGCTGTAAAACTCCTCATCCTCTGCCTTCAATCACATTTCTCACTCATAAAATGGGCGTGCTGGTGATACTGTCCTCACAGTCATGGTGACCATGCCCCTGGTGAATACTTGTGCAGTGCTTGACTCATCGCAAATGCTATGTTGGTATTTTCTGCTATTATTATCTCTGTTCTCTGTTCTTGTGCCCATATTTTTTTTTTTCTGCTGGGGTCTCTCTATCTCCACCTCACCCTGCCTCTTCTCGACTTGATCAACTTCTGGTTAAAGCTCAAGACTCAGAAGACCCTTTTCATGCTGGGAATGGTGTAATCCCGGGAGGCTGAGGCAGGAGGATTGCAAGGTCAGCCTGACCAACTTAGTGAGACTGTCTCAAAATAAAAAGGGTTGGGGGTGTAGCTCCGTGGTAGAGCATTTGCCTAGCATGCAGGAGGCTCTGGGTTCAAGCCCCAGTAACAAAAAAAGAAAAAAGAAAGCCTTCCATGACGGGGCAAGGAGGCACCCCTCCATTCTGCCTCCAGACTCCCCCAGTCCTCCTTGAAGGGAAATTCCAGCAACAGCTTTTCCTTGTCCCTAAATGTCCCTTGATGTCCTTGGACAGTGAGCTCCTTTCCAGCAGGAACAAGGTCTCGCAAAACCTCACAAAGCTTTTCCTGAAAATAAGCTCAACTTATTTTGAGCATTTTGCTTTTTCAATACTGGTTTTAAGCCAAGTAGCCATTGTATGATTTCTCAGTTTAAAATGGTAAAAGGAAAAAATATTAAATCTTCCTCGGTGACTTGTCATTTATGTAGTAGGTAAAAGTGACAGCCTGCCTCAGGCCTGCAGGCTCCATGGAGGCAGCTCTGGGAAAGGCTGTGTAAATTGGCCCCAAAGAGAGGCCGAGGCTGTGGGGCAGCCCTGGGTGAAGCACCTCTGGGGAAGGAAGTCTAACAAGGCCGTTCTGAAAGTAAACGCAGACTGCACGGTTCCCATTTCAAACCAGAAGTGCAGGTTCATTTAAACCGGAAGTGACGTCATACACAAACCGGAAGTTGGTCATTTCACACCCAGACCCTTTCCTATTGGAGCATGGCTTTGTCTATCATCCCTGGGCGGGGCTGCAGCAGGAGCACAGCCCAGTAGGTCCAGGTACTGCACACCTCCTTTTGCTACTCAGCTGGGTCCAGGGTCCTGAGAAGGAAGACTCCCATCCAGGGGAGGGAAGGACATCCTGTCATTTATACAAGTTGAGCATCCCTAACCAGAAGATCTGAAATCCAACCAGCTCTGATTTTGGGATTTTCATTCTTAGAGGCGCTCACCTGGTAAAGTCTATGCAGATATTCCCAAATCAGAAAACTCCAAAATCTGAAACAGTGCTGGTCCCAAGCCTCTCCCATAAGGGATACCAACCTGTAATAGGGATTTTCTGGTTAATTTAAAAAATAATTTATTAAGGTAAAATTCACACCATATAAAATGAGCCAACTTAAAGTGAACAGTTCTGCGACATTAATAGACCCAATGTCATCTAACTGCTCCTTCTCTCTGGTTCCCAAACATTTCCATTTTCCAAAGTAAAATCCCATACCCATTAGCCAGCTTCTCTCCCTCTTTTCCTCTCCTCCCAGTCTTTGGCAAATACCAATCTATTTTCTGTCTCTATGGATTCATCTACTCTGATCTATTCTGAGTGTGTTGTATATATAGACTCTACGCACTGTGTGATCTTTTGCATCTGGTTTCTTTCAAAATGCTTTGAGGGTTCATCATATCATAGCATGAAACCATATTTCATTCATTTTTATAGCTGAATAGTTTTCCACAATTTGTTTCAACTTTCATCTGTTGATGGACATCCAGATTTCCCCTTTTGGCTGTTGTGATTAGTGTCTTTATGAACCATGAGCCTGTGCGTGCACAGAGTGGCTTAAACACGTGTCTTCAAGTCTTTTGATTGACTTGAGTGGAATTGCTAGGTCATAGAGTAATTCCATGATTAACGTTTTAGGAAACCAACATAGTGTTTTCCATACACAATGTTCTACTTAGCATTTCCTCCAGCAAAATGTACAGCAAGGGCTTTGATTTCTCCACATCCGTGTTATTTTCTAACTGTTGTATTGTTTTCTAAAATTATAGCCATCTTTGGGGTATGAGGCGATTTCTCATCTTGGTATTGATTTTCATCTGTGTTGAGTATTTTTTAATGTGTCTACTGGCCGTCTGCATGTCTTCTTTGCAGAAATTATCTATCCACGTCTTCAGAAATTGGGCCGTTTGCCTTTTTGTGTTGATTTACGAGATGATTTCATCTGGATATTAAACTCTTATCAGTACTATCATTTGCAAATATTTTTCCCCATTCTGTATCTTGTCTTTTCATTTTCTTGATAAAACCCTTTGATGTATGAAAGTTTTAATTTTGATGAAACCCAAGTTAGCTACTTTTTTTTTTTCCTGTTGTTGCTCATGTTTCTGGTGTCACGTCTAAGGATTCATTGCCAAATCCAAGGTCGTGAAGATAAACCCCTGTGCCTTCTTCTAAGGGATTTATGGTTTTAATTCATAACTGTTGTGTTCACCACTTGAGTTCACTTTTTGTATGTGGTGAGGTGGGACCTAACTTGACTCTTTTGCATGTGGATTTCCAGGTCTCCTAGCACCTTTTGCTGAAGGGACTATTCTGTCCCCACTGAAAGGTCTTGGCACCCTTGTTAAAGGCCGTTGGCCATAGATAGAGAGTTCTGGTTTATTTGTAAAGTCTGAGTCCTGGCTCTGTCTCTGCCTCTTGCCCGTGGGTGCCGTGGGCAGGGCCTTTCCTTCTCTGGGTTTGCATTTCCTTGTTTGGGAAGTGAGAGCCTGGGGTTTACACGGTGCTGTGACTGTGGCTGCTTCAAAGTCTCCATTTTCTGGGTCACCATGACCGCAGACAGGTAGGCTGTGAGCTGGCTTTGCTCCGTGGGGTGGGGGTCACCCCTGCCTTTCCCACCCTTCCTGCGGATCCCTCTGACCTCTGCAGAGACTTGGGGCTCATCCAGTTTCCCTTTTCCTTTAGTCCAGGGACGGTGCAGCCTCCCGCAGCTAATCATCCCGAAGTCCTTGGGTCAGAGTTGGACTTTCAACCTGAGGTTCTCAGGGGAGCAGGGGTGCTCATCTCTCCACCCACTCCTCTGATTATTTATCCCACAACACTGAAAGGATCTGCTCAGTAAGTTAGAAATGAAATCCCGGAGTCAGGCCTGAGTCTCTGCTGTATTGTTAGGATTATGGTACTGTTGAGTGCTGCACTGGGAATGCTGTGGTCCAGAAGATTCTAGAAAACCCTGTAACCCCTGCCCACTCCCCATCTCCCCCACCCCCCAGCAGCTCTTGACCTTGGCTCATTCTGTTCCTTTCTCATCTACAGAGTGACTGCTCCCTGCAGGCCAGGCTCCCTGTGGGCAGGGAGGTGGGGATTCAGGCCAGTTCACCCTGTAATTCTCACCACAGCCATGTGGGGGCGGTAGAGTGACCCCCCAATTGACAGCTAACATTCATTGAGGTGAATCTGCCAGGGAGCGATTGAGGTCCTCATCGCCTCCTCCTTCAGCCTCCATTTTGGGAGGCCCCTGAAGAAATTCAGACCTTTGCCAGGAGTGAAATTCCATTTTCTCTTTACTTTCACTTTCTGGAGCCTTTTTTGCATCTGATGGTTGACAACCAGGGAGGCTCTCCCAGTTGCAGTTTGTGTACCCTGACTTCACCCCGACTTCATTTTACATTTCTACCCTATTTCCTCCTCTCCATCTTTCTGCCCAGCGTGGCTGCATGTCCAACCAATCTGTGGGTGGTAAGTCATCCTTAGTGCCATTGGCTGCTCGGGTATGCTACAGGAGGAAAATGTACAACTTGGCTGGAGCCTGACTTGGGTCTGTGACTTTGAGGAAATAACCTCACCTCTCTGGGCCTCAGGTCTTCATCTGTAAAAGGAGGAATTGAGCCGGATAATTGGGGCAGTAGTCACAGGTTTCCCCTCTCTGGGAATCGGATGAAACTTTGGATCCTCCCTTCTCAAATATATTTCCAAGTACGGGGAGTCTTGCTCACAGGACCCTTGGAGGATCCTGATCTCTCATTAAACCTCAATATTAGGTCTTTCAGCTCAGCAGGTTGAATGAGGAGAGTGCCCTACTCTTTTCTGGGTCTTTTTTCACATGGGGGGTAGGAGTCAATTTTCAAATACCTGCCTGTGCACCTGGGTGGCCCAGCACTTTCTCACCTGGGCTGAGGGGACAGGAGCAGCAAGCTCTTGGGGACCTTCCACCCCTCCTAAGAAGGGAAGGAACGGGGGAGGGGGAGTCAAGGTGGAGCGCCGCTGGGCTTCCAGCTGACCACAGGTGAAGCCCAGCGTCCCTCCAGTCCGGGTGGGAAATGGGCTGAACTGAGAAGCCCCTGTTGGGATGCGCTGGCCTGGGAAGCTCGGGTCTCCTCTGCCTCTTCCCACAGTGGGGCTCCTGCCTGGTCCCCCCCAGCTGGGACTGAGTCACCAGAATTCTTTTATGATCCATTTTCTGGCCCGTGCCTCTGTTTTCTTTGGACATCTAAAGCAACATCCTAAATTTCCTCTGCCTAATTTTAGTCTCTGGGAATTGCAGCCAGATGATGTCAGGGTGAATATTCGATGCCATTGGTCTTCCCGAGCTCGGCTGTCACCGGCTCCCTGCAGCTGCCTGGCCCCTGAGGGTCAGGTGTGGGCCTGGGAGACTTGGGGCTCATCCAGTTCTGACTCCACTGTGACAGGGAGTCAAGAGGAGCCTGCCCCTCGGTAGGAAACACCTTCAGCATGTGGTGTTCCCTGCCTTCAGAGCTGGGGAAGGGCTCCCGAAGGGAGTTCCCACTCATCCCCAGGTTGTTCCAGAGTTCCCGGTGTGGGCCAGGAACCTACTGTGTGTCCCGAGACGTGGAAAGTCTCTTGTTTATGAGCGTACACATCGCCTACCCCTCCGCACTCAGCTAGGGGCCCCTCTAGCAACCAAATCTGACGTCATCCTCTGGGGTGGACCCAGGCTTGTGGACCACTAGCCTGACCCCCTGCCTTCCCACACCCCCAAGGCCTCTGGCCACTGGCTTCTGCTGCTGTTGGAGCTGCTGGGAGTCCCAGCTGGGCGTCTGGCCGCTGGACCCCCACGGACTCATCAGCTCCAATGAGCTGGAGGCAGCCCTCCCACGGCCGATACCAGAGACAGAAGCTCCTTATCTCCAGTTCTTCCTGCCCCCTTTTCTTTAGCAGTACTGGGGATGGGGCCCAGGGTCTCGTGCATGCTGTCCACTGAGCTACACCCCAGCCCAGTCTTTAGGTGGGATTCAGGCCAGGTGGGCTCAAGGCCTGGCTAGTGTCATGCAGAGGCAGGGTCATCTTGGCCGACTCCCATTTCCTCTGAGTCTCTGGTTCTGCAGTTGGGGTAAGACGCTGCCCTCTTTCCTCTCAGCCAGAGTGGAGGATGCTTTGGGGCCCCCTTGAATCTGCAGTCCTTGGTCAAGCTCACGGTCCCCCGTGTTGTCCCAGGGGATGAGGCTGTAGCCTTCTTATAAATAAGTAGTGCTGCATCTGGCCAGAGCCCAGCTCTGCCTGCAGGGTCAAGGGGAGGTGGCCTCCTCAGGGCCCCCAGGGACCCCAACGCCCCCACGTGGGTCCCCAGTCCTTTGATGTCATTGCTTGGCCATGACTAGGGCATACTTACACAGGCACATGCGAACACGTGTGCACATGCTGGGGCCGCCAGGGATGTGGTGCATTTACACACACACACACACACACACACACACACATGCACACACGCACACACACACACACACACACACACACACGGAGGAGAGCATGCCGTGGGCCTCTGGATCTTCCTTCTTGTGGCTTCCGGCCACTTCTGTTCCTGGTGAGTGTGGCTTGGAGCGGACAGAACTCTGCAACTGAGAAGTGACGCGCAGGACACCGCCGTTTCCCTGACTATGAAATAAGGATGCTCAGAACAGAGTCCCCCGTGGTCTGTGTCCTGTTAAACGGACCATCCTGCAGGCTGTCCACTGTCCTGCAAGCAGTCTACCGGGTTTCTCAGTTCTGGTTGACAGAGTCCAAAATGTGCACTGATGTCTTGTGTCCTTGAGTGGACAGTGGTGGCATCTCACTG
Organism: Ictidomys tridecemlineatus; assembly: GCF_052094955.1. Taxonomy (NCBI): domain Eukaryota; kingdom Metazoa; phylum Chordata; class Mammalia; order Rodentia; family Sciuridae; genus Ictidomys; species Ictidomys tridecemlineatus. Next base: position 116,359,185 of record NC_135486.1, read on the forward strand.
GGGCCACTGAACTTGCTAAGGGGGGCTGGGGGCAGGGGGCTGGCTAGAGTCCCTGGGTCCTGCTGCCAGATGAAGGCTGGAACTGCTGACCCCAAGCAGGGCCCATACCTATGTCCACAATGTTCCAGGCCAGGCCAGTGGCACAGAGGAGAAGCAGAGGGCACCTCTTTCAGCTCCGGGGCTCTCCTGAGCTGGCGGCCAAGGGAGATTCAGGACACTATTTTGCTAGTTCCTGAGTCTGTGTCAGGGTCAGGCTCTCACACGTGGGCAGGGACCCTCCATGCCATCTTGGCCGGTCGAACTCCATGACAGGCTTCCGCTTGAGAAAGCAGAGCCCACTCGGAAGGCAGCCCAGGAGAGGCCCAGATGGTGGGGACTCAGGTCTGGTCCCAGGGCCGACGTGGACACGCTCCTAGCCCTGGACACATGGTGGTCCCCTGCGGTCCGGCCAACACAGTTGATAGCTGCCTCCATCTGTTTTCTGTTCCTGTAACTAAATACCTTGTATTGGGTCACCTTAGAGAGCAGAGGTCGGCTTAGCTTGGGGCTCTTGGAGGTTCCTTGCCAGGTGCGAGCGGCTGGCCGGCCTTCCCTGTGCATCATAACATGGCAGAGGGCATCCCGGAGGAGGAAGGGCCAACCGGCTCTGACGAAGCCACTAATGCCATCGTGCAGTCCCACCCATGTGAGCTCATCTGACCTCACCACCTCCCAAAGGCCCCACTTCCAAGGGCCAGTAACACACGCCTTTGGGATGGAGTTGCCCAGACATGAATTCTGGGGGACACTCCCAAGCCACAGCAACTGAATTCACAGGATTGACAACCTTGCAGGAAGGGGCCTTTAGAGGTCGGCCCAGGCCCGGCTCTGCCAGGACCATGGACTCCGGTCACTTAGGACTTCTCCTGCTATAAGTGACATGTTGTAGTGTGAGAATCATTTAAAAGACAAGCACAGTCGAACTCACCGGGCAGGAATGTGCTCCAGGGCCAGTCCCAGAACCTGAGGACACAGAAGGTCTCGCTATCGAGGTCACCACCCGGTGGGGAGGGAGTGCACACGTGGGTCTCAGGAACCTGGGACCAGGAGTCCCGGACCCTGAGTTGGGAACAGGTGCCAGGCCTGGGCTCCTCCGTCACAGGGAGGCGAGCGCTAAGATTAGGTGGAAAGAGGTGACTCAGGAGATGTCCACTCCTGGCTCACAGAGGCGGCAAAGGGGACGTGGCCCTGTGGACCCTGGAGGGGGAAGGATAAGTCTGAGGAATCAGAGTTGTGGCCCCATCCCGGCCCTCACCACCACATCCTCAGAGCTCAGCAAGGCTGGGCCCCCTCCCAGCTCCGCCCACGCTGCAGCCCAGCTGTGAGCAGAGAGCAGGCCTCAGACCTGAAGGCAGCCTCCTCCTCCCCCCTCCTCGAAGTCTGGGCTTCTGGCCTGAACCTTCTCCCACTAGCCACTTGGTAAGTCCAGCTGGGCACCCGGAAGCCTGGGCAGGGTCAGCGTGGATGCCAGCCCTGTCCTCGGGGCGGAAGCTTTCCCTGTGGCCCAGGACAGGCCAGCAGGAGCCACAACCCAGGAACGCACTCTGTCCCCTGCCTTGAGCCTGCACATGTGGCCTCTGACCCAGCGGGACTGGACTGGGTTCCAGATCCTCTTCCTTACCTTTTCTGGGCTGAGCCAATTGCTCTCTGAGTGGGGACCGTATCACCTCAGGCTCTCTGGAGAGAGAAGAGAGGAGAGAGTGCTTTATGAAATGCTGGCCTCAGTGTTCTGGAAGGGCTCATTCTTACTAGAGTGTAAATGACTGAAGAGGGATCAAGAGTCCTCACCCCGGGAGGGTGAATGGGTTTTAACCCTATGTCATCCCCGTTCAGATGTGTGACGGCAGCCATGAGCCATTTAACACCCAGATCTGAGTTCTGATCTGTAAAAAGAAAGGGCTTTCCGGCTAAGCTCCTCCCTGCCTTCTAATTATGTGAGGAATTTCCTTTTCAATATCAGAGTCTGAATCACAGTAACCCTTTCTCAGACACGCTCTCCAGTCCTGCCTCCTCTAAACCGGCTCAGGGGCCCAGGAAGGCACGGACTATTGTCTTTTCGAGGACAGAGAGTTAAGTGACTTCCCCAGAACTTCACACAGCTGGTCCCAGGCAGGACCCAGAGGGGACCATCAGGCAACTGTTATAAGATCCTGCACAAATGCCTTTGTTTTTTAAATGTGTGTCAAGCCCCTGGGGACAGTATAGAGACAGTATCTCTAAGAAAGAAGCAAATTACATCTGAGCGACCTTCCGGGTTGATTAGAAGAAAAACTCCGTCCCCAGTCAAGGTCTTCCCCTGGTCCTGGTACCAAGGGCTGCTTTGGTTGCCATAGCAACCGCCTCCTGCCAGGGAAAGGTGTGGCCCAGGCGGACCCTGAGAGTCCTGGGGTCTCCACTACCGGCCCCCGTTTTCTTCCTTCCCCTCTGCCCACCAGGGAGCAGCTGACCCCAGACAGTGATCCCTGAGGACAGGGGTGGTGGGTGGGGACAGTGGGAAGTGGATCAGCCCAGGGCTCCGATGGCGGGGGCTGTCATTCCCATGTTGGCTGGTGGTGTGTGGGGGGTGGGGGTGATGCGATCTGCCTCCCCGGGGCCCATCTCTGTCAGGATTTGTTAGGATTTGGTTTGTCACCTATCACTTTGCCGTCAGCACAGCAGGGACCCAAAGAACCGAAGAGACCTGCTCAAGAGCAGGGGGACACAGAAAGAGGCCGAGAGTGGGACCCCAGGCCTCCTCTTCCCTCGTCTGCCCCGTCCCACCACCTGGGGGGACCCAACCCGTGACCTTGTCTTTCATTCCTAAAATTCTGCTCCTTTCCCTCTGGAAGCCCAGTGGCTAGGGTCTTGGGCCTTCCTGTGTATTTGGGGGGCTTCACCTGCTCCCCTCGAAAGCTCACCGTCTCTCCCTGAGCTGTGGCTGGCGGGGACCGCAGGGGACGAGGCCTGGCCGGGTGCAGGCTGTGGGGGCTCAGGAGCAGGCAGCCCCTCTACACCCCAGGGACCACCCGAGTGCTGGACCTTGACCTTGGGCTTGGAGCCCTGTAAACAGATTCTTTCCCAGTGACACAGAGAGATGGCCATGCTGCCGCCACACGTCCAAGAGGGTCCTGAATCTCCGAGCTCCTCTCCCTGGGCGGTGCTTGGTGTCATCTTTCGGGGCCTGGGGAGGTCTAGGAGCCCGGGTGACCCAGAGATGCTTTATGGCTTCTTTCTGGACAAGGAGAAAAGAGTCAACACGTCCAACAACAACTTCAGATGAACAACACGAGCCTCAGAAATCTGCCCGTGAGAGGTGGAGTCGCTGACCCCCGAGTCGCTGACACCCCTAGATGCCCAGGGGTGACCCCCCCAAAATCCTCCCTCCCCAAAGAGGCCACTGAGAGTCCATCTCTCTCTTCTCTTGTGATGAAATCTCCTTTGAGTCCTGAGGGACCCTCATAAAAGACGTGAAACCCTGAGCAAATTGTAACACCTGCCCCTCTAAATGTCCCCAGCCATGGGGACCCCAATCCGTCCCCAGCAGAGGGCTAAAAAGTGCTCTCTCCTGCAGGACTCCTGTCTCTGCATACCCATGCTGTTGGTTCTGGGGACGGGTCCCAGGGTGGCCAGGCTGAGGGAGACGGCACGGATAATAGACGGTCACGGAACCAGCCGTGTCCCATTACAACTCGTGTGTGCAGAGATGAGCCCGGCTCGGCTCAGTGATCTGTGTGGCAGGTGCCACACAGGCAGGATCACGGCAGCCCCGCTGGGCCTAGGAATCCAGCCACGGACACCCCACGCCTCTCTCAGGAGCCCTGCTTGATGGCTCCATTCTGGCCCGTTTGCTCCTCAAGTTTCCCAGGTGGCCAAAGCGACCAGAAACAGGAAATTGTGCAGAAAAGACCAGGGGCTCTGGAAGGATCCTAACCGGGGTGCCTGTCCCCTGGCACCTATGGGCCCTGGGCAACTTGGCAGCCTCTCCCGGTGTCCGTGGGGAGCATGAGGGGTGGCCTGGGTGTGTGGCTCTTGTTACCATCGTACCCACAGCTGAGGAGGATGGCAGAGGAAGCCCCTGCCAAATGCAATGTCATCAAGACCCAGGGCCCCTCAGGAAGACCAGGAGCCTGGCCTCCGAGTCCAGGCTCAGAGAGCCCCACAGCTACGAGGGGTGGAGGGAGGGCATCCTTGTTTGGTTGAATGCCACCTGCATCCTCCCCATTCGGGATGCCATGTCAGTGGCCAGCACAAGGGGACCCTGGAACGAATCTTCATCCCCTGCTTGGGAGCGGAGGCAGCCAGGACTTCTGAGATGAAGCTGTCCCCACGACGGTCCCAAGGCCAAGGCTCTGCTCTCTGGAAGGGCCAGCTCTGTGCTGCCTGGAGCCAGGAGGGTCCTGGGGACCTTTGTTCTGAGCTGTCCCTGGTTGTGCTGCCTGCCTGTCCCCGACCGGTGGTCAGTAGGTTTGGCCCTGAGACCCGAGGAGCCCGATGGGCAGGGCATGATCCAAGTGCCCAGCAAACGGTGGACCACGGTGGGTGGGTGGGCCTGGGTCTGGGGAAGGAGCCAAGGCCATGTTCTGGGCCAAGTTGTTTTCTCTTTCTGGGCCTCCGTTTACCCACATGGAGATCTTCTCCAAAGTTTGCTCCTGCTGTTTACACTCAGAACTAGGAGCAAATGGCCCTCGAGGAGTGACTGTTTCCTCTAGTCCACGGTTATTTATTAAAAGCCTGCTGTGTCCCCGTTGATGTGTGAGGCCAGAGCTCGGTTCATGCACATGGACACCTGAGGCCACAGGCTCCACAGGAGCAGGGAGCTGCCCATAGAGCAGCAGTGGCCCCAAGGGGAGAGTCACCAAGTCAGAGTGAAGAGTTGGGGAAAAGTGAGGGTCCTGGGCACCGCTGGGACTCACTGGAAGAAGCTGGCTTTGCACCTCCAAGAAGAAGCCCCGAGTAGAGGCCCAAGACTTGGGCAGATGGCCGTGTCCCTGGCTCCCTCCACCCTGCACAGCAACCCTAATTAGGTGGGGATGGCTGGCCCTAATTTTAGACCAAGAAACGGAGCCAAAACAATATCACATCACCCAGAAATTTTTAGAAAAACAAGGGGAAAAACTCACCCATAATCCTACCACTGCAACTATTTTTATTTTTTTCCATGTTTCCTTCCATCCCCTGACGATCCATCTTTGATGTAATTATAAATAGAATACACATTCAATTTTATATATTTGTCACATACCACCGTGAGTGTGTTCCATGTTTTTTTTTTTTCTTCCCAAGTTAAGAAATTTAATTATATCGTAGGGACAGGGGTGTAGCTCAGTGGCAGAGCATGGCTCGGTATGATTTCAATCCCTACCACCAAAAAATGAAAATAATCAAATTAAATTATACCACGTAGGGCTGGAGATGGAGCTCAGCTATTGAGGTTTTGGTTACAATGAAAAAAAGAAAAGTCCCCTGCATCCCTGCCTACCCTTAACCTTCACGCCCTAGAATCAAGCTTTCGGGGAAACCAAACACAGTGCTTAACTACACCTACCTATTGCTGTTTTTCTTATTTCTTCTTTTGACACTAGAAATTTTTGGTTGTCCTCCTGTGGAATATCCTGTCCCTTTTTATTTTTTATCCCCTGACCCCTCTTTCATGTCTTCTTCTCTTCCAATCCCCTTAAATAACTGTATCATAATGTGGGGCCTTAGATAAATGGGCAATGAATAGAAGAGAATAAAGAAGTAAATGATACATTTGCACTGATGCTTTTCCTCACTTTGGATTTTCCATTCTCTTGGTAGTTAATAGACTGTTTTTTTTTAATTGTCTAGTTTTATAGACAATGCAATGTCATGGATGTATAGTATCACTTAGTATATTACCAGGTTTTCCAAAAGAATTTTAATTTTCCCTTCAATATGTTCACATACATCAGACACTGACTTTTCTAGAACTTTCTGTCTTGTGTCTGGTTGGCACTCTGCTCTGCTCTTATCCTATGACATGCCTTTTCTATCCTTCCCAGAATACTTCTTGGTCTCTCTAGTATGTTGAACTTCCTTTCTGCATCTCCATATTTTTTGTCTTCCTCTTTCTAGTTTACCCCCTTGTTTCGGTGGAGCACATCCTTTGATGACTTTCTCAGAGAAAGTGTGTGGAGTAGAAATGTTTTGAAGCTGTGCACATGTCAAAAGTGTCAAAAATGCCTTTGTGTCTACTCTCAAATCTCAAGGGATAGTTGGGCTGGGTACAGAATCTTAGCCAGGAAATCCCTTTCCTCCATTAGGCACTACGGTATCTTCCATCTTCCACTGTTGCTGTACAAATGTCCAATTGCCATACTGATTCCCGACATTTTCCCCAGGCCTTGTTTTATCTCTGGAAGTGTTTAGGGTTTTCTCTGCGATTCTGAAATTTTGTGACGACGCACTTTTTGGTGTGAGTTGTTTTTTCCGTCCGACCCTTTATTCGTTCCTTAAATTTGCAAATTTATATCCTTCCTTTTAGGTGACCTTTCTGGATCATTTATTTGAAACTTTTCTTCCCTCCATTTTTTTTTTCTGGCTTCTTTCTCTGGAACCTCCGATTGTCGATGTTGGGTCTCCTTCATTATCCCTCCAATTTTCTTTTCTCTCTCTACTTTTCACATCTTTCTTTTTCTTCAATTTTGTAGAAATTTTCTTTATGTCCTAATTCTTTTACTTTTTCTAGATCAGTATTTTTTTTCCCCCTGAAAGTGCACCTTTGGTTTTTGAAGGTTCTTTCCAAACAGTTCCTGTGGTTCCAGGGATGCGGGCTCTTCTTTTTCTCTAAGGATGCAAAATACAGTTGTGATCTTCTCATTGTTGTTTTTGAGATTGTTTGTTTTTGAGTTTGTTTGTTTTTCAGTTTTCTTCTATCCACTCATCCTCTGGAGTTTGCTTTCTCCCTGTCTGGTCCTCGACTGTTCTGGTCCTTGTCTCCCTTGTCTCCTTGTCTGCTCCTGCCCAAGTCGCTGGGACCTGAACTCCGTGGACGAGGCAGGCCTGTCTTCCATGGGCTCTTCGCAGAGGCTTCTGGCCCCAGAGTCAGGGCATCTCTAGATCTTCTCTCCTGGCCACTCAGGTTCCCCAGAGAGGAATCCTATGGCCCTGAGGGTGTGGCGGAGTTTCGCTGCAGCTCTCTGGGGCCACTTGGAGCTGGGGACCCCTGCTGCTGATTACAGCGCTGCTGAATTCACATTGGAGTGAGAAGGTGGCCAGAGCACCAGAGGCTTTCCTCCCCTCACTCCTCTCCTGCAGTAACGCAGCCCTGACACCGCCCTGCTCTGCGGCTTCCTCTTCCCTGAGTGTGGTAATGGGGATCCAGCCATTCTCCTCAGAGATGGCCGCGGTGGCCCGTGTCACCCTCCTGTTTGCCATAGCATTTTTCTGGCTGTGTTTTCAAGGATGAGGATGGACTGTGAGACAAAGAAGGAGGCAGGGAGTAGGACCCTCCTGAGGGAGGAAGTGCATGTCTCGGGGCTTGGAGACTGGGCGAAATTCAGGGAAGAAAGGGGCGTGGCCCAGCAGAGGAGTATGGCCAAGGCCCAATGGGAAGAGTCATAGCATAGCTAGAGGGATGTGGCCCAATGGGAAGGATGTGGCATAGCTGGAGGGGTGTGGCCTAATGGAAGGGGTGTGGCATAGCTGGGGGTGTGGCCTAATGGGAAGGGTATGGCAGAGCTGGAGAGTGGGCCCAATGGGAAGGGTGTGGTGTAGCTGGAGTCTCCCCAATTTTAAGTATATCCTTTAGCTGGACCCAGCTGGAGGTATCCTGCTAGTGACACCATCCTGCATGCACCCCCCACCTGCAGACCTCCCTCAGTGACTTCTCACAGAGAGAACTGGCCTCTGGGGACAAAGCCACAGCGCACCCTGGCTGCCCCATCAGGGTCATGGCCCTGGGGTCCCGGGACACAGGCTTCCCTGGTTGCCTGAGGCAGCCAGAGCCCCTCTCTGGGCCCAGGCTCAGGAGTCCAGTCTCATGGTGAAGGTGGGTCCTGAGCTCCAGGAGCGGAGCCCGAGTGGCCGCAGCAGGCCAACAGCAGGTGAGCTGGCAGCACTGCCCCGCCGTGGGGGGGGGGGCCCAGACTGGAGGTGAGAGGATGAGGATCAGGGCACAGGTGGCAGGGGCCCAGGACCCCGAGGCCGGAGGCCTGGAGCTGATCCGGTGGAGACCCTTTTACAGATGGGGAGCCGAGGTGGGCCCTGGGCAGGGGCTCCCCAAGCCACAAGTAAGTCAGCCTGGACCAGGCCTCCGCTGCTCTCTTTCCACTGACCACACACTTCTCCCTCCCCCCCCCCTCTCTCTCTCTGACACACACACACTCACTCACACACACTGGTCAGCCATCCAAATTTCTGATATACACAATTGGCAAAGCCCCCCCCCCATCTCTGTGCCTTCTGGACCCCAGGAAGCGTCCTGTACCGCCAGGTGCCCAGGGACCCACCTGTACTCCAGAAGCTGCTGGGGGAACTTGGGGACCTCAGAATCCCAGCAAGGGAGAGCCCACATCACGGCAAGGGAACTGAGGCCTGAGCCACTGGGAGGGCCTTGCCTGTCCCAGAGCCGGGGGCGGGCTCCGCCCCACCCGCGCCCTCTCCATGTTTCCACGGCTCCAAGGACTAATTAGAGAAAGTTAAAACAGAAAACAGGCTTTAATTGCCTGTCGGTGGCAGATGCCAGGGGAGCCGTAAACCTTGCGGATCTGGAGCGCCTGCCCAGGCAGGTGGCACGGGGAGGCTGAGCCGGGCCTCCTGGGCCTCGCTGAGGCTGGGGAGCTGGCCCCTCTGTGCCTGCTGACAGCCAACTGCTCCTCACCTGCCAAGCAGGCTGCCGGGTGCCAGAGCCAACTGGGCCCCTGCCCAGAGCACTTTCCAGAAAAAGCCCAAGGCCCCCTCCCTCCACTGACCTGCCCCCTGCAGGGGGTCCTGTTTGTTGCCTAAGACCCTGGAAACAGCCCCTTAAGGCCTCCAGAATGTGCGGTTTGCCCTGGGCCCCGCCCGGGTGGACCCGCCTGGCTCCAGCTTCCACCTCCCATGTCCACCGCGGCCTCCTCGGCACCCTTCCTGCTGGCCCCGGGGTGTGGGCAGGGCGGGCGGCGGCCCAGCTACGGCGTCACCAGGCTGCCCAGAAAGAGGAGGCTGCTGGGGGCGGGGGGGTCGTGAACCTCTGCTCCCCAAAGAGTCAGCCCCTGAGAGCAGGCACCCGGCCCTGCCGACCTGTCACCCCTCCAGGCTGACACAGGGCCCCAGAGGGCTTCTTGAGCATCCATGGGGCCTCCAGGTGGCTGAAGGGGGTGGTTGGGGGGACACTGGGGTGGGTGGATGGGGAATGGGTGGCTAGGCAATGGGACCCTGCTCCTTTTGAACCCTGCCTGTCCCCATTCATGGGCTTTTCCTCCCCACTACTGAGGACTGAACTGGGGGTTGCTTTATGACTTAGCTACACCCCCAGCCCAACCTCCTGCCTTGTTTAAAATTTTGGGACCGGGTCTTGCTAAGTTGCCCAGACTGGCCTCTGAACTTGCGATCCTCTGGCCTCAGCCTCCCGAGTGCCTGGGCTGACGGGCGTGGGCCACCTCGCCTGGCTCCGTACAGCTCCTTACAGCAGCCCAGAATGCCTGGCTGCAGGAGTGTGAGGGGAACACACCGAGAGCCACATGCCAGGGCCTTGGTGACCACGACCCATGGAGGCTGTCTCTGGGGACTCAGCTGTTGTGTCAGAGGTCTCTCTGAATGTCACTTCTACAGGTGTTTCCTCTGGGGCAGGTCCCCATTCCCCAGAGAGGACCTCTTCCCTCTCCGCCTGGGGCTTCCCCAGCCTCAGGAAGGCCCAGTGGTTCCCACCTCCCATCCCTCCTCAGTTTTGCTAGCCTGGGTCTGGGCGCCTGATGCACTCCATCTTGCAAAATTTTTGGCCTTTGAATCTTTTTTTTTCCCCCCTTTGGTACCAGGGATGGAACCCAGGGGTGCTTAACCACTGACCCGCATCCCCAGCCCTTTCTCAAATTTTATTTAGAGACAGGGTCTCACTGAGTTGCTCAGAGCCTCGCTAAGTTGCTGAGGCTGGCTTTGAACACGGTCCTCCGGCCTCAGCCTCCCGAGCCCCTGGGATCCCAGGTGCGCGTGCCTGACCGTTCGTTTGCTGAAGGGGACCCTGCGCTGCCTTTCTCTTGTGTTGGTGGATTTTCTACTTTTGATTTCTTTACCTCCCAGTCCTGGGAAGGGCCGGAGGGGAACATGTGTGTTCAATCCACCATGTGAAACCAGAAGACCACCCCCGCCCCCACTGCGTGTCCTTTATAAAGTCCCTTCTGGTCCCGGCATCAGACAACTGTATACATTCCTCTAGTTGTTTCCCTGTTCAGTGTTTATACCTCGGTCTTTAATCTGTTTTATGGATCGGGGTTGCTGACAAGGTTTTATGAGGGGAGGGGAGAGTTTTATTCCCAGAAAATGCTTATAAACCACTAATTTGGTGCAGACAAGGGCAGAAGGGAGGGGTGCGGGGGTCCCCTGGGGCTCTCAGGGCTCCTTCCCGGAGACCAGGTAGGGCTGGGGGGACGGCAGGCCGATGTCCTCCTCTTGCCCCGCGGCTGGACATCCCGGGAGGGTACAATCTGTACCACCCCTTTTTATGGCCCAGGACCCCTCGTGGGGTCCATTTCAGAGCAAGGAAGTTAATAAGGTCCCAAACAGGAGTCCAAGGTCCCGTGGACGGTGGCAGCAAGAGGCCAAGCAGCCTGTGGCCCCCACAGGCCACGTGGGACCTGCTGCCCCACCCGAAGGCCTCGGGAGCTGCTGGGAGTCTATTTAGGCAGAAGGGGGTCCCCCAGAGTCAGGCTTTGGACTGAAGGGGGGACAGAGAGGACACGAGGCCACCCTTGAGTTCCTGGGCAACACACGCTCTTCAGAGCCACCTTGAACCCTCCGTCTGCCCAGGGAGGGGTAAGCAGACGTTGATACATAATTGCAGCCCAGGAAGCTCCTGCCCCCTGGACACAGGGCTCAGGGTGAGCTTCCGGCATGCACATCTGGCCTTTCCCCTGCCCAAACCCTCCAGCACCACCCGCTGGCTCCCGGGCACTGCTGTGCCTGGGCGTTAGGGCCCCGGGCACCTCCTGGGTCTCAGTGGTCCCCAGTGTGTGGGCTGCGGACTCTGCCCTGTCCTCGCTGAATCTGGCCACCAACCTGCAGCTCTCAGGCCTCCCCTGAGCTGCCTCCCCTCAGAATGTCCTCCCTGACTGACCCCATCCATGCTGGCCTCAACGTCCCCTCCCCACGATGTACCCAGATCCTTCTGCCCTAGTGACCCCTGTCTGCCGGCTCAGCTCCTTCCCCAGACTGTTACCACTTACCCATCCATGATCAGACGTTGTGTTAGCCCCTGAGACCAAGACCCCCATCCTGTGGCACCCACAGGCTGCGGTGTCCCCTGAGCTGCTCGGTGCCTGGCCCAGAGGCACACTTCTCACTGTGCAGTGATGGCACGATGTGCCGAGGCTCAGGTCTGGCAGGTTGCGTGGAGGAGGGGCCCTGAGCAGAGGGCTCTGAAGGTCGAGTAGGAGTTTTCCAGGCTTCCCTGCCTGACTGCAGAGGCTGCCCTGGGCCTGGCTGCCCCCTCCCCAGGGTCCACGTTCTGACCTCTGGTTCCCCTTGTCTTTCAGAATGCATGAACTGTACCCGGCTGAGTGACATGAGTGAGCGGCTGACCACGCTGGAGGCCAAGGTCGGAGAGGGGGGAGCCTGGGCGCGGGGAGCTGGGAGGGAGGGGTCGGGCCCACAGCGACGCGGGCACTTGCTGGGTGTGGCGAGGCGGACCCAGCCCAGGAGCCCAGCAGCCTGAGCAGCACGGACCTAGCCCCTGGGTGCTGTTGGGTGGCCCCCAGGGAACCTGCTTGGGCTGGACCAGCCTCCTGGGGAGGGGGAGGGGAGGCTGGGTGTTGGCAGGACGAGTGGCACAGAGCCCCAGACCCTGGGGCTGCCGGGTGGACCCCGGAGGTCAGGGCAGTGTGGCTGTCTCTCCAAGCGGCGGTTCCCGGCTCCGGCTCTGCCCCCTCTGCCCACCGCCTGCCCTGGGCTGGGCACAGGGGAGTGAGCAGAGCTGCCTGCCTTCAGCGGGACACCCAGGGACACGGGCTGGTCCTGGGTGGGTCCCCAGGGGCAGAGGGACTCTGTCAAGAGCCAGAGCTTTGTTTGGGAGTGGCCGCAGCAGCGCTGGGTGGGGACGGAGGGACTGTGCTCAGGACATCGTGGGCCACCCGGGGGGCACCTGCCACTCAGCCAGGTGGGGGCTGCGTGTTGGAGCCGCCCGCCCGGGAGGGTGAGGCCAGGCAGCCTCTCCTGCCCGCACCGGAGGCTCCTCGGCAGCGTTAGTCCCCGTCCCTCCGGCCTGCCCACCCCTGCCCACCTGCTGAGTACATTCCTGTGGCCACAGAAGGGGCTGGGCAGAGTCACAGGTGCCCGCAGCCAGAAACCCAGCCTGTGTGGCCAGGGCGTCCAGGGGGCAAACCAGCGGCACCGGCCCTGGCCCCTCCACACCCGGCAGCCTCTAAAGCAGGTGATTAGCTAGAGGGACCTGGAGAGGCCCGGGGGACACAGCTGAGCCGCCTCCACGATCCGTGGGGCCTCCTGGAGCAGTGGGGACTACCGAGGTGGCCCGGCCCTGCAGAGGCTGGGCAGGAGCCAGGCCAGGAGGGAGCTGGGCAGGACCAGCCGGTGGGGGCTGCAGTGACCACGAGGGACCCGCAGTCAGCAGCGTCTGCACTCATGGGGGTCAGTGCAGGACCTAAGGGACCCCAGGCCACTCACGGCTGCTGTGTCCCGGGCCCTTTGCAGGCCAGCAGGCCCCCAGGCGCAGGCCTAGGGGTGGGGGTGACAGGCTGCCCTCCCGGGGGACAGTAGCACCCAGGGGTCAGGGTCCAGGTCAGCTCCAGATGGGCTTTGAGGGCGTGGGAGGATGCCAGAGACCTGGCGCTGGACTCTAGGGCAGGTGGGGCTGGCCTGGCAGACAGTTTCCACGCCTGACACCTCGGCGTTTTGGCACAGAGGAGAGTTGGCGGCCACCCTGGCCCTGCCCAACCTTTGGGTGTTAGAAGTCACAGTTTTCGGGGGCCTGGCACTGAGCCACCAGGTCCCCCCCACCTGGCCCCATCCTGCCCCTGCCATGAGCGTCCTGGGCCCTCCCTGCCCCAGGCCCCAGCGCCCCAGGGCAGGGCAGGGGGCTCTGTGACCTCGGGGCTGGTGGCAGGGACAGAGGACAGAGGAGGGGTCAAGGAGGAGCCAGGTCCTCTGTCCCAGCAGCCCCTCGCCTTGGCAGCCCCCCACTCTGGGTCCTGCCGGCTCCAGGGACCAGGGAGGCTGGGGCCACCTCCTGCCCCCCCAGGTCACTGTGAGGCAGGTCCAGGGTGGACGGCTCTTGGTGGGGGCCAGGGAGGGCGTGCAGAGGCAGCCAGGGAGAGGGGCCCAGCCCCGCAGCCGTCCTCCACCGGACAGTTGCCTGGATTCCCCAGCAGAGACCCGTCTCACCTCCCTGTTGGGCCCAGGGCAGCCGCCAGGCAGGAAGACCCTAGACAGGGGTCAGAAGCCAGGAGGGACAGCCACCACCTTGAGGCCTGGAGACTGGGGCTCCTGCTGCTTCAGGCAAGGCACGTCTGGGTGTCAGAAAGGACACCCGTGACCGAGAACAGCCAGTGGTAGCTGATTCCATAAGGATGTTTGTTCCACAGGAAGCCCAGGAGCAGGTGGCCTCAGGTCTGTCTCTGAGGCTTGGAAACCAGGCTCTTCATGGCCTCTTCCCCACCCACACTTCCTTAGAGAATGGGTTTTTGTCTTCACATTTGGTGTCTCATAGTTACAAAGTGGCTGCTGCAGCTCAAGACCACACATACTCACACAGTGTTCAGTGTTAAAAGGCAGGAAGTAGACAGTGAGACAAAGCACCCCAAAGACTCATTATGTTCCATGGGCCAGCGTTGGGCTGGCTGTAAGACCACCTCATAGTTGCAAGGGAACTGGGAAATTGAGTACCCGACCAAGCAGAAGAGGATTGTTGTAATTGGTTGAGGCCAGTCATGGTTCTTCCTCTGGGCCACACGCATAGGCGTACATTCTGGAGCCAGGGAAGAAGGGGCAGCTGGGGGCCAGACAGCCATCAGGGTTCACCTCGTCTTCACTTCCCGCCACCTGCTTGTCCCGAGAAGGCCGCAGGGCCCTGGGCGGTGCCAGCCCTCATCCACTCCTGCCCCGCACTTTACAGCCTGACCTCATGGACCACATGAAGGGACTTCCCTCTGTGGGGGCCACAGCCGTCTCAGAGCTCAGCCAGGCTCTGCGTAGGAGGGCGGTGGCCTGGCCAGGCAGCTGGGCCACAGTGACGTCACCAGGGTCTCTGCTCCCCAGGCGGGTCAGGTTTTCCTGGGCTGAGTCCCCAAGCCCACTGCCACCCGCCCGGTGAGCTCACACAGGGCAGGGATGACATCGCTTCTCCAGGAGGGTGGCCACCCCCGGGCCAGGGGCCCTGGGCTCTGGCTGGGCCTCATTCTCATTGGCTGAGGTCCAGACTCTGCTGCCCAGGTCTGTGCTCTGTGGCTGGCAGAGCCGGGGGAGAGGAGTTCAGGAAGGGGGCCATCCAGGCCAGACGGCTGGGGTAGTGGCTGGAGCCGGTACCAAGGACACCAGGGCCGCCCCATCCCCAGAACCCCCAGTGCCACCTCCCTCCACTGCCCTTGGTCCGTGTCCCCCTCAGGTGGCTCCATCTTGGCACCAACCCTCAGGTTCCCCCAGGACACGGCCACTCAGCCCACATGACTGTGCTTGTCCCCGGCACCCCCGGCCTGTCTGCTGAGTGGACGACCTGCTGTCCCCAGCAGCAGGGCACCAGTGGGGAGCAGCCTTCGTCCGCCATCCTGGCCCCTCCGTCCCCTGTTCCCGCCCTCAGGTGGCTGCCCTAGTCCACCTCCTGCCCCCCTGGCCAGGGCCTTCCTGCCCCTTGCCTGGCTCCTCCCTAGAGCCCGACCTTGGCCTTGGCTGACCGGCCAGCGGTGCTCAGCAGTTGGAGCCCCTTTCTGCTTTGGGGGGTCCCGGGGTCCACCCTGAGCTCAGCCAGCTGCTCCCTACTTGGTGACTCCATGAAGCTTGGCCCAGGCGGTGGCTGAGCCGTGGGTGGGACAATCTGTGGTCTGGTGGGGGAGGCACTGGGTCCCTCGGCCCTCCCTGTGTGACCTTGGCAAGTCACTTGCCTTCCCCGAGCTTCTGTTTCCACTTCATGCGCCACGTGACCAGCGACCTTCCTTGTCTTTGAGATCTTCTAAGGACCAGAAAGGGAAGTGGCCCCGGTTGGGGATGGGGAGGAGGGGCTCCCACTTGCTGAACTGCCCAGGGGGGTACTCCACAGCTGCACCCCGTGACAGCCCAGCCAGCCTGAGCGCTGTGAGGACGCAGCACCCCTCTGCCCAGGCCCTACCCTGGAGGGTGCGGGGCTCTCAGGACACCTGGCCGCTGCTCCCAGCCCAGGCTCGCAGCGCCCCCTGCTGGCTTCTCTGGGGACAGCAGGGACTGTGGGGCCTAAACTTGGCTCCCAGGAGCTTTAAGGGGAAGTTTGCTCCCCAAGTTTGCTGTCCGTGACTTTGCCTGCCTCGAGGACAGAGGACAGGGCTGTGCTCCAGGCCAGTCCTGAGGAGCTACAGCCACCCGTCTCCCTGGATAGGACCCTGGAGCCCATGCACTAGGCAGTACTATTCACCCCTCCCCATTACCTCCCCCTCCCCCTCCCTCCCCCATCTCCCCCCTCCCCCTCCCCCATCCTTTCACCCATCTCCTCCCCTCCTCCTCCTTCTCCCCTCCCCCTCCCCCCACCTATCTTCCCAGCTATCCACTTCAGGGGCCCAGCCAAATGTGGCCGGGGACAAAAGGCACACACACTTTCCCCCCTGGGGCACTGCCCAGGAAGGGGTGAGCAAGGCACAGCGCTCTGGAGGGCACCTGTTGGCACCTGCTTGCATCCAAGGGTCCAGGGTGGGCCTCGGGGTCCTTCCTAATGGAGGAAGGACAAAGGGATCCGTGATCCCACTAAGAGTCACGACCAGCCGCTGCAGAAGGGGACAGCTGCGGTCCCATGGGACAGGACCCTGCGCACACGCATCCCTGGTGGCCAGCGGGCCTGACCCTCCGCCCTTCCCGGCCAGGTCCTCCTGCTGGAGGCAGCAGAGCAGCCCTCGGGCCCGGACAATGGCCTGCCCGTCCCGCAGAGCACCCCGCCCTGGAGTGAGGACTTCCTCCCGGGCGCCATCCCCCTGGCTCACCCCGGGCCCCAGAGGAGAAGGCCCACGGGCCCAGCCGGTGAGTGCGGCCTGCAGGGCGCGGTGGGCTGGCCTGCCCCCAGGGACCTCCCCAAGTTGGCCTCAGTGTCCAACAGGCTCAGGAGATGCTTGGAAAAGCTGAGCCATGGCCGTGGGGGCCAGGGAGGCACCTGGCAGCTGCTGAGGCCCAGCCTGGACTCTGACGTCTGCCGCAGTCGCCACCCCTCCTTACTGTCCTGCCGTCCAGCCACTGTCCTCAGAATGCCTGCCCTGGACCACCAGTCCCGCCCAGCCCGTCCCTGCTCAGCTCCATCTTGTGGAAGGCCCTGCCCACATCCCACAGAGTCCTCGATGACCCCGCAGGCCAGAACTGGGGGACATCTGTCACCCTGTCTTCTTGTCCTACTTTAAAGTCAAGGGTAAAACGTCCTCTCTGCAGATTCCACCTGAGCTCTCCACTCTGCCCTCGGGCTGCAGTCACAGGGACAGTTGTCAAAGGCCTGGTCAGGACTGGGCACTCTGCTGGGGTGTGTCCTGGGGAGATGTTTAGCCAGCACCTGTCAATACGGCTGCACCCGGGTCTATCTACGGCTGGGGCCCCGTGACGGTCAGGGTGCACGCTGTGCGGGTTACTGAGTATGTTCATAGGCAGAACAGGTTCCCTTTCTAAGCTGTGCACAAAGCTTGTGAGTCTTAGTTACAGAGGAGAAAACCGAGGCTCAGAGAAGTTAGGTAACTCGCCTTGGGTCACCAGCATTTTGCCACGATGAGCCTCAGCCCCACCTCAGCCCTTTGGAGGGAACACACTTGCTCGCTCTCCTCTCCCAGTCGAGCCCCCAGACTCAGCTCTGGGCACCCACCTGTCCTTCACCTCCTCTGTCCTTATTCTGACAAGGGATGCAGGAGGGGGACAGGGAGGGCAGATCCCCAGGTGGCATCCAGCGGCCTTTCCTGGGGAGAAGCAGATGCCCTGCGTCCTTCTAAAGGAGCCAGAGCTGGTGGGAGGTGGCCGGGGCAGGCTGCCATGAGGAAGGTGGGACATCGCACTTGGGTGGCCTGCGCCCTGAGCCACTGCCCCCAGGGTCTCATGCCCAGGACACTTCCCCATGACCTCCTTCTTCTGGGTCCTCAGAGGACCCAGACCCCAAGCCCTCTAGGTGGGTGTTGGGAGGCCCCTGCCTTTCTCACCAGGGAACATGCAGTTCCTACAATGGCCACAAGGTGGCAGGAGCACACTACAAATGGTGGCACCTGGGCGTCCTCCCAGCTGGCCCCAGGAATGGAGGCAGGTGGGGCTCCCAGGAGCCCGAAGCGCGGCCAGGACAGGAAGGGCACCGAGAGGCAGAGCAAGTCCTTCCACCCAGTCAGCAAGCCCAGAGGGACAAGGGGCCAGAGAGCGAGTCCACCCCCCACTCTGGTCCAGCCCCAGGGCCTGGAGACCACAAGCCCTGTACTTGACCTCGAGCAGGGAGGTAGTGGGGCAAGAGGACGGGACCTGGAGTGCAGGGACCTGAGCCACACCTGGCTCTGTGACCTTGACGGAGACCTCACCCCCCTGTGGTCAGGCTCCGAGCCACCGGGACGCAGGGCCCCGAGTCTCAGGCCTCGCCTCCCTCTCTCCTAGGGCCCCCAGGGCAGACTGGGCCACCAGGGCCTGCAGGTCCCCCGGGCTCCAAAGGTGACCGGGGCCAGGCAGGAGAGAAGGGCCCAGTGGGACCTCCAGGTAAGGACCTCTCCCGTGTCCTCAAGAGGAAAGGACCGTTCATCCGCTGCCCTGGCAGCAGAGGTGTCCCCTGTCCCGCCAGGAGCCAGGCTCCTTCCTCTGTCCCCTCCCTGTCAAACACCCTGGGCTGTCAGGAGAAGGACTACAGGGACCCTGGGTGAGGGCGGCCAGTGCCAGGATCAGGGGCTTGTTCTCAGCCACTGAAGCAACCTCCAGGACCCTTTGTCTCCTCCCGAGTCCCTGGGGGGTGGCGCTGGCCGAGGTCGGGAGCCCCTCTTGGTGGCTGAGCTCCCTGGAGGACCCCCGGCGTTGGCTGGGGTCTGTGCTTGTCCTGCTGTCCCTGCCTCCCTCTCCTCTGTCCCCGCTGCCCCGTCCCCTCTGCACTGGGCTGAGAAGGAGGAGCTTCTCATTGGCCTCCCAGAGGCTCCCTCCACGTGACCCTGGCCAGCCTGTCCCCGCAGGGCCTCAGTGTCCCTGCCTGCACCTGCCCCGCCCTCACGGTGACTCCTCTCCCCCACTGCAGGGCTCTTGGGGCCGCCCGGGCCCCGTGGGCTTCCTGGAGAGATGGGGCGCCCCGGTCCCCCAGGACCCCCGGGCCCAGCAGGCAGCCCGGGCCTCTCGCCGAGCGGTCCCCAAGGTGTCCTCTACTCTCTGCAGCCGCCTACGGACAAGGACAGTGAGTGCTATGCAGAGGGCCGGGTGGGCAGGGGCGCCTCACTGACTCGGGGGCGGTGACCTTCCCCAGAGGGGTCCCAGGGAAGCTGGGATCCTGCCAGGGAGGGGATCAGTGGGAGCCAGGACTGGTGCTGGCAGTGTCCCTGGGGGCTGGTGCCGGTCCCAGCCTCACTCTTGGCCCCAGGATGGCTTGTCCCCACCCCAGGGCTCAGCCCCCTGCCTCCAGCTCCTGGTGGCCATTGCCTGTGGCCTGGCCCCAGTCCCGCCCCCCCCCCAGGCTGTCCCAGGTGGCTGTCCCTGGCTGCATTTCCCCTACAAGTCTCCTGGCTGTAGGTCATGTGACAAGTGTTTACTGAGCACCTACTACATGTCAGACTCAGCTGTGAGCAAAATGGGCTCCCCCAGGCCCCGGGGGCTGGGCTGGGGCAGGGGGACCCCAAACCGCACAGACCATGTGCTTCCTGGTGGGGGCGGGCAGATGGGGGGTGGGGGACAGGGAAGCCCCAGCTGACCAGACGGAGGAAGCCCTTGGTGCCCAGGAGTGTCCTCTTTGGCTGGGCGCCTGGCGCCTGGGGGCGGGGTCTAAGATGGGGGAATGGGGTGACTTTACACTCTGGGGGGACAGGATGGCGGATGGCTTCTGTGGGCAGGGTGGCATCTCTGGGTCAGCTGTCCCAGATACCTGAGCCACCTTCCTGCCTGGCTTCTGGGCCCTGGGGCAGCTCAGCCCTTGTGTGACCGACCCCTGCCAGCCTCAGTGTCCACTCCCATAGAGTAGGATGGTCACAGTCTCTGGTGGAGAGCTCTGGCCAGTGCCCGCGCCAGGACCGGGGCCCAACTGCCCTCGGGGTACAGGGCTGGGCCGTCGGCGGGGCGGGGGGGGGGCCGGGCCCGTGGTCTGTGGACCAGCTTCCCTCTGGACAGTGGCCTCTGGTCAGCAGCCTGCACTGTGAGGAGCCAGCTAAGGGCTGTCTTGGGCACAGGGCCAGGGTCACTTCTTGAGCCCAGAGCCCTTCGGGGTCCCCAAGGGAGGTGGCCTTCCTGGAGGAGAGTGTGTTTGGGAAGGGCACGTGCTCAGGGGTTGGCCTCAGGACTGGGCATCCCTAAGAGGCCTGTGGACAGTGTGGGTCTGTGTGGAGGGTGGGGCCCAGGTCTGGCCTGGGGATGGGACAGGTCTCATCCTGCAGGGCACCAGGAAGACAGTTAGCCCCCCCCACCCCAGTGTGTGACCTCGGTGACAAAGGGCGGTGGGGGGCTTCCCTGGGGGACCGGGCCCGTGCAGTAGGGATCGGTGAGCAGCAGGCCCCAAGTCTGGAGGGCCCGGAATGTTCTAGAAGGAGTCAGTGCTTCCTGGGGAGGCTGCTAGCTCCCCTGCCCTCTGACTGCCCGGCCTCTTGGGGACTTGTGAGCAGGAGGGATATGGTGCCAGGGCTGCTGAGGGACAGGAGGAGCCCACTCCGGGGGTGCTGACAGGCCCCTCAGGCCCAGTCTCTGGGTGTGGCAGGCTCTGCCCTACGTGGTCACCAGCGGCCATCTCTTCCCACAGATGGAGACGCCCAGCTGGCACCTGCCGTGGTGGACACCGTGCTGGCGGGCATCCCAGGGCCCCGAGGTCCCCCCGGCCCTCCAGGTGGGTGGAAGGGGCCTCCCCAGTGTCACATGGCCAGAGGTGAAGGGGCAGCTCCCCTGGCCTGTCTCCCGGGTGGGAGGGGCTCTGGGATGTGGGAGCCAGGCCCAGGGGAGGACCCAGGGCCTGGGGAGCTGACACAGGGAGCAGGGCCTGCGGTCACCTGGAGGGAAGCTGGCTCCAGGCCTGGCCTGACCCCATCCTCCACATGTCCTCCCTGGGGATGGCGTGAGACAGGGCAAACTGGCCACCGCCCCCAACCCTGCCCACCAGCTGCATGCTCGCCACACCCAGGGCTCCCTGGAGGGGCAGTGGAGGCCCTGGAGGGAATGGGCAGCCGGCCACCCTGCTGTCTCTCACTAGCTCTCTGTGCAGTGGACAGACGTCCCCTGAGCGCTTACTGCACACTGAGCCATGTGCCAGGTCCCCGGGGCCCCTGGATTCACTGCGAGGTGCCATCCTGGCCCGTGCCCACCATGTAGCACAGGGCAGGCCAAGTGCCGACGTCCTAAGTCACCTGAATAGGACGTGAGAGAGGGACAGGGACAGGCGGAGCTGGTGAGGAGGGAAGGGATGGTCCTAACGGGGACATTGGAGCAGACACCCAGGGATGCAAGGACATCGGGAGGAGGATGCAGGGCACCAGGAGGAGGACGCAGGGACACCAGGAGGAGAACGCAGGGACACCAGGAGGAGGACGCAGGGCACCAGGAGGAGGACGCAGGGACACCAGGAGGAGGACGCAGGGACACCAGGACGTGCCGCGTCTCGGGCGCTCAGGCTGGGGAGGGCGTTTGCTTTGAGGCCAGGCTGACCCTGATGTGCACCTGGTCACGCACAGGTCACCCTTTACCCAGATGTCCTCTCTGAGCCTGGGGACACTGAGCAGCCCAGCCATGGGTCCCCGCAGCCTGGGAGGCATAGGCCCGTCCATGGGGACAGGGGTCTCTCTTCTGAGCCAGGCAGAGATGTGTCAGGAGCCCCTCCCTATGCAGGCCCAGGAGACCCAGCCTGGCCCTCCGGCATCTGTCGCCTAACCCACCGCGGCTGTGGGTTCCTGTCAGGGATGGACCTGGGCGCAGGGGGACAGGCCAGGAAGGCTTCCTGGAGGAGGCGGCGCTGCGTCCCGCCCGGGAGAAAGCAGTGGGCAGGGACCTTGGGCCAGCGGAGGGAAGGGAGGCTCCGGGAAGAGCAGCAGCACAGGAGCCTTGCGGGTGGGCAGCTGGGGTGGGCAGGCAGGGCCAGGCACCTAGGGCCCCAGCAGGACTGAGGGGACGTGCGCCTCTCGAAGCTCACTCTGGTGAGGCACGTGGGCAGGAGGCTGTCCTAGGGACCCCAGACAGATGGACGGTTGAGGAGGGCCGGGTCCTGGGTCAGCGTGTGCCAGGCTTCCCAGGCTGAGTGCCAGGCCCACAGGGGTGGCCATCGCAGCCGGGTCTCCAGCTCTTAGGACTGGGCAGCCCAGGCCTGAGGCCCGAGGGGAGCAGGTGGAGGCAGAAGAGTGGACGGAGCTGGGCTGGGGCAGCGGGAGGGAGGCCTCGAGAGCACTCGGCTCTGCCCACAGGTCCCCCCGGACCACACGGCCCCCCGGGACCCCCAGGAGCACCAGGATCCCAGGTAAGGACGCGGCCATCTCTGGTGTGGACTGATGGCGGGAGGGACCGTGGCCTCTCCAGGAGGGGGAAGGCAGGCGGGCATCCTGGTCACTAGGGGCAGTGGCCCTCTGCTGCCCTGTCCCCGTGCACAGGTGAGAGGATCCAAGGCCCAGCCGAGGCCCAGGTCCTGGCCAGCTGTGGACGGGGCTCCAGGACCTAAAGGCCTCAGGCCTGGCCTTCCCATTTGCTCTCGCTGTCCTCCTCCCAGACCAGGGACCCACAGCGGGCTGAGGGGGGGACGGGAGCCTCTGGGCAGCAGGCCTCACGCGCCCTGTTTGGTTTCTGCAGGGCCTGGCTGGAGGGCAGCCCGTGGAGGGACCGGCTGTAAGTGCGGGCTGTGCCGTGGCCCCAGGGCAGTAGGCCCAGGTGCTGGGGCAGGGTCTCCCAGCCAGAGCGGGCAGCGGGAGGGACCAGGACAGACCCCATCAGAGCTGCCCAGAGGGGCCTGGAGTGGCCAGCGGGAAACAGCCTCCCGGAGGCTGAGGAGGGCCTCCCACGCCAGGCTCTGCAGGGTGCCCAGGGCACGACCTGCCCTGCTCCTCTCACCCCGGAGCAGGAGCCGCGGGGCCCACCTGTCCTGGCTCACTGCCCCGAGATCTGCCCCGGGTGACCGTGTGGCTTGCTCCCTAGGGCCAGCCTGGAGAGAAGGGAGCAGAGGGGGACAAGGCGGCGGCCACAGAGGTACGCATGGCGGTCAGCAGGCTCCCGCGGCCAGCCACAGTGCCGCAGGGAGAGGGCGGACCCTCTAACTTATCCTCACACCTGGCCTGGTGCTGGGGTCCCTGCCCTCAGCAGTGCCCAGCTCAGTGCAGCCGTGACTGCAGGGCAGATGGCAGATGGCGGGGCTGCCGGGTCAGGCCACAGGACCTGGGATGCAAGATGGGGACCAGTCCACGAGAGGTTGAGGGGCCCTTCTAAAGGGACAAGGCTCCCCTGGGAACAGACATGCCCACGGGCATTGGTGGGATGAGGGACAGGTGGCTGGTGGGTGGGAGGGGCAGATGCAGGAGGAGGGGTTTTGGGCCTAGAGCTGAAGGAGTGTTGGTCAGAGGCAGAGGTGGAGGCTGGATGGAGGCCAGTTGGAGGAGGAGCCCAAGCAGAGGCCAGGTGGAGCCCAGGTGGAGGAGGAGGCCAGGTGGAGCCCAGGTAGAGCCCAGGTGGAGGAGGAGCCCAGGTGGAGGCCAGGAGGAGGCCAGATGGAGCTCAGGTGGAGCCCAGGTGGAGGAGGAGGCCAAGTGGAGGCCAGATGGAGGAGGAGCCCAGGTGGAGGCCAGGTGGAGGCCAGGTGGAGACCTGGCTGAGCGGGGACCTGGGCCTTGGAGACAGGCAGCTGTGGGCGAGGCTGGGCCAGGACCTTCGGAGGTCCTTGTAGGACCAGAGCAGGGAGCAGGCAGTGAGGCTCCCGAGGTGGGCACAGGGGTGGCAAGGAGCCAGGGGAGGGGCTGAGGAGCGAGGCGGGTCCCTGGATCCAGCCAGCCCTGGCCCCCGCCGGCTGGCCCTGACCCTGCCTCCCTCCTGGCAGGGCGAGGGGGTGCAGCAGCTGCGGGAGGCGCTGAAGATCCTGGCCGAGAGGGTCCTCATCCTGGAGCACATGATCGGCATCCACGGTGAGCGCCCACCGCGCCCTGGCCTCCCCCGCCAGCCGCTGTCCTCAGGCCTCTGGTGGCCCTGGCCTCAGTGACCCCACCACTCAGCTGTCAGGTGGTCTTTGCCGGCGTCACCTGCCCCTGCCCCTCCCCTGCTCAGGGTCCCCCAGTGGGGACCGCCAGTGCGCCAGCCTGGCTCCTGAGACCCTTCCCAGCACCCCAGGACCCCGGCGGACCACAGCTGGTCACCAGGCTCCCGTCCCCTCGCCCTGCCCACTGGGTCCCTCCTGGAACACTGGCTCCCACCTTCCTCGGGCTTCCTTGTCCCCACCTTCCCTCCCCCCACAGGCTGGGACGGCCGTGTCTCCCTGGTACACGGGGATGCCTCGGGCAGACTCCTCAGAGTTTGTTAAAGAATCGATGAGTAATGGGTGGGCATGTGGACAGACAGAGGGACAGATGGACAGACAGATGGACGGATGGACAGACGGACAGATGGATGGATGGATGGATGAACAGACAGAGGATGGAAGGAATGATGGATGGGGATGAATGGATGGACAGATGGACAGACGGATGAATGGGTCCCCTCGTCCCACGGCCGGTGCTGGCAGCCCAGGTGCCTCCGATCGCACCAAGGCTGTCTCCAGCCTGCCCTCTCTCCCTCCTTCCAGATCCCCAGGCCTCCCCTGAGGGCGGCTCCAGCCAGGATGCGGCCCTGAGAGCCAACCTCAAGATGAAGCGGGGCGGCCCTCCACCCGACGGTGCCCTTGCTGCCCTGCTCGGTCCCGACCCTGCTCACAAGAGCGCAGGCCAGGCCAGTGGCAGGAAGTGACGGCCAGGCTCCCCAGGATGAGCCCGGACCTGGCCTGAGGACCATCCTGGGCCAGTGCTGCTGCTGGCTCCTGAAGATGTCCCACGTGGGCCTGGCCACCAGGCTCGGACACTGTGAGGGACACTGGCTCCCAGGCCCTGGGGCCTTAGTGACAGATGGTGTCAGGGTGGGGTCTGCAGGGGATGAGCACCCGCAGCAGAGGCCCCTCGCCCCTGTCCTCGTCCCCCGCTGCCTGCTGGAGGGGGCCTGGGGACTGGGCCTGGGTGACCAGAGCCTGCGGTGACGGAGCCCCTGCTGCCTGGGCCTTGGCGTGGGGCTGCCCCACGTGATCCTCAGGAGCCAGCTCTCACCCACTGACCCGGGACGAGGCGCGGATGAGGGTCTACCCACGTCCTGGGTCCTGGCCGGCACAGGATGGAGCCCAGCGTCCTCTGGCCCTGCGTCTCCTCCAGGCAGGAGGGTCAGGCCAGGCCGCTCCTGAGGCAGCCAGGGAGCAGGGAACCAGGCCGGGCCCAGGAGGGACAGGCAAGGCCCACACAGCACTGGAGACCAGGCCTGGCCCTTCCTCAGCTTCTCCCCGGGGCTTGGCCGGCTCCTCGGGCAGGCGGGCGGCTGTGCCTGGCCGGAGCTCTGGAACCTAGGGGACCCTGAATGAACCGACTGTCACATGGACCGGGGACTGCGAGGGGGGGCGGTGTGGTCAGGAACAGGGGTCTGTGGCGGGCATGGCCCACTGTCCCCATCTCCCTGAGCCCACCCCCCATCAGGCCCTGGCCACCCTGAGCCAGGAGGAGGGAGCACCGAGGGACTGTCCCCACAGGCGGGATAGCAGCCCCTGTCCACCCGCCTCCCTGGGCATCTCCAGGGTCTGCCGCTCCTGGGGGACACCTTGAGTTCGCGTCCCCTTGGCAAACTGGACAGAGGGCAGCTGGGGCACGGTGCTCCCGCCCAGTCTCCTGTGACCCGCCAGCCCCGGTGCTCCTCTTGCTGGGCCAGGACCTGGGACTCGCCACCAGAGGAATTGCAGAATGGAAGGTGCTGGCACCACCCGGGGCAGCGTCCCCACGGCAGGAGTGGCCGTCCCCTCGATCTTGGTGCTCACGTGAGGCTGCAGCCGGGTTCTGCTCGACTCATGGCCCCTCCCCCCGGGGCCACCCTGTCCTCATGGAGGGGCGGTCAGGGCCTTGCCGTTGTTCCCCGACCTGACAATAAAGGTGTCCTCCCACCGAGGTCTGTCCATGGGGGGCCGCCTGCAGGGGGCGGGGCTGTGTCCCCCTGAGCAGGCGCCAGGGAGCCCTGGGGTGACTTCCGCCAGCCACAGGGTGCCATGAGGCCTGCCAGGCGGGAAGGGTAGGTGACCCTACCCCGTCCCGGCTCCTGCCCAAGCCTGGGTCAGCAGCACGTCCTCCCCAGGCAGAACCAGAGGCCAAGTGCGGAGAGGGAAGGGGAGGCGGAGGCCGAGACAGATGGTCACCAGGAGCCCCTCCTCCGGTATTTGCTGATAAATATGTGACTGTGTCCAGGGCCCTGCCTCAGGCCCCATGGGTGGGACTGTCCCCCAACCACGTGACCCTGGGCTGGGGGACTCATTCAGCTTGCTCAGCAGTGAGACGAGGCCCAGGCCGGGCGGAGGCCTGAAACCAAACCAACAGCCACAGGGGGCAGCCAGGCCACTGTCCCAGGAATGCCCAAGAACATGCCTGTCCCCTTCGCTCCCCTCCCCAGGACAGGAGTTAGGAAAGCATCTCCCCCTCCCTTCCTTCCTGTGACAGGTCATTCACCGAGTGCCTTAGCCGAGGCAGGCCCCGGGAACCTCAGTGAACAGAGCAGACGGGAATCCCAGAGACACCCAGCTGCCAACGTCACGGGGACATCCAAACAGACAGTGAGCCAGGGCAGCGGCACAGGCCTGTGATCCCAGAGACTAGGGTGGCTGAGGCAGGAGGATCGCAAGTTTGAGGCCAGCCTCAGCAATTTAGCGAGGCCCTGTGCAACTCAGCGAGACCCTGTCTCAAAATAAAAAATGAAAAGGGCCGGGGATGTGGCTCAGTGGTTAGGAACCCCGGGTTCAAGCCCTGGTACCAATAAAAAAAGAGTTTACAAAGCCTTGGACAATGGGGGGGGGGACACTCCCTCCAGAAGATGTGCACGAAGACAAGTGTCACAGAGTAAGGGTACAAACCTAGATGCATGAGGACAAGTCACCACCCATGACATCTGGATGTGGCCAGGAGACACAGCAATCCAGGGGCCTGGGCTCACGAGTGTGCGATCCAGCAACAGGGCCATCTCCACAAACCCCGAGTGAGGAGTTGGTGCGCTGCTGGGCCCTGGGAATGTCCCACCCCATCGTCCTCTTGCAAGGCCACTGCCCGCCCTCCAGTCTCTACCTTGATCAAATGGTTCCGCAGCGGGGCCGTCTTGCAGGTCGGTGGGATGGTTCGGAAGGAGGACGCCCGGCCAGGCTGGGAGGCCCGGCCAGCAATGGCTGCCTTAAATTGCTGAATCTTGAGTTGCTGTCTGCAACTGGGGAGGGAAGAGCACTGCAGCAGAGGGGACAGCAGGTGCCACCATCCTGAGCCAGAGACACCCCTGGAGCTCAGGGGACAACGAGGAAGCTGAGGTGGCTGGAGCAGGCAGAGGGAGGGACACAGGGGACCCCGGCTGGTCCTGCAGGAGGTGGCTCTACACCAGTGGGGGGTCTGAGTGCTGTGACCTGTGCTGGTCGAGGTGCCCAGGGTCACACTGGAGACAAAAAGAGACACAGGGTCCCGCATCTTTACAGAAACGAAGGAGGCGGGCCACCTGTCTAGCAGAAGAGCCTCAGGGCCCTGGGCCAGCAGGTCCCCAGAAGGGGTGCCTGGGCCCTGCGCCTGACCGGCAGGACAGTGAGATCCTCTGGTCTGGGTTCTCCAGCCCCGTAAGATTGTCCCAAAGGCCATCCGATCACAAGCTCCACTTGGAGTGCAGGGGCGTCGTCCTTTGCCTGAGCCCCTGTGTAACTATGGGCCTGAGTCACCTCCGGGTCCCAGCAGGCCCCTGGGCAGGGCGGGGCATGATGGGGCAAGACCCAGGGCTTGGTGGGGCTGCAGCGCCCCTCGTGAAGGCTACTGCTCTCCTCTGTGGCCTCTGGCCACGGCTCCTGTCTCCACGACGGGGCCTGGGTTCCTAGAAGCTGTCTTAGGTCTATGTCCCCACATTGTCCCCTAGAAGGTCTTTGTCCCCCGTGGATGCTCCCGAGTCCCTTAGGTCAGAGTCGGGGTCTGGCTCATTTCTGTCTCCTGGTCCCTGGGCCAGGGCCTGGAGACTAAGCGTCACGTTTCATCAAGGAACACTACCCCACCTGCTCCCCGTCCCTGCTGGGATGCTGGCCTGGTTACACCACAGAGCACCAAGTGACAGTCCCTGCCTGGAGCCACGCAACCCACGGGGACCAAGACAGCGTCCCGGGAAGCCCACTTCTAGTGACAGCATGGCCCAGCCAGAGGCCAGGGCAGGGCCACTCGGTGGAGATGGCGTGTGTGGCCACA
This sequence comes from Ictidomys tridecemlineatus, assembly GCF_052094955.1. Taxonomy (NCBI): domain Eukaryota; kingdom Metazoa; phylum Chordata; class Mammalia; order Rodentia; family Sciuridae; genus Ictidomys; species Ictidomys tridecemlineatus. Next base: position 116,387,156 of record NC_135486.1, read on the forward strand.
TCAGCACCAACAGGGGAGGGGCTGGGACCTGGGGGGGGGCACCGGGAAGGGCCAGAGAGGGTCCCCAGGGCCCAGAGGAGTCGGCCAGGCAGGAGACGGCACTCGAGGCAGGAGGAGCAGCCTGAGCAGAGACGAGAGGTGTCAGGGGCTGCCCACGGGTCAGGGCACAGGAGGAGAGGCCTGGGCGCAGGGCCTGGCAGAGGCCACTCGGCTCACCCCACACCTGGCCCTGGCACCCCTTTGTTGCTGGACGAAGCCTCACATAATCGCCCAGGATAAAGTGCTCCCTGGGCTACAGGGGACCAGTGTCCCTGGACGATGGGCCCAGAGCAGAGAGAGGACTGACCCCAGGGGAGGGTTTGTCCTAGGCTGCCCAGAACACAATGCCCTGCCCATCTGCATGCCTCTTGTCCTGCTCGTGCCCGGGCCAGGCCGGACGGGGACCAGAGTGGGCAGGGCTGGGTATTCAGATGCTCAGGCCCAACTCAGAGCCACCAGGGGCAGAGCAGGCAGCAGGAGGCTGGCAGCTTCCAGCAGGAGCTCCTGCTGGTGGATGGACAGGACCAGGGTGCACCCAATAGGGCCAGGTCGCAGGTTCTGTGGGACCAGAGGCTCCCTGTACCTGAGGACCTGGCTGAGGGAGAGTCTGTCCAGGGAGGTGACATGAGCTGGTCCTTGTGTGAACCTCACAACATGTGTCACCTCCTCCAATTTTACAGTCACCTCCCTGGTATGGAATGAATCAGCAGAGCCCCAGAGAGGCTGAGCAGCTTGCCCAGGGTCACACAGCAGGTTGGGGGTGAAGCCAGGGGCAGCCGTGCTGGGGGGTGCCGTCCTGGAAGGAGGAGTGGAGGTGTCATGAGCGGAGAGTCTGAGGGAGGACACTGCCAGGACAGGGCGAGGGTGAGCAGAGGCCAGAGTGGGCGAGGGGCATGGTAGGGCTGGTTGGGGAGTGGCCAGGATTCTCCTGGGACATGGAATGCTGTCAGATGCAGGTTCTCCAAGGACCCCAAAGGCAGGTGGGAGGGGAATTGGCCCAAGGCATGAGCAGGCCAGCTAGGGTCTCCCCTGCCAGTCTGGCCCTCGTGGGGCCCAGAGAAGGATCATGGGACATGCAGGTCTGACGGTGCCCCTGCCTTGCTCCTGAACTTGCTGCGGCTCCCCTGTGCTCTGCACTCTGCCACCTGGTGCTGTCTTCCTGGTCCCTATCCTCCTGGCTGCCCGGGAAGCTGCCCCAAAGCTTTCTTACTGGGGAGCCTCATCTCTGCAGCCTGCAGGTGCCAGTTTTCAGGCCCAGGGAGGTGCAGGGGCCTGCAGTAGGTAGGGGAGGGGCTCGAAGCCAGTTCAGACCTGGGCTGAGCGCCCCCTCCTCTGTCCCCTCCTCAGACCCATTCTATTGCCGGGACTCGGGATAGGAAGCCAATCGCCCAGAGCCCCTGCTCAGATGCGCAGAACCAGGTCCCTGTCACCTGCTCTGCTGGAACAGCCCTCTCCCTTCAGACCCCCAGGAAAGAGGAGTAAGGGGGCCAGCCCAGTCCAGGGGGCTCCCGGGTCCACCTCTGCTCACTCCAGGGCCTGCCTGGGCCACCCAGGGGCTGATGAGGAGATGGGCACAGGTGGCCTCCTCCTCCCAGCCCCATTCGGGCTTGTCCTTCTCCCTGGGTGGCCTCTCTCCGCACCCTCCAGCCACGCCCAGGACACTGCTGCCTCCACCTGGAGTCCAGGATCCCCTTGCTCCTTCCTCCCTCCATTGGTCAGCCCCTCTGCAGCTCCACCCTCGGCCCTGCTGCCCTGCAGAGCGCAGGGCTGTGCGCAGGTGCCCAGCGGCCACGTGGCATGAGCTTGAGCACGTGGGAACGTGTGCGCGTGGGAACGTGCGCGCGCTGGGGACGGGGACAGGCTCACAGGGCCCTCCCCAGGACCTCAGCTTGAGCCCAGCCATCGTCCTCACTGTCCCTGAGCTCTAGCCTGAGGGCCCCTCTCGTCCCCACCCCACCTGCCCCCTGAGACCCCGGATTGGGGACTGTCTTCCTGCCTACTCTCAGGCAGGGCTGCCAGAGTCTGGGTCTGAATTGGGCTTCTGGACCCACAGCCAGCCCCCAGCCACTGCAGGGACTCAGGAGGTGACCGCGTCCATGTGCCAGGAAGTGGTGGCACAGCAGGGAGGGCACAGGCGGCACTGACCTTCGTGGCTCTCACGATGTGCACTCTTCCCAGTGTGTCCTTGGTACCCCAAGACCACGAGCGGCCCCTGTCCCACCCCAGTGAGCACAGCCCGTCCCAGTCCAGCCAAGGGCTGGTGAGGCACCGTGAGGGTCCCCTAGCCCCAGGCTCCACTTCCCAGGACCCTAAGAGTGTCCAATGCTCGGTCTTCCCCACCTATCTTTGAGCATCCACTCTCAGGGTCACAACTGTGTCCCCAGCACCCAGCTCTGGGCCAGAGGTGGAGCAGTGACCTCGGGCAGTAAATTAGGGGTCCACTCACAGCAGGACGTTGGTGTGCAGAGCTGTCCCTTCCCAGCCCCGAGAGGCAGCCACCCAGGTGGGTGGCTGAAGGGCATGAAGGCATCCAAGATGCGCCCAGGTGGGAACAGACCCCACTGTGCCCCCACCAGCCCACATTTGCTATTCCAACCTCCCGGAAGGTTCTGGAACACCCTGCCCCCAGACCTGTTTTATGGATTATAAAAAGAAAATTTCATGAGATTTTCAATTAATTGAATTCCAGGGAGATTTATTTCCAATGTTGTTAATAAATTCCAACGCCACCTATAACTCGAAATTGCCAGTTAATTAACTTGCAATTGGTGCGTCGTAAAAGGCAAATTAAATTCTTTTCCAGGCAGGGCCTGGTGAATCTAATGAACGGGTGCCTCCTGAAGGAGGTAGCTGGGCTCACATGTCCCCTGCCCCCAGGTGAGGAGCATGTGATGTGGGCGAGCGACACCACGCCTCAGTGTCCTCGTGAGTGAAAGGTGATCACAGAGCTGCCTCCGGAGCCCTTGGGTACCTGGGGTAATGCTGGTGCTTTACTCATGAACACAACGAAGAACCATCTTCCGGGGCCACTGAGTACCCAGGTGTTTGATGACATGTTCTGGATGTGGCTGCGAGGGTGTGTCTGGGGACTCTAATGTTTGAATCAGTCGACTGAGCAAAGCAGAGAAATGTCCCTTTCGAAGGTGGTGGGCCTTGTGCAATCAGTTGAAGCTATGAATCGGACCAAAGGGCTTCACAAGGGGTGAATTATGCCCGACAGCTTGAGCCTAGACACCAGTCTTTTTTCAGCCCTGGAACTCAGAATGACACACGGGCTCTTGTTGGGCCACGAGCCAGCTTTTGGACTGGAATTTGCACGAGGGTCTCTCTGGGTCTTCAGCTTGCCGAGAGCAGATCTTAGAATTTCTCATCCTTCATAATCGTGGGTCAGTTCTGTGTAACGAACCCGTGTGTGTGTGTGTGTGTGTGTGTGTGTGTGTGTGTGTGTGTGTGAGAGTGTGAGGTTTAGCTTACAACAGAAACTTACTCTCTCACTCTTCTGGAGACCCGAGTCCATAACTAAGGTGTCAACAGGGCCACACCCTCACTGGTGGCTGTTCCCAGTGGCTTCTGGTGGCTCCAGGTGCCCTGGGCTTGTAGCTCCATCTCTGTCACCTTCACATGGCCTGGTCCACCTGGATGACATCATCTCATCCTTGACCAAGTGACACTTGCAAAGACCCTCTTTCCAAATAAATTCACGTTCCAAGGCAGTAGAGGACAAATGGAGGTTCCATTCCCAGTTTCCCAAGGAATCTCCATCCTGCTTTCCAGATTGGCTGCACCAATGTGCAGTCCCACCAGCAGTGTGAGAGTGTGCCTTTTCCCCACGTCCTCACTCACCCTCTCCTCCGTCTATACCCAAAGGACTTAAAATCAGCCTCCTGCAGGGACCCAGCCACGTCAATGTTTATAGCAGCACAATTCACAATAGCTAAACTGTGGAACCAATCTAGATGCCCTTCAGTAGATGAATGGATAAAAAAAAAGTGGCATATATACACAATGGAATATTACTCAGCAATAAAAGAGAATAAAATCATGGCATTTGCAGGTAAATGGATGGTGTTGGAGAAGATAATGCTACGTGAAGTTGGCCAATCCCAAAAAACCAAATGCTGAATGTTTCCTCTGATATAAGGAGGCTGACTCATAGTGGGGTAGGGAGGGGGAGCATGGGAGGAATAGACGAACTCTAGATAGGGCAGAGGGATGGGAGGGAAGGGGAGGGGGCAGGGGGTTAGCAAGGATGGTGGGATGTGATAGACATCATTATCCAAAGTACATGTATGAAGACACAAATTGGTGTCAACATACTTTATATACAACCAGAGATATGAAAAACTGTGCTCTATATGTGTAATAAGAATTGTAATGCATTCCACTGTCATTTATTAAAAAATAATCAATAAAATAAAGATACTAGTTAGGAGTAAAGAGGACTGGGTGCGGTGGCCCAGGCCTGTAATCCCAGCAACTTGGGAGGCTGAGGCAGGAGGATAGCAAGTGTGAGGTCAGCCTCTGCAACTTAGCAAGACCCCTGTCTCAAAATAAAAATTAAAAGGCTGGGGACGTGGCTCAGCGGTTCAATACCCCTGAGTTCAATCCAACAAAAAGACAAGAAAAGAGGCCCCGGGATCAGGACATGGACAAATGTTCTGGAGGGCTATTATTCTGCCTCTGTCATGACCTTGCACAAGTCGCTGACCCCTGGGGCTTCCACTGCCCCCAGGGTGAGCAAAGGGCTGCTTCATTGAACTATTGCAACAGCCACCTCCCCGTGCGCCCCGAGGAAGCCATTCCCACCTCCATCTTGACTTCGCGGGTGACCACATCAAGGCACAGAGAGGTTGTGTAACTGGACAGGGTTGCAAGGCTACAGTGGCAGACAGGACTGTCCACCTTGGAGCCTGCTTTCCCCTTTTGAACACTGAAATTTTGAAACCAGAACCAAGATCCCGCGCCATCCCACTCACCCGTTCAAATTGCACAATCAATTGCTTTTCAGAGTTTCTACAGAGCTGTGCGTTTTCAAATTAATTAATTGATGGATTGATTTTGGAAATTGAACCCAGGGTCCCTTGACCCCTGAGCCACATCCACAGCCCTTTCATTTTTAATTTAGAGACAGGCTCTCTCTAAGTTGCTGAGGGCCTGGCTAAGTTCCTGAGGCCGGCCTCCAACTTGCAATCCTCCTGCCTCAGCCTCCCGAGCCACTGGGATTACAGGTGTGCGCCACCGCGCCCGGCACCACAGTCCACGTTAGAACACTGTTGTCATCCCCCAAAGAAACCCTGTGCCCCCCAGTGGACCAAAGGAAGCAAACCTCCTTCCCAGAGCCCTGGGTCATGGCCGACCTGTCCTATCTGGGGACTTAAATCTCCTGGGACTTAATTTCATACATGGGCCCTTAGGGTGTGTGGCCTCTTGAGTGTGGCTTCCGTGACTGAGCCCCAGGTTTTCGAGGCTCATCCGCGTGCGGTATCTGTCACTGTCTCCCCTTCTATTTATGGCCAGATGGAAGCGATGTCCCCAACCCTGCCAACTCCAAAGCCTTTCTGTGGGTTAGAGTGTTCCTGAAGCCTCCGCCCCACCCGAGTCTTGCTCAGCAGGGTGGGATCCGGGGACAGCCCCCCACCCCTGCCCTGCAGTATGATTCCCAGCCCCACAGGAATTTCAGGGATGTTGGGCACGGGGTGGGGGTGAGCTGCGATGTCCATCACCAGGCATCATAACAGTGTCACCTGTACCTAGGGAGGTGGCTGAGTGACGACAGACAGGCCAGTGTTACTGGAGGAGCTTGTCACTGTGTTGGAGAAGGTGTGCCAGCCACCCCGTGCCACTTAGGGCCACTTAGGGCCACGGGGAGCACAGAGGCCGAGGGAGCCCAGGAGAGGCGAGGCCAGGGCCCCACTGTACCAAGAGGGTGGCAGGACTGGTTAGGAGTAAAGAGGACTGGGCCGTCAGGACCGGCTCCCTTCCACAGTCCTTGCTACAGGGAGGTCTCCAGGCGCCAGGTGCCCAAGAAGGCGACCAAGGGCCGGTGTCGCGACCCCTTGCCCGCAAGGAAGACGCAACTCGGGAATCTTCTTTCAGCAGTTTATTCAGGCCTTTAATTATGTGTCTCTGGAAGCTTCTTTTACTACTACTACTACTGCTACTGCTACTGCTACTACTTCTACCACTACTTCTTCTACTACGTCTTCTACCACCTCACCCGAGCGCCCCAGCCTTGATAAAGCACATCAAGCCCCAATGCACAACTGCCACGTGGACCTTCCTCATAGGGTGATTTACAGCTACGTGCCAACTCTCCCAAAACAAGGAGTTGTTTATCACAGGCCACGGCGCTTATCAGCGCCATCTTGTAATGGCGGCCACGGTCCGCTGACACGGCTCACCACAGGCCGGGCACAAGGGCTTGGAGGGTGACAGGAAAACGGGCAGGTTGGAGGGCAGACTCGGGCCTGGCCTGGCTGGTTGGCATCTGAGAGGACACTGCCCCAGCCTCACCCCCGCCCTAGAGGAGGAGTAGGCACCAGGATGAGAACCTGCCACTGTGGGGCCTGTCCCGCCCTCCCCTGGGGCAGAGCTTCCTGGCCCCTCTCACAGGCCTGCACAGAGAACCCCAGGACATTTGCATTGCACTTGGCATCTGGGGCCACAACGGGCAGCCACACCCAGCCTGGAGTCTCTGGCTATCTTGGCACTAACCTGGCAGCCTCCAGAGGCCAGTCTGCACCTACCAGGGCACACCCACACGGCCCCGGGGAGGCCGCGATCTCAGAAATCAGGACCTCCACCCAGAGGGTGCTCTCTGCTTGGTCTGGAGTCTCTCCACAGGGAACCTTTCTGCCAAGTCTTGTCTGAGGACTTGGGGGCAGGGGTAAGAGAGCCCCTTCCCCGTCCAGGGCCTGCCTGTAAGGCCAGATTCTAGAGAGAAGATCCTGACCTGTCAGGGACCAGTCCTGACGCAGCTCTTCACTTGCTGTGTGATGTTGAGGGACACACACCCACTCTGTTCCTGATATCAGGCTACAGGTTTGGGCCCATAGCCTGAGGGTTTCTATGGCTGCCACTTTTGCTCTGGGGATCACATCAGGAGCTGGCAGGGCCACACCCCTTCCAAGCTGACTGAGTCACATTTACAGATACTTATGGGCACTTCCAGGTCCCGCTGTCCTCGGGGCTGGGAACACAGCGGCCCCCAGCTAGGGAACGGGCAGCCCGTGTCGGTCCATCCTCGGGCTGGACATGGTTCCATCAGGGGCCAGGAAACCCCAGTGGAGCAGGGGCTGCAGGCCGGGCAGGGGTGCAGGGTGCCCACCTCGTCCAGCCCAGGTCACTTCAACAGGCCACTCTGGGTGTGGGAGCAGCCCCATGGCCTTGTGCGTAGACAACATGGACAGTGGAAGGATAACAGGAAAGACCGAGAGCCCAGGAGATAGAACAGCAGCCCCCCTGGAGGGAGGGGAGTCCTTTCCTGCAAGGAGCAACTGAGGGATCCAAACCACCACGTAAGGGTTGTGCAGCTGAAGGAGGAGGCTGGGCAGAGGCCCCTTGGTGAGAGGAGGACAAGGCACTTGCTGTAGGGCCTTACTGTCAGGGTTCCCCAGTGACAGGGCAGCGGGGGCAGGTGCCAGGAGCAACACTGGATCCGTCTCAGCCCAGGGCCGAGGAGGTGGCTGATTGCCCCGGGCTCTGCCTGCTGGTGTCCACCTGGGTCTGGCCCTCAGCCTCTGCTTGCTCACAACTTTTGCTTCTTCCTCCCCTGACTTTCCATGACCTCTGCCTGCAGCGGGTGGCTTCATGCCACCCACCATTCAAGCTGGTTGTTGACCAAGAAGTAGGTGTCTCAGGCAGGCTGCTATGACGAGTATACCCCGGACTTAACAAATGAACCTCACAGTTCTGGAGGCAGGAAAGTCCAGAGGTCCCTGGCGAGGGCCCTCTTCCTGGTTTGCAGATGGCCATCTTCTTGCTGTGTCTCCACATGGCAGACAGAGACAGGGCATCTCTCTCAGGTCTGTTTACGTAAGGGCACTAATTGCATTCCCAAGGGCCCCACCATTGTCTCCCAGGGGCTCCAGATACCATGATGCTGGTGAGCCGGGCTTCAGTGCATGAGAGCAGGCTCAGGGCTTGCTTCCCGTGAGGCCTGAGCACAGATACCTGCGAAGGAAGGAGAATTCAGAGACCTGAGGCCAGAAGCCACAGAGAAGGGAAGATGGGTTTTGCTGCCTGTTCATGGCAGAAGCTGCTGCAGCCCAGTGTGGGACGGGAGGCCAAAGCCTGTGAGCCTCTGCCTGGGCCAGTGAGCTCTGTTGCCATCAGAGTCCTATTTGAAAATGGAACCACCCCCACCCACTCTCTAGCTCCTCAAGGACTTTTTTTTGGACTGGGGATTGAACCCAGGTGTGCTTTACCACTGAGCCACATCCCCGGCCCTTTTTTATATTTTAGAGACAGGGTCTCGCTGAGTTGCTTAGGGCCTCTCTAGGTTGCTGAGGCTGACTTTGAACTAGCAGCGATCCTCCTGCCTCAGCCTTCTGAGCTGCTGGGATTACAGGCGTGCGCCACTGCATCTGGCTATTCGGGGACTTTGATGATGTCACTCCAGGTCCTCAGGAGGTCACAGAAGCAGCTCAGTGTTCACTTTCTCACCTGGCTGCCCACAACCCCCCTGTGCTCCAACTTCCTGGCTGGCTGAAACCAGGCATGAAAAGCCTCTGGCCTTAATTCTTCTCTACATCGTAGCTGCCAAGGGAGAATTTTTCTGTTTCTTAAAGACGACTCCAAAAGGTGCATCTTAATTAGGGAAGATGAGCAGCTAGCCTGCACTGAACTCAGCCAGGCACGGGGCTCTCTGCTCTGTGAGCATGAAGGCTTTTAATGCAGCCCCGTTGCCATGGCGATCACCGGTCTCAGCTTACCAAGGTGGCATTGCAAATCTGTGGGGAAGGAGCAGATTATTCAATAAGTAATGCGGGGACATTTGGTTAGCTATTTGGAAAGAAATAAAATTAGCTCTTTCCTTCACACTAAACGTCAATATAAATTCCAGAGCATTTAAAGAATTAAATGTAAAAAAAAAAAAAAAAGGAAAACATTTTTCAGAAAAGCAAATATTTGATCTTAGGGTAAGGAAAGATGTTTATAAAAGCAGTAGGGGAAAAATAGCAAAGATGAGGGTAGAATTGAATGCATCAAATGTAAATTTCCTTATGTTTTAAAAAACCCACTTATTTAATTTGTTAGGAAACTACAGACAGGGATAAAATCCCTGCAACAAATATGGCAAAGGGTTAAAACTTCTAATATATAAAAAGTAATTATGAATCAATAAAAATGAACATGCTAATAGAAAGGCAATCAATGTTCAAAAGAAGAAATAAAATATGCAATAAACTTATTTTGCAACATTCCGTTTCATGGGTAATCAAAGAAATGCCTATTAAAAGACTAAGGAGATTTTTCCCTTATTAGATTATCAAAGAATGTTTAAAATTATAGTACCCAGACATGTTGAGTGGAGTGAGACTGAGTATTCTTACCCACCCCCCATATGAAGGTACAAATTAGTATAAAATTTCTGGGGGTTTGATCTGAGTTCGTGCTACATAAGTTACTAGAATGTAACTTATTCCTCAGATGTCCTAAGGAGACGGTTAGGATTGGACCTTTAACAATGTGAATACATTTGGGCCCGGTGTGAATACAGCCTCCCAGGAGCTTAGGAAGCTGAGGCAAGAGGATCACAAGTTCAAAGCCAGCCTCAGCAACTCAGTGAAGCCCTAAGCAAAACTCAGCAAGATTCTGTCTTTAAATAAAATATAAAAAGGGCTAGGGATGTGGCTCAGTGGTGAGTGCCCCTGGGTTTAGTCCCAAGTGCTAAAAAAAAAAAAAAAAGTGGGAATAAAGTAACATTCATTGTAAGTATTAAATAGATACAATTTACTCATGGTTAAATAAATATGGTACATGATTATGATGAAATGTTGTGCAGCCATTAAAATAACATTTTGAATAATATTAAATGGCGTGGAAATAGGTGTAGGATTTAATATCAAGTGGAAAACATTACACTAACTGTATAAATATAAAATTCTTTATCAGGGCTGGGGCTGTGGCTCAGTGGTAGAGCGCTTGCCTAGCTTGTGTAAGGCCCTGGGTTGGATCCCCAGCACCGCATAAAACTAAATAGACAAAATGAAGGTACGGCGTCCATCTATAACTAAAAATATTCTTTACAAACATAGTTTATCAATGGCAAATCACTCTATCAATAGCATATCTTACCTATGAGCAATAGGAGCCCACTCTAGTTGACCTCAGTTGGATCATTACACGATCAAACATCACAACGTACCAATAAATACGTACAACTATTGTGTCTCAAGAAGACACTAAAATTGGAATGTGGAGAAACAGTTGGAAGGAGGGGGAATGAACTGAGAAAGAATAATAAGGAAGAAGCCATGCACGGTGGTGCACACCTGGAATCCCAGAGGCTCAGGAGGCCGAGGCAGGAGGATCGTGAGTCCAAAGCCAGCCTCAGCAACTTAGCAAGCCCCTAAACAACTCAGCAAGACCCTGTCTCTAAATGAAAAATAGAAAATAGGGCCGGGGACATGGTTCAGTGGTTAATCACCTCTGGGTTCAATCCCTGGCACCAAAAATAAATAAATAAATAGAAATTAAAAGTGATAAAGAGGAAAGAAAGAGAGAGAATGAAAACTAGAGATAGGGTGGGAAGAGGGGGAAGGACAGGGCCAACGCCCATCCTAAATGGTCCCATGATACAAAGTGAACTGAGCAGGCCCTAAGGGAAGGTGGAATTGGCTAACAGGAGCTGTCCACCCTCAGTGGCCTCCTCATCCAGATTTCAGTCCTGCCCAGAGTGAGGTGCTCAGCTGGGGCAGCTATTGGTGCCTGCAGCTTCCAGAGTGCCACAGCAGGGAAGATGGGGACAGAGGAAGCCCACAGGAGAGCTCCGTCACCTCTGGTCACAGCCCGTGGGCAGCCCTAGTCACATGGCTCTGACGTGACCTCCGTGGGGGCTGGGGATGGAAGGCAGTGAGCCAGTAGGTAGGATCCAACAGGAAGCAGAGGGCACCCCCGAGTAGATAGTTTGAGAAGATTTAATTTCAAGGAGACTATTTTTAAAGGCTTAGGTGGGGAGGAGGAGACCCAGAGGGAGGAGGCTGTGAACCAGAGCCGGCAGCAGCCCAAAGGGTTGGGGGTCAGATGAGATTTTTAAAATCCCCACTCTAGGCTGCTTGTAAGAGGCACCTTTCGAATTAAAGGACACAGAATAGTAGAAAATAACAGAAAATATAGACTATGCCAACACCACCCAAAAGAAAGCAGGTGGAGTGAAATTCTCAGAGACAAATAGATTGAAGGTAGGACGTTGTATTAGAAATAAAGAAAGGCGTTCATGATGCAGAAAAGGTTGGGTCCACAGGAAGCTACCTCTGTACACTAATTCCATAACTTCAGAATAATATATAAAGAAAAAGATGGCAGACATAGAGGAGAGATAGACTGATCGATAGAAATGATAGACAAATATGGCATTATCATTTAAGTTGTTCATACATCTCTTTCATTAACTAAGAAGACAAGGAGAAAAATCAGTAATAATATAGAAAACTTGGAGTAGACAATAGCCGGCCAAGGTACAGAACACACACTCTTGTGGTTTGGACCCTAATCACCCCCCCACCAAAGGCTGTCTGTGTTTGAGAAGACTTGGCCCCCTGCCTATGGTGCTGCTGGAGGCGGTGGAAGGTTTAGGGGTGGAGCTTAGTGGAAGGAAGTTAGGTCTTTGGGGGCGTGGCCTTTGGGGGCATGGGAACTGTAGCCCTTTCCTCCACCATCTCTCTGCTTCCTGGCTGCCACCAGTGGAGCAGCTCTGCTGTACCACACCCCCACCATGAGCTGCTGCCCCACCAGAGGCCCCTAAGCACCAGGGCCAAGCAACTGTGGACTAAAACTCTGAAACCATGGGCCAAAATTAACTTTTTCTCCTTTTAGTTAATTTCCTCAGGTATTCTGTCACAGTGATTGAAATCTGATTCACACATTTACCGCCAATTGCATGGTACATACTCTTTTTAAAGTGTACGTGGAATACTTCTCAAAATGGACCATCTGTCTACCCATAAAGAAATCTTAGCAGATCTCAAATGATTAAAACCATAGAGTATGTTTTCTCAGCACATTGAAAATAAACTAGAGGGGCTGGGATTGTGGCTCAGTGATAGAGCTCTTGTCTCGCACGTGTGAGACCTGGGTGCGATCCTCAGCACCACATAAAAATAAATAAGTGAAATAAAAGTATTGTGTCGAACCACAACATATAAATAAATATTAAAAAAGAAAATAAACTAGAAACCAATATCAAACAAATAATACTTGGAAATAATCCAAACTTTATTTAGTGAACTCAATAGGACAAAGAAAAAATCCCAATGGAAATTAAAAAGTATTTTAGATTAATGAAAATAAAAACACAACCCACAAAACTGTGTGATATGGCTATAGAAGTAAAGTCCAGCTTTAGATGAATATTTTAGAACAGAAGAGAAGTAGAAAATAAATGATCTACATTTCAATCTCAAGAAACTAGAGAAAGAACAGTGAAGTCGGAGAAAGTAGAATAGAACAAAGAAATAATGAAGATGATGGTGGAAATTAATAAAATAAAAATAAATGTCTACCAAAATTATAAATTTGTACTTTGAAAAAAATCAAGATTAATCAAATAAATCCTTAGCATGTCAGATCCAGGGAAAGAGAGAAAATGCAAATGACCCGTGTCAGGAGCAATCACTACAGATCCTACCGACTTCCTGAAGTGATAGTAAGACACTGCAAACAGCTTCACATAGATAATTTAAGAGTTTAGATGGAGTGGAGGAATCTATTGAAAACATAATTTATCAAAACTATCATCAGAAGAAATTTTTAAAATGCATGTGGCCTTTCATGTGCTGAAGAAGTCGAATCCATAATTAACAATCTTCCCACAAAGGGAAACTCCAGCCTCAGCTTGCTGACCTGATGAATTCCACCAAACGTTCAGGGAGGAGATTCCACACATCCTACACAAGCTTTCCCAGAAATGGAATGCTTGCCAACTTGCTCCAGAAGGTGAATATAGAATTGATATGCAAACCTGACCAAAGGGTAGGCAAATATTCCTTATGAAAATAGATGTCCAAATCTAAAACTTAACAGATGGAACTCAGTGCTATAGATAAGTTTAGTTTAACATTGAAACATGGGTTGATATAATTCATTGCAGTAAGCCAAATAAAAGATAGCTGAAAGAATAAAAAAGAGGTGTCCTCCAAAGCCCCCCTCCCCCCCAAAAAAACACCAAGCATAGAATCATCCCCATAGATGCACATGAAGCATTGGATAAAATTCAACATTTATGTATGATGTTGACCTAGGGATATAAAGAATCTTCCTTTTCTGATGAGGTGTGCTTGAAAACTATAGTCTAGCATCAAATGTATTGGTGCTGTATGGAATGCTTTTCCCCAGAAAATGAAAAATAGATAAAAGGACACAGACCATTACCTCTTCCCCCACCTCCACAGTGCGCTGCAATCGCTAGCTGTAGAATAATGCAATCTGTCCCCACCTGTGTTTTTTAATAGCAGCTTTGCTGAGACGTAATACCCATAGTATGCCATTCATCCTGCTAAAGTGTACAGTTCGGTGGTTTTTAATACAGTCACAGAACTTGGGAACCATCTGAGTTCGTCTAGGGCTACTCGGCTCCGCACCTGAGCCTTCGTGATCGATGATGAACCGCAGCTCATTTGGCCTCTGGTTCTGGAGGCTGGGAGGTTCAAGGTCGAGGGACGGGCATCTGGCGATCTTGCTGGGTCATCCGCGGCGAAGGCAGGAGAGCAGAAGATGAAGGAAAAAGGGGACAGCACCCCACCCTTGACCCACTCCCCCAGTACTGGCTCCGATCTGTTCCTGAGAGCAGAGCCCTGGGACCTGACCCAGGGATCCCACCTGTCAGCTCTGATGCCCTGGAGATTCCCTTTCCAACAGTGAACTCGGGGGACATGTTCACACCACAGGACCGACTGTTCCACTGTGTGATTTTAAAACATTTTCCACACTCCCTGCAAATCCCGCATCCACCAGAAGAGACTCCTCTTCCTTCCCTCTCCCTCGGCCCCAAGAACTGCTCCTCTGCTCTCTGTCTCCATGGACAGGCTTGGTCTAGACATTCCATATAAACAGAACCACAGGGACATGGGACCTTGGTCTCTGGTTCCTTTCATTCAGCATGTTTTCAAGACTCCTCCGTGCTATGGAAGCAGTACTTCATTCATGTTCATGGGTGAACAATATTCTACTATAGGAATCTACCAAATTTCCTTTATGGGCATTTGGGTTCTGCTTTGGGGCTGCTATGTAGAATGCCAAATTACGAACAAACATTTCCTTTTTTTTTTTGTATGAGTTTTTGTGTTTTTATTCTCATATATACATGTCTAAGAGGGTTGTCTGGTAACTCTATGCTTAATTTTTGGAAAAACTGCCAACATATTTTTCAAATATGTTGCTGCACCATCTTATAGTCCTTCCAGCAATGAGCGAGGGTTCCCCGTGCCCTACATCTCCTTCACAACCCTTATGATTATCTTTTTTTTATGGTAACCACCCTGGTGGATGTGAAGTGGCGGCTCATCGCTGTTCTGATTTGCATTTTCCTGATGACTAGTAATTCTGAGCATTTTTTCATGCTTCTTGGCCATCGGGGTATCTTTGAAGACGTGCCTATTAAAATCTTTTGCCCACAACAGACCCCGACCTCCCAGCATATAAAAATTTTAATTCCCAATAGATTATAGACTTAAATGTAAGGGCCCCAAACTATAAAAACCCTTGCAGGAAAACATAGGTTTCTTTGTGACCTCTGATTAGGCAACGGTTTCTTTGATATAACACCAAACACACAAGCCAATTCTGGGATGATTTTTTTAATTAGTATGTTTATATTTTTATTGTTGAATTTCAAGAGGTTTTTTTTGTATATACTGGATAAAAAGTCCTTTATCAAGTTAATAATTTGCTTTTCTCCCACAGTTATTTTTTTTCACTCTGAAAACTCTCTTTTGATGCACAAAAGGGCTTTTGCTTGAGGGACTCTTGTTTACCTGATGTTACCTTTGTTGCTTGTGTTTTAAGTGTCACATCAAGGACACCATTGCCAGACCCAACCTCGTGCAGTCGATACCTGTGTTTTCTTCCAAAGGTTTTGGCACTCACCTGTAGGTCCATATACCTATTTTTAGATAATTTTTCTGTGGCAGGAGGTAGGGGTCTGTTGGGTTGAATGGTATCTTCCCCTCACCCCCCTAAAAAATACACATGTGGAAATCTTACCTCCCTGTACCTGTGACTGTGACCTTATTTAGAAATAGGGTCTCTAGCTCCCACCAACAGTTGATGAGGTCCCGTTAGGTCAGGGTGGGGAGCTTAGAGCAATAACCGGTGTCCTTAGAAGAGCACCTTGTAAAGACCCAGGAGAATGTCATGTGACTATGGCCAGGAGACAGGAGCAACTCATTGGTGACCAGCAACCACCAGAAGCTAGGGAGAGGCAGAGGGATCCCTCCCCAACGACCTTCCAAGGGAGCCCGGCTCCACCATGACACCTTGAACCTGGCCTCCCGGCCTCTCTCTGGAGTGGGCAGTGATACATTTCTTTACTTCTAAGTCCCTCGGCACGTGGTAACTTACATCAGCCCCAGGAAACTAATGCAGGGTCCAAGTCCATTCTTTTGAACACGAATATCTGACTATGCCAGGGCTACCTTTGTGGTAAAGGATCCTCTTTCCTCACTTTGAAGGGTCCTGGGACCCTTGTTGAAGATCAACTGACCGTAAGTGACAGGGTTTCCTATCCGGACTCTCAATTCTATTCAGTTGACCTTCCTCTGCCCTTGGGCCAGTTTCAGACTGTCTTGAGTATGGTCCTTAGCAGGAAGTTTTGGACTTGGAGGGTCCTCCAGCTGTTTTTGTTTTTAAGACTGGACTGTTGTGGCTAGTCCAAGTTCCTTGAATTCCATGAGAATTTTGGAATTAGCACGTCCATTTCCACCAAAAAACATGAGCTGGAATTTACGACAGGGATCGATCAATTTGGGGATCATTGCTCTCTTAATGATATCAATCTCTTTCAGTCCATGAGCCCAGAGATGTCATTCCGTTTATAGGTCTTGTTTAACTACTGTCAACAGTGATTGATAGTTCTCACTCTAAAACTCCTGTGCTAATTTTGTTAGATTTGTTCTTAAGTGTTTTCTTCTTTTTGATGCATTGTAAACCAATTTTTTTTTTAAAAAAAGTTTCATTTCCAGAGTGTTCACTGCTATTGTATGGAGGTAAAATTGATTTTTACATGTTGATTTAATCTGAAACTTTGCTGCATTTATTGGTTCTGATAGAGTGCATGTGTTCCTCAGGATTTCGTATACACAAGGTCTTGTCATCTGAGACTGGAGATGGTTCGGCTTCTTTCTTTCCAATCAGGAGGCTTTTCTTTATTTTTCTTGCGTCATCACTCTGGCTACAACATCGTCACTCTTCCAGAACACTGTTAAATGGAAGTTGTGAGAAGGTATTCTACCTGGGGACCTCATCTTTGGTGGAAAGCGTTCATTATTTCTCCATTAAATACGATGTTAGTTGTGGGTTTTAAAGTTTTATTTTATTTGGTACCAGGGATTGAACCCAGGGCTGCTTAATCACGGAGCCACATCCCGGCCCTTTTTTAAACTTAGAGACAGGGTCTCACTAAGTTGCTTAGGGCTTTGCTAAGTTGCTGAGGCTGTCCTTGAACTTGTGATCCTCCTGCCTCAGCCTCCTGAGCCACTGGGATTACAGGCGTGCCCCACTCTGCCTGGCCCAGTTGTAGGGTTTTTGTAGATGCCCTTTATCAAGTTAAAGAAGTTACCTCGCTTATTGAGTGATTTTTTTTATTCCCCATTACTGGTATTGGATTTTGTCAAATATGTTTCCTACATCTTTTGAATTAGTCATGTGTGTGTGTTGTCATGGTGTATTGTTTTAATTTTGCAGACGTTGTGCCAATCTTGCATTCATTTGGGATAAATGTCTTACGATAGTGATATCCCTTTTATGTTTCTGAGTTTGATTTTCCAGTATTTTGTTGAGATTTTTTTGTCTATGTTCATAAGGGATATTGATCTGTAGTGTGTGTGTGTGTGTGTGTGTGTGTGTGTGTGTGTGTGTGTGTGTGATGATCCTGGTATTGTAGACTGAGTTGGGACATGTCCCCTTATCTTGGGTTTTCTTGAGATTTCGTGAAGTACTGGGGTTAATTCTTCTTTAAATGCTTGGGCCTATGTTTCTATTCTCTTATTTCATCCATTGATACTCTAATGTTATTATTTCCTTCCATCTAACTAAACCCTTATTTTGAGTTTATTTTTCTTCTGTGAGTTATCTAAGGTGACATTTTTAGTTATTGCTTTTTCAATAGAGTCGATTACAGCTACACATTTTCCTCTGAGCTTTGCTTTAGTTGCATCCTCCCGGTTTTGATATGTTGTGCTTTCATTTTTATTCATCTCAAGGTATTTTCTAATTTCCTTCTTCTTTAATCCATTGATTATTTGGGAGTGTGTGGTTTAATTTCCTGTTTCCTCCTGTTATTAGTTTTTAGCTTCACTCTGCTGAGATCGGAGAACATACTTTGTACGATTTCATGCCTTCTAATTTATTGGTATTGCCTTGTGGCCTGAGATACGCTTTATATTGCCGAATGCCCACATGCCCTTTAGGAGAATATTGATTGGATGCTGTTGATTGAAGTGTTCTATAGATGGGTGCTAATTTCCGTGGGTTAACAGGGTTATACCTTTCACTCTTAGATATGGTTTCTTTTCACTCTTTGCACATATTTATAATGGTGTTTCTAAAGCCTTTGTCTTGCAATCCCAGTGCTTGGGCTTCCTCGGGGCTGGTTTCCTGCACCTGAGTCATACTTTCCTGATATTCTGCATGTCTCACAAATTTTTGTTGTAAGCTGGACAGTTATCAAGCGATGCGGCCAATCTGGAAACCAGATCCTCCACCCCTTCCAAAGGGCTTGCTGTTGTGACTGTTTGTTTCTTTGGTGACTTTCCTGAACTAATTCTGTGAAGTCTGTATTCTGTGTCACACTGGGCAACTGAAATTTCTGCCTAGTACTAGCCTCGGGATCCACTAGTGATTAGACAGTGTTCTCTTTAAATCCCTCAAACCAAAGGTCTCCCGGCCTTGACTGATCAGTCGAGTGTGTGTGTGTGTGTGTGTGTGTGTGTGTGTGTGTATGTGTGTGTGTGTGTGTCCCCTTTTACTTCCAGGTCATGCAGAGCCTGCAGGTTAGCCAGAGGACTTTCGTGAGGTCTTCCTGGACGTGTATATAACTGTGCACATGCACCGGGCCTTGGAGAGTCTCAGGAACATGTCAGGGCTTTTCAAAGGCCCCCAAAAACATTTTTTTCCTCCGATTTTTTCTTTCGAGATTTTGCCGAGTCTCTCATTAGTCCCAGTAACTGCTACGCAACTTCCGGCAGCTGCCATGTGAAACAAGTGCAGCTGATTGTTGTCAACAAACACCCTGGAGCTGGGGCTGCTCACCCAGAGCGAGCTGTGAGTCAGGCCAAACACACAATCCCTGGGGACGGAGCTTCTCAGGGAGCTTCCAGACAGACCAGAGACCAATCCTGAGGACCGGGCTTGTTTTGGAATCCCACACCTGTTGTACCCCTGCCTGTGACATCTGGTTTCACGAGATGGTCCATTTCCCAGCCTACGACCGGGCTGTGGAGCCCTGCGTGGGAATAAGACAGGTTACAGCTTCATAAAGCTCACTAACTGTGCTGGGACTCAACCTTATGTTTAAAAATGTAATCATTCATCTTTCTCACATCAGTGCCAGCTTTTGGCTAATTCCCAGCGTTATGAAAAAACAAAACAAAACAAAGTGACTTTCACTAGTTTTGGCCAGTGTTCTCCTTACTTTTACGGAGGAAACTAGATTCGGGAGGTCTGTCCTCTGTCATCCCAGAACTGCCCCCATGTGTCCGTGTGCCTGAGGTTTACTGAAACGCGACCCTGAGCCTCCGTTGACACCCTGCCTCTGGAAGCTTCTGCACAACACGGAACAGCCAGGGGTTGCCGCAGAGGCAAGAGGACCTTGCCCAGGGGTTGCCCCACAGAGGTCCTCTGCAAACACGTTTGTCAGACCCCCAACAAGGCACGAGAATGGTATCAAGATGGGAAAGGAAGAAGTGAACTGCCATTTTTTTGGAAATTATTTGGCATCTAGAAAATTTTAAAATCTGTGAGCAACTCGTTAGACTCAGTGAGTTTGACAGGGACCCTGGACCCAGCCAAGATGGGTCTCTCCTCAGGTCACAACCCAAACTCTCAGTCAGACAGCAGAGAGGGACCGTCAGAGGACTCTGGAAGGTAGACTGAGGAGGGAACTCAACGCTCACAGACTGACTGACATGGCACTGGGGCCCTTTTCTATGCTTCCTGGTTGAAGATGGGATGTCCCCTCCTGTGTGCACGGTCATGGGGCCCTGGGGCCCTCACTAGAGCTTGCATTGTGCTGTTTGGACTCTCGGCCTCCAAAACTGCAAGCTAAATAATCCTCTTTACTTCATAAAGTTATCCTGTGTCAGGTATTTTATTATAGTAATGAAAAACTAATGTAGGCCAGATAGCAAATATTTTAGGCTGTGTGGGTAATGTGTTCTGTGTCATGTATTTTTTGTTGGTTTGTTTAAAGCAGCCTTTGAAAAGGTAAAAATCGGCCTTATCTCAGAAGCCATTACAACGTAGTCCACAGGCTGAATTGGACCCGTGGGCTGTACTTTGCCAATCCCTGGTGCAAACCACCTGGGTAGTAGATACACAGGGAGGTCAGGAATAGCATTAAAAAGGATTTTTTGTTGTTGTTGTTGATTTTTTTTAAAGTAACTTGCCTTGGAATCACAGCTTAAAAAAGGGTATCACAATGTGGGTTCCAAACCTAGACCTATTAATATCCTTCCTCTAAAAAGCTTTAACATTTATCAGAAGAGGTTAATGGGACTCAGAGTCTCATAATATGAGATATAAACTGCCAGGAAAAATCAAAAGTTATTCAATATACAGAGAACTAAGAACATTTTGAGAATGCTCAAGGAAAAGGACAATCAACAGACCCTATGAGATAACTAGAAGTTGAGATTATCAGACAAATTTCTAAAAGAGCTACTATAACCATGCTCCATGTAGTAACAGTGAACACTCTGGAAATAAATGGAAAAAGCTTTTTTATATATACAAGCTATATAAAAAAAGAAACAAATGTGTGTGTGTGTGTGTGTATGTATATATGTATCTATCTATCTATCTATCTATCTATCTATCTATCTATCTATTGGTACCAGGGATTGAACTCAGGGGCACTCGACCACTGAGCCACCTCCCCAGCCCTTTTTTGTATTTTATTTAGAGTTGGGGTCTCACTGAGTTGCTTAGCACCTCGCCATGCTGAGGCTGGCTTTGAACTCACAATCCTCCTGCCTCAGCCTCCAGAGCTGCTGGGATTACAGGTGTGTGCCACCACGCCTGGCTTCAAATGCATATTTTAAAACTGAAAAACACAAAAACACATTAAAGAACTCCCTGGGTGAACCGAAGCGCAGAAAGGCCTTGACAGAAGAAAACTACAGATTAACATATCGTACAGAGGAAGCTCCACTCCAGGGCCTTGGAATAACTGAAGAGCCGAGCTCAGGGGCTCCATCCTGTATGAATTCACGTTTAAGACACTCTGGGAAAGGCCAAACTCTTTGAAAGGAAAGTCGGTTTTTGGTTGCCAGGTGCCATGGGCGGCAGAGGGCTGCCCACAGGCAGAGTGGAAGGGAATCTGGAGAGGAGGGGAATTTTTTCCCAGAGCCTTATCGTGGTGATATCAACATGACTCTGTGCCTTTGCCAACAACCACAGAACTCTGCACCAAAATAAAAGTGACTTTTATTGCTTGTATATTGAAAACTAAATTTAAAGTCTGTCATATTGCTATACTCCACAGTATAGGAGGAAAAATAAAACTAAAATACCATACACGACTGTGCCAAAGATAAAATTAAACATGTAAACCTAAAGCAAGATGTGTCAGACTTTAACACTGAAAACCATCAAATATTGCTGAAGTAATGGAACCCTAATTCAATGAAGACGCACCAGGGTCAGGCCATGGGCTAAAAGGTTCAGCACTGTTAAGATTCCAGATCCCACCCACCCACAGTCGATCTAAAGACTGAATCCAAGTCTAGATTCCTGGTCTGTGGCGCGCAGGGGCTGCATCTGGGATGCAGGGACAGAGAATATATTGTCTCCAAGAGCATAGGAGTCAGATGGAGGGAGTGGTTCTGGGTTGGTTGGCTGCATATCAAAAGCATGCTCACCAGCAAGGGGCTACCAACTTTCAGAATGAGTTTGCCTTGGGCAAGGTTGTGGAGGAAAGGTACTCCCCTACACTGCTGGTGGGACTGCAAATTGGTGCAATTACTCTGGAAAGTAGGGAGATTTTCTTAGAAAACTTCCATTGAAGCCACCATTTGACCCAGTTATCCTACTCCTCAGCATATACCCAAAGGATTTAAGATCAGCATACCACAGTGACACAGCCACATCAATGTTTATAGCAGCTCAATTCAACAACCACTAAGCTACAGAACCAATCTGGGTGCCCTTTAACAGATGAATGGATAAATAAAATGTGGTACATATCTACAATGGAATATTACTCAGCCACAAAGAATGAAATGATAGCATTTGCCAGTAAATGGATGGAACTGAAGACTCTCATGCTAAGTGAAATAAGCCAATCTCCCCCCCCCAAAAAAACCCAAAGATTGAATGTTCTCTCTGATATGCAGATGCTAACACAGAGGGAGGGAGAGTGGGGAGGGGAAGAATAGAAGTCCATTGAATTGGACAAAGGGGATTGATGGGAAGGCAGAAGGGATGGGCTTAGGAAAGACAGTAGAACGAATCATACATCACTTTCCTGTGTTCATATGAAGACAGGACCAGGGAACTCCACATCATGTACAACCCCAAGAATGGGATCCCAATTAGAATAAGTTACACTCCATGTAGGTACACTACGTCAAAATGCACTCGACTGTCACGTATATCTAAAAAGAAGAAATAAAAAAGAAAAAAAAAAGGAGTTAGCCCTGGGAGAAGCAGTGTCTCCAAGATTAACAAGGTTCCAGGAAGTCGAACCATCATAAAATACAGAAAAATATATTTATTTTGTTTTATTATTTTTTTAAATACACGGCAACACTGGAATGCATTACAATCCTTATTCCACATATAGACCCTAATTTTTCGTATCTCTGTATATAAAGTATGTTCACATCAATTTATCAGAAAAATATTTTAAAACGTGATTAATGCAGAGCAGCGCCCCTCTCCGTGGGGTACAGGAGACCCCTGGGTTATGATGAGTCAATTGAAGACTTTCTGACTATGCAGTGGTGCTCCGTTGTCCCCACGCCTGCCCCCGCTCAGTTTCTCACCTTTGGCGTCACGTTCCACGAGTCACGTGAGACGGTCAACACTTCATGATAAAATCAACCGTGGGCTGATGAAGTGTCCTGGGCGTGGTTAGGGCCCCGCCAGCTGTGCGGTCCACAAGTTTCCCGGGTATGAAAGGCCTTTCCCCTTGGAACGGGTTCATCAGGACCGCGCCCCTTTGCCAGCCCAGAAACACCTGCGAACGCCTTGAACCCGCGGTGGACAGAACTCAGACTTGGAAGCCAAAGGTTCGTGAATCAAGAACGGTTCACAAGCCCCTCCCAAGGTCCCCAGGGGAATTTGTGCCGTACCAGACCTGGAGTCCCACCATCCCCAGTGGCCAGATGGTCACCTGCCACCCACACATGGTTCCACAGACCCTGCGCTCTGATGTGACCTGTCACTTTGGGTTTCTTATGCTAGAGGAATTGCTGATTGTCACCAGGGGTCTGGGTTGCTGCTGCACATGGGGGCAGAGGAGAGCTGGGTGGAATGGGGGCTTCCGTGGGGCTTCTCTGGGTGCACCCATGCCGGGGGATGACCAGGTGACACTGATGGTGTGACCCTGCGGGGCATCCAGGGACTCGGATTCCTCAGGTCCTGGGTAGCTGAGGCACTCGGCCTGGCTCAAGTGCTGGCCCAGGAGGGAGGCGTCTTGTGGGTTCTGCAGGCCCCTGACATGAGTCTGTCCCCTCTGTGGCCCCCGGGGGTCCTTTCCAAAAACAGCGTCCATGAGCAAGCTCTGCCCCCACCGTGGGGGACTCGATGGCCCCAGGAAAAACTCTCCAGGCTCCCTGCAGAAGGGTGACCCTGGGAGACGCCTGTACTCTTCCCCGGGCTCCTAGGGGACCAGGTCCCTTTGCTGAGAGCAGTGACCCATGATGACACACAGCAGCACTGACCCTTCCCCACCCTGGAACACTCTCCTGAGTCCTTCTTTGTTTCTGAGCTGCCCCTGCAAATGCCAGGACATCCTGAGGTCCCCAGCACAGCTCCCAGGGCCTTGTCCCCATTCCGCTTCAGGACAATCAAACTCTGGACACCCCTTAATCGGGGCCCTGGTGGGAGGGCTGGGTGGCCGCCGCAGGAGGAGGGGCACTTCCGGTGTTTCGATGGCCACTATCTGCCAGCACAGGGGGCGGGGATGGAGCACCGGCTCGACATCAGCTGTGGGCTGCAATTACGCCAAGTTCAGGTTCAGCGAAGGCCTCCGCGGCCCGAGAAAGGGGCAGGCCCCGCCCTTCCCAACCAGTTCTTTCATGTATTCATAAAATTCCAAGATAAAAGGCCCTCTTAGGTGGTTCTCTGGCTGGCTGGGGTGGACTTCCCTGGCACCCGGTGCACACAGAGAAGTAAGTGGTCCATCTTTTAATGGGGTTTCAGCCAGGAATCTGTCTTGTTTGGTTCTGTCTGGTGGTCAGGCCGTGCCAAAGATTACCTATGATGACCGGGTAATAATGGTGAAGATAACAGGAGAAAACCCACATTCATGGGCACGTACTGAGCGCCAGGTGCCGCGCTAAGCACTTCACATGCCGCATCTTGTATGCCTCCAGATTACTCTCCGAGGTAGCCGTGGCTGCACTTCCAATTGCTTGATAAAGACACCGAGGCTCAGAGAGGTTCAGTAACTTGCCCAGGATCACAGAGCAGTTAAGTAATAGAACTGGAATTCTCACCACCCCTCTGGGTGGCCTCCTCAGCAGCACCTTTGAGCTCCAGGGCTTGGCTTGGTACCTGGCACTGTGAGGTGTGGGCAGGGCCCTGAGACTTGGCCTCGGCTGCATGCAGCTACAGTGCAGGGCCCAGCTCCTAGCGGCCGACCTCCAGGGTCGGCTTCCTGAACCTGAGATGTGCAAATGGGAGGAGCCAGAGCCCCCGTTCCTGGGGGACAAGGAGAGGCCTTGAACTCCTGGATCAGCCTTCTCAATGCAGATTAATTGCTGTTGATGTTCCTTGGACATAATTTTCGGTGAGACGGGATCATTTGGAGGGCCATAAATACACATTCAGATGCTCGGGATGGATAATAAACTCGGCTCCAACAAGTCACTTGAGTCCCCATAAATCCTGGCTGCGTTTCCTTCCCTGGTGCCTGTAAATCAGGCCCCCTCTCCGCCCTCCTCCCCGCCATCCTGACAGCCCCTACCTGCCATCCATTATGCTGCAGGTGGGACTCCACAGCCACCCCACGCCCTGGCGCTGCCCGGGGTCCCAAGCACATCCATCACGGGGCAGGCCTGCCTCCTGCTCCGCACTGGGGGCTCAGGGTCTGCTGGTTTTAGGGCTCCCTTGTGCTTTTCGGAACAGCAGCTGCTCCCGCCCCGTGTCACGGTGTGCGTGAACCTGGCTGGGTCTTCACAGCATGCACCCCTGTCACTCGGGGTGATGACCCTCGGGGAACAGGCACTAGAGAAAGTCCCAGCGCCCTGCTGCTTCACTAACAGGGAGAGTTCTTTATTGCACCTGCCAAGACCCACGTGGCACCCGCCTCCCTCTGACTGGTTTAGCATCGGGACCCCAGGTCATCACTGCTCTGGCCCAGCTGAGATGCAGGTCCCCTCCACTTGCATGCTATTGGCCAGAATTAGTCACCTGACTCCAGACTAACCGCAAAGGATGCTGGGAAACAGAGGAGCACTTGGCTCTTGGTGAGCATTTGCATTCCCACCAGAGTGGCTGGGAGGCTCCTGGAGGATCCTGGAGGATCCTGCTCAACCCCCACCAGGTTGGGGGCTGGAGATCCTCAGGGCAGCCTCTCCCCTGAGAACTGGGACAGAAAGAAAGAGCCAGTCTAGGTGCACAGGCAGACGGCCGGTCCTTCCCCGGTGGCTAGTTGAGCCGGCAACCTTAATCCAGCCTTCTTGGTGTCTGGGCCTCCATCTGCCCATCTGTAAAATGGGGATGGGACCCATCTGACCTATCTTGCAAGGCTGGCTACAAGACACCTGGACAGGGTAGGGACAGAAGCACCATCCATTGGGATGGAAAGTTCTGCCTGGGACCTGCTCTGGGCCGGGCCAGCCACTCTCACAACTTGAGAATCGAGACAGGACTCAGAGGTCAGCGCTGGACCAGGGGAACTGTCCCGTGCCTCTCATTCCCCTACCCCAGGGGTAAAATCCTGACTTATCCCAACTGGCACTCTCTGGTTCCATCTCCCATCCTCAAAATCACCCCATAAAACACCAAAAATAGACACTGTGCATGGCTTTCATTTGGGGAGGGCTGGGCTGGGCTCTTTTATCACTTCTTAGGGTGACGTACCAGCCTTTCATCTTTTTGGAGCCCAGTCAGGGACCCTGGGAGGCAGCCACAGGTGGAGGCTCCAAGCCTCTCAGGTCATATGAGGACTCACCTCTTTGAATGCTTCGGTAAGTATGGGGGCTGCCTGGAGGAGCACATGGACAAGGAGACGCTGGGCCCGGCCTTGAAGGATGAGTAGATGTTCGTCAGGGGCAAAAGTGAGGGCAGAAGCCAGGCGTGGTGGGGCGCACCTGTAATCCCAGCAGTTTGGGAGGCTGAGACTGGAGGATTGCAAGTTCGAGGCCAGCCTCAGCAATTTAGCGAGGCCCTAAACAACTCAGTGAGACCCTGTCTTTAAATAAAAACTAAAAAATGCTGGGGATGTGGCTCAGGGGTTAAGCACCCCTGGGTTCAATTCCTGGTACCAAAAAAATAAAAGTGAGGGAAGCCATTCCCAGCAGAGGGAACGGTGGGTACAGAGAGAGAGACTGGTGCATCCTGGGAGCAAGCGGAAGATCACTGAGGCTGACGTCAGGTGCAGCAGTGTGCAGCCCAGAGAGGCCAGGAGGGCTGGGGGTGAGGCCCTGGTGCAGGCCAAGGAGCCAGGCCTCATGGTCAGGGCAGCGGGGAGCCCCCGTGCTTACCCTAGCAAGGTGGGGACACCGGGATACCTCCCCACGAGGGCAGCTTTGGTGACAGCCGACTCTGGTGTCCGTGGCAGGGTGGCCCTTCAACTTCCTGAGCAAAGACCATCTTGAGACTCCACAGGCCGTACCACATAAAATGACTAAAAGGAGCCAACGTTTCCGTGACTTTTGTGGAAATTAATCAGCACCACATGGGCTCCAGTTTTCATAAGTTGCCAGAGATCAAAAGGAAGCGAAAAAACTCTCTTAGGGAAAGAGACATGGAGCCTCCCCGGCTGGGGTGCCCACCGCCATCTTAGACTGGAGGTGTCCCCCTCTCCTGGTCCCCTGTGCTCCCCCCGGGAGGGCCCTCAGGCTGGGCACAGGACCTGGAGAGGGCTCAGATATGGACACTGACAGTCGGGCCCAGCACTGGGAGGTTCAGCCCAGGGCACACAGGGAAGGCCCCAAGCCTGGTCTGATGTGGGAAGCAGGACAAGGGACAAGGAGAGAGGAGACTAGAAGTCAGAGGGCTGGGGCTGGGGCTCCATGATAGAGTGCTTGCCTGGCGTGCACGAGGCCCCGGGTTCAATTCCCAGCACCAACAGCCACAAACAAAAAACCGAGCTGGGTCCACGTTGGGACAGTCTTGAAAGATGATCTGGATTTTCTCTGCAGCTACCTGAGGACAGGGGTGTGGTTGTAAAGCCCCTGGTCTTGGAGACAAAAGCTCTAGTCACCACCTTGTCCCAGCCCAACCAGTCCCAATCCTTGAACCTCAGTGTACCCATCTGTAAAATGGGGAAAAATCCTGAGGCCTACATCCCCCAAGGAGCTGTGGACAGGACACCCACTGGTTGCCTCTGCACTGGCCTCACCTGGGTCCATCTGTCCTAGGGGAGGTGAGGACGTAGGAGTGATGCTCTGTGTGATCAGAGCCCAGAGCTTCACAAGCCAGAGGACCTGGCCCCACGACAGGGCTCCCAGGGCCTCTCGTGCGTCATGCACAGGACTCCCAACCCCGCGCGGCAGCCCCACCGGGAGCCGAGCGGCAGCGCCACCCCCGCGTGGCCCTGCGCCAGCCCCGCAGGCGGCCGTGAGCTAATCCGGCTAGACGGGCTGCCATCCTGGCACGTCCCAGGGCCCCCGGGCCGCGGGAGCTTCAAAAGGAAAATTAATGTCTCTTACCAGCAATTAGAGGGAATTATTCAGATAGGGATCTTGTTGAGTATCTCCCCGGCCTTGTTTTCCAATCCCGCCTTTGATTCCTCCCTCCCGGGACTCGCAGGGAGACGCGGCGCACCGCGGCCTAATGAACGCCCTGGCGCACCTGGCGCTGGGCCGGCTCCCGCGGGGGGCAGCCTGGGTGGGCCTCGGCCCGCCTGGCTTTTCCGCTGCCTCGGGGAGGTGGCACCCAGGCCACAGGCTGATGAGGTCACAAGGCCAGGGTGGCTCAGTGCCCAGGGTCGTCCTGGGCAGAGGAGCAGGAGGTGAGAGCCAGACCCTCCTGAGTGGGGACCCCTCCTGGCCTCACCCTTCCACATCTCCTCAGATGGGCTCCCAAACTTTGCAGCCCCTGTCCCCAAAGCTGTGCAAATCACCTACACCTGCCCCCTGGACCTGCGCTGATCCCGGTGGCTCCTGGGCCAGGCAGGGGAGGCCCCCAGGCAGGGAGAAGGTTGGCTGCTGCTCTGGGTCCCTAGCCCCAAGGGGCTCTCAAGGGGCTTGCAGAAGCTTCTGCATGAATGAATGGGACCCAGTGAGGATGACAGTCACTTCCTCCCTGTGTGACATGGAGCAAGTTGCTGTGTCTCTGAGTCTCGACTTTCAATTTTGTAGAATGGGATTAATAGGTTTATCCTTTTCTGCAAAAGAGAGCTGTGGCTATAAAGCATTACCAAGGAGTTGCCGGAGCTTTTCGATTTTATTAAAGGGCTGTGTACTGTCTATCCCTCCATCTGCCCATCCATCCATCTACCCATCCATCCATCCATCTGTACATCCACCCATCCATCCATCTACCCATCCCTGGAGGTGGACATGAGGAGGCAGGAGAACTTTCCAGGCAGAGATTACAAAAGCTGTCCCCAGCCGCGTGGCCAGGGAACTGCTGGGTTGGGACATGGGGCCTCTCCTGACACTGACTCTTCATACCTGGTCTGGAGGGGTCTCAAGTCAAGTACGCAGGCAGCCTGCAAGAGGGACTTCCCAGCCTCTGCTGCACACCTCCTGGGACAAAAGACTCACTACCTTTCTGTGGAGGAGGCTTGTCTCTGTGCACACAGCTCGACTGTGAGTGTCCCTGCCTGGAGGGACGGTCCGTGTGGCCCTAGTTCTGCCCTCTAGACCCTGCATATTCCTGTGAAATGTCCCTGCAAAACCTCGAAGATAGGTGTGGCACCCCAGGGCCTCCTCTTCCCCTACCTGGTGGCCCTCCTTCCTCCCCGCAGACCCGTCACCTTCAGGTATCAACAGGGCACAGAAGGCCAAGTGCACCTTCGAGGCCACAGGCAGGAAGACACACGAGGAGACTGGAGAAAGGAAGAACCTCATGGCACTAATTTGGGGTCTACCTTCACCCCTGGCCTTGACCTGGGCCTTCTAAACAGTAAATTTCACCAATCCCCAAATCTTGATTTAACCCCCATCTCACTGTCATCTTCATTGCTACGAAATGCCCTGATTCCACGTGGGTCCTGTGTCCCTCCCACGACTAGCCCACCCCTCCCATTCTACACCTTCCAGTCCTCCACGTGCACCGACCCTGCTCCCGGGGCTGGGAGGATGGAAACCCCCCTGGAGACGGGCTGGGACCTGTTCCAGGAGGTGGCAGACCCTCCTAGCTGACGTCCTGCTGCGGTGAGAGCGTACACTCCCCCAGAATCGGCACACGCTGCCAAATGGGGCATCCCTCTGCCTTTTCCAGAACACAACTGCATCTGTCCCTCCAGTCTCTTCTCCCCATGGACTTCCAAGAGCAGTCAAGTGAGGAGGAGCCTGGGTCCCTGGAGACCCTCATCATTCCGAGAGGCCAGACCCTGGTTCTCAGGGGACCTGCCCATTGCCAGCCCTCCCTCTGGGCAGACGCTGTCTTTTGAGTTTTTGTCTCAGCTCCCCTTGTGACAGCAGGGGTGACCTTGGACAAGTCCTTTGGTCTCCCTTCATCTGCCCCACCCCCTCCGTTCTTATCTTTCTCTGACCCTCAGACCCTGGCGCCCCCTGCCACTTGGGCTTCATCAGGGGTGTCCCCGTGTACACTGTGACTTAGCGCATCCCGGAGGGAACTCCCTAAGCCTCTGTTTCCGTCCCTGTGGATCCAGGAGCTTTAGGTCACACTGGAGACGGCAGAGGTGCTTCAAATATCAGCCACTAACCTGCTGGGAACGCGTCCCAGGTCTCTCACGGGTTGTGTCTCATGCACGTCATCCACAAACATCCAAGCATCCAGCACCCATCTGACATGCACGTCCCTTCATCACCCAGGGTTGACGGTGACCGACGGTATGGTCCACTAAAGATAGCCACAACTCTTTGTCCGTCCTTGGAGAGACCTTGAGTCTAGGTGTTCCCCACGACTTTAACCACCAGAACTCAAGCCTAGTCCAGGCTTTCAAGAAGATTGGCAGCTTCTGCTTCCCCCAAGTCCCCCCAACATCCGACATGAGCTCCGGGTCATGGAAATGAGCCACCCTGGGCCAGCCCAGTGTAGCGCCCCCCAGTGGCTGCAGCCGGCACTCCATGAAACAAGAACCAGCCAAGTACATTGCAAATGGCCAGATTTAGCAAGACGCTTATTGCTTTCAGCTATAAGTTTAGGAGCAGCCTGTTATGCAGCAAGTGCAAACATGGCCTGCTCTCTTGATGAGATTTTTATGTGTCTATTTACTATTTTTCAAAATAGCAATCATTCTGCACTATCAAAAATAGGAATTGAAACAGTACAGACAACCACTTGATGGCTGATTTTGCACAGCCTGCCAGGGAAGAGTGATCTTACATTTGGATATGGCTAGGGAAAAAAAAAATCAAAAGAATATTATTTTGTGACCTGTGCTCACACATTTTTTTTTTTTTTTGCAATTCGAATCACAGTACCTACAAATAACGTCGAGTTGGAATACAGCCGTGATCATGTATGCTTCATTCGCGGCGGCTCTCTCACAATGACAACCGCGGAGTCGAGTGGTGGCGACAGAGACCATATGGCCCACAGAACCCAAACTATTCCCTCTGTGGTCCTCTTACAGGAAAAGTTTCCCAGCGCTTTCTGTAGAACATTAAATAGGCAGCACCATTTTGAGCTTAAAAGCCTGCATATCAGTATTCTCGGGCACTTACATTCTTAGTCTGCTAAATTAAAAAGAAAAACAGTGAGGACTTTTTTTTGCTTATGCATTTATTTATTTAAAAGTTTCAAAAAGTATAAAATGGCCAGTTTGCAAAAATTGGATAAGTGATAGCAGGAATGCTAAGAAAGCACTTGAGAGGTGGGTGACGGAAGAGGAGAGAGGGTTGCAAGAAAGAGAATGAGGACCAGCGAGGGGGCTGTCCCCCCACCTGCAGGCCTCTTCCCTCCTGGGGGGCTCTACCAGCCACAGCCTTCTGGTCCCCATCTCCCTCCACCTGTCCTCGGTGACAGCCTCACAGGCGGTCTCCACACTCTTCCCTGTTCTCTGCAGCCCCCCGCACAGTGTGGCCCTCCTGCCCGGCCATATGGCTGAGACCCACGAACTTGGCCTTCTGCTACCTGGGCTGGATGCACCTCAAGGGACCTCACAGCCTTTACGCACCTCTGGGTCCCCTGGGAGACAAAAGAAGCCAGCTACCAAACGGAGGAGCCCAAGTCCCCCCGGCACAGAGGGGGACACACCGTGCAGGACTTGGACATGGACTTGGACAGCCCCTCCCCACACTCCACCAGCCAGCACCTGGGCTACAGAGAGACCAGGGCCCCCCAACGTGTGGCCATGTTCAGCCAACCCTGAGCTGCAGCCACCCCCGCCTGTCCCCTGGCAGGGCCTCTGGCCAGGCAGGAACGGCCCACAGAGTGGCCTCTTGCTCACCAGCCTGGCGCTGACAGCCAGGCCGAAGAGAACAAGAAGCCCATTCAGGGACCTGGGAGGGTGGGCCCCACGTCCAGGTGCATGATCTCACCTCGTGGAAACCCCAGGGGCCTGCCAGAGGGCCTGGGAAGCCTTTGATGGCCCAGGATTGGGGACACAAATCACAGGCCCTCAGATCCCTGGGCCTGCCTGACACCCCACTCCTGTTCAAAGGTTTGCACCCATAAGGGAGCCAGGTGGGGGCCTGGGTAGGAGTATGGTGCACGGGCAGATGGGGCAGGGCGGTGGCTCCGGCCAAGCATACAGGTGACCCCAGACCCACGGCCCTGCACACTGGGCCCAGCTGAGGGGACTTTGCTTCCAGCCTCCCCCATTTCTGGGCTTTGTCCCCTGAGGGTTACCAGTGCCCTGGGGAAGGGACCAGCCAGGGGAGCAGCTGGCTCCATCTTGGGTGGAACCTGCCAGACCTTCTTGGCCTACAGCTCAGTGGAGGCCTCTGTCTGGTGAGCTCAGGGCCCAGCCTGGAGCCAGGCCTGACCCAGGGGAAATGGAACCCAGATGACCAAGGGAGCCGCCGCCCTCTGCCCTCCTGGTGTCCTCCTTGGCTCTGACCCGGGGGGACCAGATGGCAGCCCTGGGCTTTTCCAAGCTGTCACAGGCGGGAGTCCCAGGCAGGGCGCTCCCTGGCCTCATGCAGTGGCCTCTGTGGACAGCAGCTCAGGCCTCCCACGCACTCCCCGCCGGGAAATCAAAGCCCCCGTCTCCCCAAGCCCTGGGGGGGGGGACGCACTTCAGGAAGACGCTCTGCTCTGGCTGGAGCCTCCAGTCCTGCGCCCACCCTGACGGCCTCTCTCAGCTTAGGTCCTGCTCCTGATTAGACTCAGTTGACAATGACAGTGACGAAGACTTTGACAACGATGATGACAACAGTGACAGGCTGTCCTGGTGTTCCTCGGCTCCCACAGGCCTTGCTCATCAACGTCTAGTGAGGCTTCCTCCTGTCCCAGCGGCAAGGACTTCTCGCTCCTCTGTCCCCAGGACTCTGCATGGCCAGTGCCGTGGGCTACCTTGAGTCCATCCAGGGCTTCTTAGACTCGAGCTTCTCAGGAGCAGAGGCTGAGAGTGAGCTGCCCGACTCCCAGAGCCCGCATCACCTAAGCAAGGGAGGGATCCCGGGATATTTTGAAAAAATATATAGATAGATAGATAGATAGATAGATAGATAGATAGATAGATAGATAGATGCTTTCAGGAAGTCCCTGGACAGTGGGAAGGCTGCCAGGGGGAAGCCTTGGAGCAGAGAGCAGGATCTGAGGGTAGACGGCCTGCACAGCCACAGCCCTCAGGCAGAATGGGGATATCAGCACCCAATACCCACCCCATCCCAACAGCACAGGACCAGAGACTGAAGGCAGGTTTCAGAGAGGTTGACCAGCACACCCAGCACACAGGTGCTCTAAACGGGGTAGTCCCCCTCCAGCTCCAGGCTCTCCTATCCTGCCCTGGGTGCCTAGTCCCCAGCAAGCAGGGGACCCGAGCTTTAGGGTCAGGCAGTGGGGAGAGCCCCAGGCCTAGAGTCCTTATCCCTGACTTTGGGTCCATTCCTGCCTGAGTGTCCAAGGACATTCTTCTCTCTGAGTCTCAGCTTCCTCATCTGTGAAATGGGACCCCATCCACCTCCCAGGGGTTGGCAGGCCCAACCTTCGGAGTGATGACAGGGGGCTCACCCCTCATTTTTGCAGTTTTGCCTGGACAGGGCCCTCGCTCAGAGGTATCTATCCAGTGAAGGTCTCTGACCCCCAGCCAGGGGTTATGTGGGCCCTGCCTGATCTGAGATTCCATCCCAATGTTGGCCACGCTGGGCGACGGCGTGCTGGGGCACCCACTTCCCTCCCCATGGTACCTGCAGGCTTTGGTGAGGCCCGTGTGCGCCCATGAGCACTGTCACAGCTTGGAGGCAGAGCAGGAAGGAGGAGACCCCGTCTCTGGGCGGGTCTCCACTAAGCAGGAGGCCCATGGGGCAGGAGCAGGCTGGGCCGGGGCATGTGGAGGCCAGGCTGCCCCCGGGGACGGTCCTGAGATTCTGCACCTTGTACTGCATCCTTGGTCCTTGGGTGCCCACCGCAGCAGCCAGGAAGCTGGGCAGTCAGCACTGATGGACCAACAGGGGAGAGGAAGAGAGAGGCCAGGGGCACTGGACAGAATCAGCTGGAGGTGCAATGGGGCACCTTGTGCAGTCCAGGAAGCTGGGGATGGCAGAGGGGACAGGGTGTTCAGGCCATGCCCAGCGGACACAGGTGGAGCCACAGAGGGACATCTCCCGTCCCCTACATCAGCCAGGGGGCTGTCCGGGTTCCTGAATGGTGTTTGGCTCTGGCTATGGCACTGGGCCCTTGAGGCCTAGGAGAAGAGGAACCTTAGGCGGACAAATCTGAACCAGGTGCCAACAGACCTGTCCCTTGTGGCTGTTTTCCTCCAAGCCAGGCCCCAGGGTTCCTGCCAACGTGGTCCATTCCCAGGATACAGGCTGGAGAAGCCCGAGCCACGAGGCTGCCTGGCTGCCAGTAGATGGCGCTGTGGGGCCACAGGGCTGCCCTGACCAACAGGCCAGGCCCAGGCTGGGGCTCCCCAGGAGGCCAATACCCTCACCACGTCTCTGTGATGAGGAATACGAGGGTCCAGAAAGGTCCAGTCACTGGCCTAGAGGTCACAAAGCCTAAGGACCAGGACTGGGGTTTTCTAACCCCAAATGCCACCACTGAGATCCCCAACCCTGCCCCTCCCCAGGTTCCCCAGGCCCTAGTCCTAAGAGGTACAGTCACACCCTGGAACTGGCTGGGTTCTGGGTGTGCCCTCCTCCCGCCCACGGTGGCTGGACAATCCAAGAAGCTGAAACTACCAGTTTTAAAACTAAGTCCCCGATTAGGGTGGCTCCAGGCCACCTCTCCCTCCCAGCCAGGCCCACGCCCTCCAGACAGACACTCCTACCCGGAGCCCGCCTGGAGCAGAGAGGGCTGGGGCACCCCTAGGCCAGACCTGCTCAGCCCAGACCCCCATGGCCTGCTTGTCCCCTTCAGCTGATCTTGTCACTCCTGCACCCCTGCACATGCCCAGAAATGACCTGTCCAAGACCTATGATTGGGGCTCTGGAGCTACTGTGTGCCTTGGGGGTGGGGACCAACCTGTCCACATGGGCCTCTTGGGTGGTGACCAGGGCCTATAAGGGGGGGGGGTTCCGGTCATCTGGGGACTCAGGGCTCCTTGCCTCAGGCAGAGGGTATCCTAAAAACGAAAAGCTAGCCTTACGGCCATAAATAGAAGGGAACCAGAAAAATACCCTGAAAACAGAGCAGGCTGGTCAGTTCTGGCTGGCGGACTGCCCCAGGAAGGACGTCCACCCAGGCCTCTCTCTGACTGTTAAGGGGGATAGGACTCCCCCAGGCCCTCCAGCCCCCAAAGGAGTCCTCCCTCTCCTCAGTGAGCCTTCCTGGAAGGAGACCTCCCTCCTGCACCCTCCCCTGAGTTTCTCCTACCCACTCAGCTGTGCCTCCTCCAGGAAGCCCTCCAGGCTGGACGGTGCTACCCCGTTCCTCATTTTCTTCTGGCCTTGCCCCTGTCATCTGGATCGGTAAGTCATTTTTCAAATCATATCACTCTAGTGGAGTGGGGGGGGACTCTCAGCCTGTCCTACACAGTCCTGGTCCTCCCCCTGCCCTTTGGTCCACCTCCAATCTGTCGGCCTCTCTACCACCTTGAGTCCCTTGTGCATCCTGATGTCATTGTCAGCCATGGTGTCACCTTCCCCTGGAGCACGCCCAGCCTGCTGGAAGGCAGGCTTCACCCAGGGAGGTCAGCACTAGCGTGGCCTCTACTTCCCAGATGGAGACACTGAGTGTCAGTGACTTGCCCAGGGTCACCCTCCGGGAATTGCTGACTCCAGGCCCCCACAGGGCTTCTCCCCAGCTTCATCCACGGAGACCCCAGGGCCCGGTGGGAGAGAGGCAGACCCTCAGGGCCCCGGAGGTCCAGCCCAGCCCCGTCCTTGGCCAGCCCAGGGCTCCCTCTGTGGCTGCCCGGGTCCCCTCAGAACCTCTCCACATGCCTCCGCCACCCCTGGGGCCTGAAATTCCATGGGGACGGCTCATGGCTCTGAGTTCTGATGTCAGGGATAGGATCCCCCATGTCCCCCAGCTCCAACCCCCCCCCCCAGGGCTGTGGAAAGGTGCAGCCTCCCCCAGGGGTGGACTCCTGTGTCAGGCAGGGCCCCGCCCCGCCGCCCTGTCCCTGAGAAGCCCCGCCCTCCTGCGGTCAGCGAGTCCCCGCCCAGCCGGCTCCAAGCCCCTGGGGTCCGTCCTGGAAGGCCCTTCAAAGGCCCCGGCCATTCTTGAGCGAGCGCCAGGAGGGAAGTCAATTCAGCAGCCACATGGGTGGAAGGAATTTGCCATTTCTCTTCACAGAGACCCCCTCGTGATTTACACGGGGGCCACTGTCCGACGGCCCTGGATGATGGATCCCAAGTGGAAAATGAGATGCCTGCAGGGACACAGGCGTCTCGCTGGGCTCGTTACCCGCAATGAGATGCAGCTGGCCAGGGAGCCAGGGCCAGGGCAGGGCCAGCCCCCTCCAGCTCCCTGGGCAGCCAAGGCCTGCCACGTCCTGCCCGGCTTGCTGCCCCTCACCTCCCCACCAGGCCTGCTCCGGGCCACCAAGAATGTTAGGAGAGCCAGTGTGGCCAGCTCAGGAGTCAGGTCCCCTGCCAGGCAGCACAGCCACCAGGCCGCCCAAGAAGGACCCCTCCTGGGAACTGGGGGTCTGAGACCCCAAGGGCCACAGGATTCCGCCTGCTCACGGGGAAACAGAGGCCTAGACACTCAGAGCAGGTCCCGTGGGAACCCAGGGAGGGTCAGCTAAGTTCCAGCCTCGGCCTCTGGGCCTCAGTGTCCTGGTAGGGGCCCAGAGCCGCCGAGTGGCCTCCAGATGACTCACGCCAGTCAGCTCGGCTCTCTGGGCCTCCTGGTTTTGATCAAGGGTTTTCTAAGAGTCTGCTATGTGCCAGGCCCTGTGTGGGGTGCTGGGGGCACCGCAGCGGGCACACTCCACCCTGTCTCCACTCTAGGATCCCATGGCACTGTGGGGAGACACAGCCTGTTTGGGGGTACTGGGTATTGACCCAAGGTTGCTTTAAGACTGAGCCACATCCCCAGTCCCTTTTGTTTATTTTAAGACAGGGTCTCACTAAGCTTGCTGAGGCTGGCCTTGAACTTCTGATCCTCCTGCCTCGGCCTCCCAAGTGCAGGAGTGGGCCACCAGGCTGGCTGGAGACAGACACTATTTTAATAGCTCCCTGACAAAAGTAGCTGATGCCCTGAAAGCACTCGGAGAATGAGTATGTGCCACTTAGCTGAGGCCAGAGTGGACTAGGGGGCAATTGGTGCTGGACAGGGCAGGGATCCAGACATAGGGAAGAGCATGAGCAAAGGCCCTGGGGCAGGAAGAAATGGGACTTTCAGGCAAGTAAG
Organism: Ictidomys tridecemlineatus; assembly: GCF_052094955.1. NCBI lineage: Eukaryota > Metazoa > Chordata > Mammalia > Rodentia > Sciuridae > Ictidomys > Ictidomys tridecemlineatus. Next base: position 116,424,287 of record NC_135486.1, read on the forward strand.
TGAAATTCTGCAGTGGGAGCCCAGAGCCCAGGGGACTGTGGGTTTGGTCAAGGAGGCCAGCCAGGGGCCCTCGTACCTTTAGAAAGGTGATTCCAGTTCTGACTCAGGACAGATGCTGTGTCCACTAGCACACACCCCAGGACACTGTCTCCAACCTCCTCCTCATCCTCCGTCCTGGCCTCTCCCCCTTGGGATTGCAGTTGTCTGTCTGACTGTCTGTCTCAGGAGTCTCCTTCAACCCCAGCCCTGGGAGGTCAGGCCCCTGCAGTGCCCCAGAAGCCCGGCCTAGAGCAGGACCCAGGGGACCCATCGGGGCCAGGCAAAGCCAGCCCAGGCATTGCTGGGGACACGGACGGAGTTGTGGCGGCAGAAGGCCGCTAGCGAGGACCCGGGTCAGGGGCAGCCACGGCCGCCAGGGAACCCTGTCTTGGGAAGGAGGCCACCTACAGGCAGCGCGATGCGTCTCCAGCAGCCCCACACCTGGCCTGGGCCACTTGGGGCCCTGGGGCCCACCCTGCCCTGCAGCCTGCACAGAGGCCTCGAGGACAGGAGGTGGCAGTGGTGTCCTGGATCAACTCTGGCTGGGGACAGATGAAGTGAGTGGACGGTGGAAGGTGGGAGCCTCGCGGAGCCTCCTGGAGTCCCCTGGCCTCCCCAGCTGCCGTGGCCCTGGGGACAGGCTCTCGGGGTTGGCAGGCCTCGGGGCTGTTGGGAGTTGAGCTTCCAGCAGGCGCTGGTGGCCCGGGTGACCCCTCCCTCCAGGCTTGGCTCAGGTGGTTCCGTGGGCCCCCAACAGGTCTGGCAGCTTGTCCGTGGAGAGAGAGACAGGGCTGGGCCACGGTTTCCAGGAAGGCCAAGTCTGGGGCGCTCAGCCACGGAGCCCCAGCCCCAGCCCCTTTCATATTTTATTTAGAGACAAGGTCTCGCTGAGCTGCTTAGGGCCTCGCTAAGATGCTGAGGCTGAACTTGAACTCACCATCCTCCTGCCTCAGCCTCCCGAGCTGCTGGGATTACAGGTGTGCTCCACTGCGCCCGGCTCCCCTCTCTTCCTGACCGTGCCCATCCTCTGGTCTCCCCGCCGGGACAGCACAGGCTCGCCCAGGCCCTGACTCTGCTGCGGGTTCAGAGCTGTAGACGTGACATTCGTCCACCTCCTGGGTTTCCCAGCTGCCTGCTGAGTGGGCTGCCAACCCCGTTCAACCTCTCCCCCCACAGCCAGTTCTCCTCCGGGCTCTCTCTGGGCACAGCTCCGTGGATCACCAGAGCCATGACTCCTCCCGCACCCCTCAATCCCAGGGGTCCTCCACCCTCCTCAGAAAAGGCCCTCTAGCGTCCTGGGACCCGCACACGTGTAGTAAGGCACCCGCCGCACCCCCCTCTTCAGGTTCAGCCTGATGGTCTTTCCCATAGGTTCACATCCGGGTTTCCAGGCACTGGGTGCCAGAAGAATGGGAGCAACTGCTAGTGGGCTTCTTGGTGGGGTGACGGAATGCTGTGGATATGGACACCCTCGTGATTATACCCGAAGCCACTCTAGAACGGTCGGTGTGACGGTGTGTGAGCTGTATCTCAATAAACAGACTTGGCTTTAGGTACAGAAGACTTCCTTCTCCCCGCAAGATGACACAAATGGGTATCACCAAGTCACTGTGTGTCTCTGAGGCTTCCTTGTCTTGCTGGGCTCGGTTCCCATGTGCAGATGTGCTGTGGCCTTTGCATCAGGGCTGCCCTGAGGGGTGCTTGTGTGGTTTCCCCTTGGGGTCTATTGTAACTCTGCAAGTCCCCACCATGTCCTTCGATGGACATGTGATAGGTGTCACAAACCCAAGAGTGGGAGAGCTGGATTGGGATCTGCACATCTTTAACATAAATAGACGCTGACAGCATCCCCAAGTGGCTGACACGTTAGTCACCTTCCTCGCCAACACTTGAGATTGCCCATCTCTTTATTTTAGCCACTGAGCTGGACCCAGACTGTGTTGCAGTTTTGGGTTGTTGTTTTTGGTACCAGGGATTGAACCCAGGGGTGCTTAACCACTGAACCACAACCCCAAACCCACCACATTTTCTTTGTATTTTATTTAGAGACAGGGTCTCCCTGAGTTGCTTAGGGCCTCTCTGAGTCGCTAAGGCTGGCCTTGAATTGGAGATCCTCCTGCCTCAGCCTCCCGAGCTGCTGGAGTTACAGGTGGCGCCACGGCACCTGGCCTTATTCTGTGTCCTTTGTGTCCTGCGTTCTGAGTGTCCTGTTCAAGAAGTCTTCTCCTTCCCTCTCAACACCCCTGGGCTCTCCCCACCTGCTCTCCCACTCTGCCATGCCCACCTCCTACCTGGTCCTTCCCCCTTCCCATGGTTTTTCTGTCCCCTGTAACCGTCTCCCTCACCGCAGTCAGGCTGATCCTCCTGCCCACGGATACATCTGGCTCCCCTTCCCGTCCCGGGACTGGCAGAGGTCCTGCCACGCACTAGGTGCTCAGTTAGAGCCACACAGACGAAGGCCCTGTCCCGGGGCCCAGCCGGGGAGCATTCGAGCTGTCAATCAGCGCTAAACAAGTGCAGGAGGGACAGCCCCCGGCAAAGCCAGGGACCAAAGAGTTGGGAACAACCAACCCGATGGGAGAGTGACCACCCGTCACGCAGGCTCAGGCCTCAGCGGCATTTATTCCTGCCTGGGCGGGACCGCGGGACAGGGGTCCCTCCCCGGGAACGCGCCCCGGCCTCTGCCGGCTCAGCGGGGACGCCCGCTAGTCCTTCTCCTCGCCGTGCGTGATGACGTAGCACAGGTTCCTGTAGTCCAGGTTGCCGCACACGTCGGGCGGGAAAGCCGCGAACATCTGCTTGACCTGGGGAGGCAGCGGGGGGTCAGCCTGGAGCAGCGCTGCCCCAGGCCAGGGGACCCGGGTGCCCCAAAGCCCACACCTACCTCCTCCTCGCTGAACCGGTCGGCCTGGGTCATGAGCTTCTCTTTGATGCTGCTCATGGAGAGACGCCCGTCATGTCGAGGGGAAGGGCTGCCCCAGGTGGGCATGCAGACCCCAGGGGTGATGGGGACCCGGGAGTCCTGACCCCAGAGGACACCAACCTAGGGCTGGCGCTCCCAGCCCTCAGACAGCTCTCTGAGCCCTGCTGCCTCCTCTGTCACCCAGGCTCTCCCCACCCAGCAGCAGGTGGGGACTAGATGGATGACCTTGAGACCCCATCATGACCTTGGGGCCACTCTGATGCCCAGGGTGTGTTGATAACCTACTAATGTCATTGAAGCCGGGCAGGGTGGCTCACGCCTGTCATCCCAGCAGCTGGGGAGGCTGAGGCAGGAGGATTGCGAGTTCAAAGCCAGCCTCAGCAAAAGTGAGGCCCTAAGCAACTGAGCGAGACCCTGTGTCTAAATAAAATATTTTAAAAGGGCTGGGGATGGGGCTCAGGGGTTCAGTGCCCCTGGGTTCAATCCTTGGTACCAAAAAGAAGGTCACTGAGGGAAGATGCCCAGGACTTCTGTGTCTAGATGGTGACTTTTGCTGACATCTGCGTAGCATTTCACAGACACTAAGATGCTGTCCTAGACACAGGACAGCCTGCCCACGCCCGGCCCCTCTGGGACCTGGGAAACGGGGACTGGATCCCCCTTTCACTAGGGGGGACGCTGGGGCTGGGGGCCTATGGCTTGCCCTACATCCCACAGCGAGACAGTGGGGACCATCCCTGGCCGTCAGGAGAGCAGCTTCTGGGGGCAGAGGAGCAGCCTGTGGTGGGATCTGGGGCCTGCACACAAAGGGACGGATCCCCTGGCACTGGGGGACCTTGCCAGGATGGGGGGACGGGCTGGTGGACGGACAGGACGATCAGAGGGCTGAGCCAGGCCCCGTGCACCCAGAGTGTCCCCTGGTGTCTGCAAGGCAGGCCCCGCTCGGCGCCGACGCACATTTTCCATTATTTATGTTTCTGGGACAGTCACAGTTTCCGACTCCCTGAGCTGGGGACTCGTCACAGATGCTGTTTCAACCAGAGCCTCCTCTGTGGCCTGCTGGCCAGCAGCCACCTCCTCCAGGTCCCGTGGCCTGGGGAGGCACCTTCCATTCCCAAACGGGGTCCCTGATGGGTTCCTCCCAGCCCTGTCCTCAGTGGGTGGGACAGAGTAGGGGGCTGGTCCAGGCCAGGCTAGGTGGGGGCCCCAGGTGCCTCCCCTGGCCCCAAGATGGAGGTGGGAGCCTCAGGCCCTCGGAGGGAATGGAAAGTGGGGGACCCGGACACCCACAGGACTCTGACTCACTCTTGGGTGAGATCGAGTGAGATGGGACCAACCGGCCTCCCCTCCACCCCAGGGTGAGACTCCGAGTGAGCACTCCGTAAAACCGCCCCCAACCAGAAGCACATGGTCATGGTCAGGTGGCCTGAGCATGTGGGGGCGGGGCGGGGGGGAATCTCACCTGCCCAGGGCCACCAACCTAGGCCCAGCCAGGCTCAGAAGGAACCTCCTGGGCACAGATCAGAGTTGACACAGCCCCAGGGCCTGGGCAAGCTGCCACTTCCCTGCCTGGGGCTCTGCCCCCTGCACCCACAGGGAGGGGGTCCCAGGACTCCCATGCTCCCAGAGCAGACCGGGGTCCCCGGCTGGGGAGTGAACCCCCACCCAGGTGCTGCACCCCCCACCCCATGCTCAGGCCACCTGGAGTCTCCTTCAAGGACCTCTCTGCCTCCTTCCCCTGGGAAGACCCCCAAGCGCCCCCACACCACTCCTTTCCAATCCCACAAGCCTGCAGAGGGGGACGCTGGGGCCCAGAGAGGGGGAGGGGCCCAGGAGGGGCTGGGCTGGGCAGTGGCCTCCTGACAGGGTGCTGCCCCTGCTGGGCTGGGCTCTGGGTGGGAGAGGGAAGGGGCTGCCTCCCCCCGGGACCCACCCCAGCGCACTCACAGGTCAGCCTTGACGAATCCCTTCCCTTCGGTGTCAAACACCTTGAAGGCGTGGAGAATGGTCTCCTCTGGGTCCGTGCCTAGCAGCAGCACATGGGGCAGGGAAAGCCGTAAGGTGGAGAGACAGGGGCCAGGTGGGCAGGGGTGGGAGGTGGGGGCCCCTCCTGTGGCTCCCAACTTCTGCCAAGCCGCTCGAAGCAAGAGGAGGGAAGTGAGAGGGATAATAGACAGCAGCACTGTGGGTGGGTGAGGTCATGCACAACCTGCACAACTGTACACGGACACCCTGAGTATTAGCTGTGTGCTTAACTCTCCTGGCTCTATTTTATAGATGAAGAAATTGAGGCTCAGAGAGGTTCCGTGACTTGCCCAATATCTTGAAACTGCTCTTGCACGATCACTGAGATCTGAGTGGTGGCAGCTCTGGGGTCCACGCATTACCCAAGCTGTGCCCAGAGGCCGTGGAGGAAGAAGAGCTCTGTACTCAGGGCTTGGACAGTGGCCTTGCAGGGTCTGCAGGGTTGACCCACCAGGCGTGGTGGCGGCGTGGCCAGAGCGGTTTTGGTTTTTATCACTGGCGTGGCTTTTGGGAAAGCTGTCGTTAGAAGATAGATTCTGGTACCCACCACGGGCTTCGGCGGCCCTCATTATACCACTGGGGAAACTGAGGCCCAGAGAGTCCACCGCCTGCCTGAGGCTCTCTAAGAGAAGGCAAGTGTGACGTACCCCTGGGGACCTCTGGAGTGCCCTCCCCCTCCCGCCACCTGCCCCCCCAGGAGACGGGGGCAGACTCTGTCTCCCCTGCAGAATGGACGGTCAAGGTGAGCTGGCCCCAGGGGCGGAGCCTGGATGAGCTGGCCTGCTGGCCGGGAGTGCCCAGAGGAGGTCCTGCCGGAGCAGGGCCGGGGCCCTCAGGTTGGTCAGGCAGCAGGACAGCCGTGGCCAACCTGGGACGGGGTGCAGAGGTCAGAGGCCGGGGCTGGGGGCTGGGCTGGGGTGGCCTCTGCTGGGCGGTCTTGGTCTCCCAGATGAGTCAGCTGAAAGCGGTCTCTAAAGAAGCCTGGGCCGGGCGGGTCTGTGGCCGGCCCCGGCCTCCTCCCGAGTGAGGATGGTAAACTGGACTCCGTTAGTCCAGGCCCAGCTGCTGGCCTCCAGTTCACCCTGGCCTCCTCCCTGGAGCGGGCCTCCGCGCTGGGGCCTACAAACTCATAAAACTGGCTGCGGAGGGACTGCTTCTCATCCTTGCTGGTGGGAACCTCATGACAAAGTCTCCTGTCCCAATTAGTGGGAAAGGGGTGGCTACCCCCCCAGCCCTTCAGGCTGCTGGCCTCTCACGCAGGCCTCTCACGCGGGCCTGGCCAAGTTCGCATGACAGGACAGTGTCCCTGCACAGATGAGGAAAAGCTGCGGCCCTGCGGCCCCACCAGGCCTGGTCACATGGCCAGCCCAGCCACAGCCCAGCCAGAGCCGCAGTCTCGGTCTCTCCATCTGCAGGACAGGCCGGCCATCGGGGACGGAGGGTGCCTCTCCTCCCCCTGGTGATGGAGGGCCTCAGGGAACCACACCTGATGCAGGCCCCACGCCCAGGCAGGGTGTACCCTGCCTCACCTACTGTCCAGGCCCCTGAGCCGTCCACCCTGGTCACCCAAGGCCACTAGCCTTGGATTCCCACCAGGCATTAACAAGTATCTCGGTCACATTCCTTGGGATCAAAGATGGAGGCCGCCTCCCTGCTCAGGGTAGAGCCAGCAGCTGGGTCACCCGTGTGTCCCCCAGCTTGGTCCCCTTGGGCTTCTGCGCTCTTCCAGCAACAGCACCCACCTCCAGGGCAGCCGGAGCCCGACTAGGCCGGCCACAGACCCTCATGCTTGGGGATGTCATTATAGGGACCCCGGAGCCAGGAGAGAAAAAGGCTGGGGACAGCCACCGGCCTCCGCCACAAGCTGGTGCCGTGTCTCAGGGGAGCCCCGATCACAGCCAGGGTCCCAGGTGGGGCCCCCTCCTGGCCACTTTCTTGCTGGGGCACCTGGTCAGGTGTCACAACCTCTCTGAGCCTCCTCTGACTCATCATTTGTGGAAGGAGTCCCCTGATCCTGTCCCTGGTGGGGGGGGGGGGCTGCGGTGGCTTCAGAACAAGCCCAGGTGAGTAGCCAGACCTGGAGGGAGTGGCTGTCATTTTTGGAACCCCGTCCCCGACAAGGTCTCTCTGCCTGGGCACCAGCCCCGTCAGCTGGGGACGGTGGGGCAGAGCGGGCAGGGGGAGGGAGGACTGGGAGTGGCGATGGGACTGTCCTCATGCTGGGCCAAGGCCACGCGAGGCAGGGCTGTGACAGTGACCTCCACCGTGCAGGCCAGAGGGGGCCTGGGGCAGGGTGCGTGCACCAGGGGCTGGTGCCTGGGGCCTGTGTTCCCAGCGGTGGTGACCAGGTGTCAGGGCCCCCAGCGGCTGGCTAACCCGCCCGTCCGGTGGCCCCCGCTCACCCTTGAGCTTCTCCCCGAACATGGTGAGGAAGACGGTGAAGTTGATGGGCCCCGGGGCCTCCTTCACCATGGCCTCCAGCTCCTCGTTCTTGACATTGATGCGGCCTGGGGGGGCAAAGGGGGGGTCAGGGCGCAGGGCGGGGCGCTGGGGGCCTGTGCGCAGCCAGCCAGGGAGGGTCCCTCAGGTGTCCCAGCTCTGCCATCCCTAAAGCCCGACCTGCTGTGGGGACATTCAGCCCTCGGTCTCCTGGGCCTCCATCTGCAGATAAGGAACGGACCTCCGGAGTTGCAGGCGGCCCTGGCCTCTTGGCTCAGATGGATGCTCAAGGCGCATCCAGAGTGGCCTGGCCTGTGTCCCCTAAGCCCCGCCCCCATCAGTGCCTAACCCCTCCCTGGCAGTTGTCCCCACTTCTCCCCCTGCTGTCTGGACCCCTCCTGCCCCCACCCTTCACACAGGCTGTTCCACCCTGGTAGTGCCCTTCCCGGCCCCAGGTCCCCGTGCTCCCCAGTCGCCCCCGACCTTCCCAGCAGCACCCCAACCCCAGCTCCCCCTCGCCACACCAGGTTGCCTGGCGGCCTGGGCTCGGCTCCACCCCAGGCCAGGCGCCCGGCTGCGGGGTACCCACCCAGGGCCGCGAACGTGTCCCTCAGGTCCTCCTTGTCGATGAAGCCGTCCCGGTTCTGGTCCATGATGGTGAAGGCCTGGCAGAGACCACGCTGAGCCACCCTCAGCCCGCCCAGCCTGGCCCGTCACCACGGCCAGGAGCAGGGCTCCTGCCAACGGCGGCCGGGAACCTCGGCCGGGGCCCCTGGGTCCCCAGCTGCCCGGCCTGGCCGCCCAGAGCCCGAGGGCCGTGGCCATCGGAGCACCCAGTGGCCCGTGCTTGTCCCCCCTCTCAGGCGCTCAGCTGCCCCCATTTACTGAGAGGGAAGCCCGGCTCAGGGGAAAGGCCTGGGCGAGTCACACAGCCAGCCAGCTGAGGTTCAGGAGGCCAGCGTCCCCCCGGCTCCCGCTCCGGGGCACACCAGGGTGGCCCAGGAGAATGAGGACACACTCGGGCAGCCCCCGGCCACCCCGGACCCTGTGCCCTTCCGGCCTCGTCCCCGGGAGCAGCCGACCAACCTCCTTGAACTCCTGGATCTGGGACTGGTCGAACATGGAGAAGACGTTGGAGCTGGCCCCGCCGTCCACCCTCTTCCGGGCCCTCCTGGGTGCCTGTCGGGAACAGGTGAGGCCCTGCAGCTGCCCCTTCCTTGGAGTCAGCCCAGCCCAGCCTCATCTCCCTCCTGCCTCCTGGTGCCCGCAGCACACAGACCTGGCTCCCGGGAAGCCGAGGGTTGGCCGGTCCAGCAGGAGGCCTGCGGAGCCCTCCCCGCCACCTCCCGCAGGGCCAGGCACCTGCCTCCTGCCTGCCCCCATCCCCACCTGGCTACCCCAGGGGCACAGGGCACTTCTGTCTGCACCGTGTTGGGGACCCTGTCCCCTCTGCTCCGGCTGGAATCTGGCCTTGTCCAGCTGCTAAAAGCTTCCCATATGTTCTCAGGATTTGTCCCTTGCCACCTTCCAAAGCATCTCCTCCCTCCCACCTGGGTCCCCCACTTCCCCAAGCCCCCTCTGAACTGCCCTGCCCCCTCCCCTGTGTCCCAGACGCCTTCCCAGCCTCCCAGGAAGACGCCTCCTCCAGGAAGCCCTCCTGCCCGCCCAAGGTCAGACGAGGTCAGACCAACAGGCCCTGCTCTGTTCTGGGCCTGACGCCCTCCAGAGCGCACACCACCCTGTCCTGCCATTTTCCTCCCCGTGGCTGTCTGCCCATCTAAGACCTCAGGGGTGACACCCATTCTGTCCCATCGGTGGTCTCTTGGGGCCCACCCCAGATGTGGCTCAGAGCTGGATCAGTCCATGTTTGGCCATAGCCTCCGTAAGTCAGGTCCCACCTAGGCACACGGGGGACCTCAGGCCACCCACGTGGACCCAGCCCTGGGTCTCTGGCTGGCCTTCCTGCCTCCAAGGGTTTCTTTCAGATGATCCTGCTACCTGTGGGCCCACCACTCAGCATTTGTGAAAGCTCTATGTCCCCAGGATGCCCCAGGGGACTTCCCCGGGCCTGTCCCCAAGTTGGTCCTTGAAAGAGACTGTCCTTGACCTCATGGAGGGAGAGGTGGAGGTCCCGGCTCCCTCCAGCTCAGCCTGCACCACCCTGGCTGCCTGGGGGGGGGGTCTGTCCAACCCCCCCCCCCCCCCCCCCGCCTGTGGGCTTCCCTGCCCCCTGCCCCCGCCCAGTGCCTGTGTGGTCTCCCCGGCCCCCACCGCGCCCTCGCCCCCTCTTCCCTCCGGCTCCTGGGCCCAGGCAGGAGCAGCAGCACCCGGCTGACTTATAATTAGCTTTTACTGGGTGCTTTGTCTCCACTAATCCTTTGAAAGGGGGCTGGCAGGGTGGCTGGGACGTCAGGATGCTGTAAAACCTCTGTAATATTATAAATCCCTTCAGACATCGTAAAGAAAGAAGCTCCCCCAGAGCCCGTCTCCCATAATTGCACAGACATTTCCCTCCGATTAATAAAAAAGGATCACTTCCGTCTGCAGGTACTCTGCCCTCTCTCTCTCAGACCTGCCCTCCGTCTCGGGGTGCCACCCCCACCCCCGTCCAGTCCAGCCTTGCACACGAGGACCTAAGGTGGCCCAGAGCTCAGCAAGGGGGGAAGGGATCTTGACCAGCTACAGAGGGGGGACATGAGGCCAGGGCCCACAACAGCTCACCCATCTCGTCACTTCTTTATTACGGGTCCCTGAAAGTAAGGGTCCCCTGAGAGGGACACCTGGGGAAGAAGGGGGTCACTCCAGCCCGGGTTTTAATTCAGGCCTCGCTGCTCACAGGCTCTGTGATGTTCAGAAACGCACTACCCTCTCTGAGCCTTGGTTTTCCCCATCGATAAACCAACAGAATGCTGGCCTCGGGCACCAGAGCATTTACCTGACCCCCTGCTGACCTGCTGACCCCCAGGCAAGCCCTGTGCCTGATCTCCCAGGCCCAGAGCCAGTCCCTGGACTTGGCCCCAGAGCGTCCAGTGCAGCTGGAGACGGGCGATCAACAGAGGGTGGCCGAGGGAACAGGGTGCTGAGCCCGAGGTCTCAGGCCGTGAGGGGCTAACGAGGCGGGTGAGACCCAGGTTCACAAGAGCAAGACAGAGGGCCTGCAGCGGGCAGCTGCAGGGGAGCCCCTGGGGCCTGAAGGGCAAAGCCAAGGTGAGCCGGGGGACCTCGCGCTCTGGCAGCCACGCGGTCTGCAATACCCACCCCAGACCCCAACAGGAGCTGTGTCCCTGCAGCAAGGGGCAGAGCGGTGGCCTCCACTGGGCAGCCCCTAGTCCCCGCTCCACCTCCTCCCCCCGCTTTCACCTCTGCGGCCCCCACCACGCCCAGGAAAGCAGAGACCCAAATCAGAACCCACGTGGACCGACTGCCGCCCCTCAAGGTGGACCGAATCTAGGCATCGAGGTCAGACCAGGCACATCAGGTCAAGGTCAAGGATGTCAGTGAAAGGAGTGAGGTCAAGGTCAGGGTGAGTTAAAGGTAAAGCTTAGAATCGCAAAGTCAAGGTCAAGGAGATGGAGTTGAGGAATGAAGTCAGAATTAAGGATGGGGTCGGGCATCCTAAAGGTCAGCCCTAAAGGCCCCAGCTGAGCTCCCTGGGGAGAGCCGGATGCAGGGACGTGGTCCAGCGGGAGGCGAAGCCGCCTGTCCTACCATGGTCTGGAGTCTCCTTGCGGCTGCACCAGGCTGGGGGCAGCCGGGGGATGGCTCTTTAAATAGTGCTCCTCCCGGCAGCCGGCACCCAGCCAGGTCCAGACCTCAGTTTGGAAGGTGACCAGGGACAGGATGGGAGCCTCCCTGCCAAGCATCTCCCCTGGGCCACGGGGAGTCAGCTAAGCTGGGGATCCAGAGACCGCCTAAGCCGGGGGATCTCCGCCAGCCTGGGGCCAAGTGTTTCCTCCGGTGCCAAGGGACCAAGATTCAGGAAGGGGCCCAGGGACAAGGACATGCAGAGAGTTGAGGCCTGCGACCAGCTGGGAAGGCCTGGCCCAGGGCCCTGGAAGGTCAGGGAGAGGTCCCCACGGCAGGAGGGAACCACAGGGTACACCTCCCTCCAACAGGCCCCGTCCTCTTGTAGAGATGGGGGAGAATGTGACATCCTTTGGCCCACAGGGACCCCCCCAACCAGTATGACAACAGAGGTCCTTCAGTGTCCTCTGGGGATGGGTTCCAGGCACCCCCACAGGTACCAAAACCTGCACATGGTCAAGTTCCTTGGGTAAGTGGCTTAGGTTTTGCATGGAGCCTGGGCCCGTCCTTCAGAGGGCTCCAATTACCCCCCAGATGGTTCATGCTCCCTGATGCGATCTAAGTGCCATGTAAATCGTTGGTGGACCGTATTGTCTTGGGGACAATGACAGGGACAGGTCTGCATGCATCCGTATAGTGCAGACTGCCTGACACTTTCCATCTGTGGTTGGCAGAGCCCTCAAGTGTGCAACCTGTGGCTACAGAGGTCCCCTGTGTTGCTCTGTGGCCTGCATTGGCCTTGGTCCCCGTCCCCAACCCTGGGGGCCCCCAAGATTTGTAAATGCACAAGCTGCTGAGAAAGCAAATAGACCAAGAAAAATGGAGGTGACTGGCGAGGGAGGATTGGAGACCCAGACCCCACCCCACCCTGGCCTCGAACACACAGAGCCACCCCCGGATGTGCCCTGTCCCAGAATTCTCAGCTGACATGCCCAACAGAGCTCTCGCCTGCCCCCACAGGCTCCTCTTGTGTCCAGTGCAGCCCTAGTGGCCCCCACTTGGCCTTGAAGGTGGCCCTGTCCATCAAGCCAAGTCGCCCACTGCGTGGGGACATCACAACTGATCGGCTGCCAGGGCCGGCAGGGCTGTGATCCGGCCATGAGGCCACTGGTCCCTGGGAGCTGGAGAGCTTAACTGTCCCCGGAGCTGGCCTCAGGCCTCCAGACCCCGGTACGGCTGATCCCCTGCCTCAGGAAGAGGGAATGGGACACTCGTCCAGAGAGGAGTGGCCCCGGCTCCAGGGCTCATGTTCTCCATCCTCCCCACACTCAGCTGACCCACTGTCCAGGTGGGGACGCCACAGCACACAGGGCTTCAGACACTTCCCCAAGGCTGTAAGGGTCCGTGCCAGTATGAGAGGCCTCTTTCTAGTGGCCCCAGAAAGAAGCTTCCAGAAGGTTCTGCCCATCCAAATGCTGCACTTCCCCCGTCCCTCTCCCAGTCATTGCTGACTCTGTCCAGCCCCTCTGGCCTCCCTCCACCTTGCCATGTGGTCCCCAGACAGGTTCCTCTCCTGGCATTCCCCCAAGGGACTGGCCACATGCCCCATGGTGCCCAGGAGGCCCGACTGAGGGGTCATCTGGCTCCGTGGGCAGGAGCCCAGGATTCGAGGCCCTGCCCCCTCAGCCTGTGTGACAGTGACAGGTGCCTCCTGAGGGGAGGCAGGTGGCTGCCATCTGTGCCAGCCACGGGGTGCTGTCTTTCCTGGCCTGGTCCATGCACCTGGCCCGCTCTGTGCTCACTGAGGCAGGGACAGTGCCACTGGGGCTCCAACTCCTGACGGACCTGCTTCCTGCTCTGGCCTCCGGCTGGCCTCGGGCCTCCACACCCAAAGCCAAAGCTCTGGCCTCTGGGTATCACGCCCAGGACCACAGAGGGACTCGGGAATGTCAGGGACAGTCCTGAGCAGGCAGAGAGCCCTCTGCTCGCCCAGCAGAGGGGACACGGAGTTGAGGATCAGTCAAGTTGGCAGGAGTGGGTCAGAAAGCTGGAGAGCAGAGACAGAGGCGCGAGAAACGTGCGCCCTGGGCTGGGGCCAGGCGGAGGCCTTGGGAAGGAGACGCTGCCCGTCTGCCCTTCCCAGGGACCCTTGTGCACAGAGACATGGACTCGGTGTCCCCACCTGAGAAATGAGGCCAGTTACCCAGTCCTTCAAAGCTGCCATTGGGCACCTTGGCTGTGGGACATCTGGGAAGGAAGTGGCCTACAGTCACCAGCCAGGGTTGGGGGGGCAGAGACCCTACAGAGGGGGACCCTTAACACCTGGGTGGCTCCAAGCCGCAGCTCCCTCATGGGCCAAATGCAAGAGGCAGGGGCCACAGTGGGGCCACACTGACTTAGCTGATCACCGATGGACCATGGTCAGTTCTTGGGGACAGAGAAGCTCCTGGGGTCTCTGCTCCCAGCAAAGAAACTTCTGGGAGCGAGTACCTGGAACTGGAATTCCGGGTGGCGGGGTTGAGCCAGAGGAGTACTTAAGCCCTGCAGAGAGCATCCTCCTGCCCAAAGGTACCCTCGGGCCTGGGAGGGGCAAGCCAGGAGGGGACCTTGCCAAGAGACCAGCTGCCTTTGGAAGCAGCTGCGCCCTGGCAGGGTGACAGATCTCACCAGAGCTGGCAGGGCCAGGGGGCTTTGCCCTTCAACCTTTACCCCCAGCCTCTCACCTCAAACTCCTCAGGGGCAGCAGGCCATCCCCAGCCCCACAGCTCCATAGCTGTTGTCCCGTGCCCTGGTCAGCTACCACCCTGACCTTCACCATTCCCCAAGAGTGTCCCCAAATGCTCCTCTTGCAAGTCATGCTCTGCCTGGCTGAGATCCCTTCCCAACTCCTCTCACCCCAAAGCCTGCCCTGGTCTCCCTTGCCCGCCCTGGAAACACGCCCCCTGCTCCCTCCACTCTGCAGAGCCAGGGCCACCTGCATTCCCCTTGGCCTTGGGGCTTCCCAACGAGTCCCCCTCAGCTTCACCCCACCTGGCTCAGCAGTGCACCCCCGAAAGCCCCATCCCACCATTGCACAAGCCCCGGCTGCTCCTGCCAAAGTCTCCCAGGGACACGCTCAGAGCAGGTGCCGTGGGCTGCGGCCACACAAATGGGGCCTTGCGGGACACAGAAGCTAGACGGGGAGAAGAGCAGGTGGAAAGTCCCAGCGCACGAGGCCAGGTGTACAGTCACACAGCATCAGGACCAGGGTCCAGCAGGGAGGGGGACAGGGGGACAGAAGGGACAGGGCTGCTGGGAGCTCAAACCCAGCTAAGAGTCCCCAGGGCTGGCGGGGAGCCTCCCTGGACTAGGGTGACTCGGGGCCCACCGAGCGGACGGAGCCTCTGCCTCCTCCTCCTCCTCTCTGACATCAAACCGCAGCTATTTTTACAGCAGGACAAGTGGCCACAGACCCTCGCCAGCCCTGGAGAGCAGCTATAAACCGGGGGCGGGGAGACGTCCCTTGTGTGTTGGAAGCTTCCCCTGTCTCTTCCAAGTGGCTCCAAATTAGAGGAAGGCTCCAGACCAGGGCGGGGGCTAGAAAAGAGGGGCCCCAGGAAAAGACAGGCCACCCCCTAATTGCCCCCCAAATCTCAACGGTTCCATCTGGTAATTAGAGAGTTGACGGATGCGAGCGGCAATTTCCTTCGAGGTAAGAGGGAGAAGGCGGCTAACTGGCTGGAGGTCGGGCTCTGCCCAGAACAGAATGGCCAGGTCGGGGCTGCTCTGGTCTGACCCCGCCTTGGGCCCGGTAGCCTCCAGGGTGTGGCTGCAGGACAACCCCCGTTTGGAGAGATTTTCTAAGAACGTGACAGAAATGAAACAGATGGGGGCGGGAGGGGGTGTCCAACAGTGATCTGTGGCTTCAGATGTTTCCCGTGAACCCTGCCTGCTGGGCGTCCTTGGGCCACGGGTGGTCCAGGGGGAGTCAGGGGACCTGAAAGAGAAGCACTCCCCTTGGATGGGCCAAAAGGGCAGGGTGTGCACCCTCCTCTCTGTCACCCTGGGCAAAGGGCCGCTGTGTCAGCCACACACTCTGGAAGCCCAAAAGATGTGTCCTTGGCTAGGTGCCCTGACCCCAGGTAGCCATGTCACCTGCCCAGGACCAGATCTGTAGCCATCATGCTCAGCACAGCACGGAAGCTTTCTAACACACTCACAAGGTGGAAAACGACCTATTCTGTATTAACGAAGAAACAGAGACCTTGGGGACGTGATGGCAAGGACATCTAGCAGGACTCAACCCCAGGTCAGGCTGTTTCTCCACAGCCCAGAGTCCTGGGCAGTAGATAGATGGTAGCTTACTTCCCATCTCCTGAGAGATCACGTTCACCTCCCACAGCCTGGGGGAATGATGCAGTGTTAGATAATCGTCCCAAAGCCCAGTGGGTTCTGTGTCAGGAACTCAGGGATGGAGACCGATATGGTACGCCTCTAACCCCAGTGGCTCAGAGGAGACTGAGGCAGGAGGGTCATGAGTTCAAACCCAGCCTCAGCAACTTAGTGAGGCCCTAAGTAACTCAGCGAGATCCTGTCTCTTAATAAAGTATAAAAAAGGAATGGCCATGTGGCTAAGTGGTGAGGTGCCCCTGAGTGCAATATCCAGTACCAAGAAAGAAAGAAGCTAACTAGCTCAGGGACAGACTGGTACCTATCCTGGGAAGGTGGCCAGTACTAGAGTCATCTGGAGTGGACTGTTTGGTGTCTGAACTAGGAAGACTCATGGATGAGCACTGCTGACCACAGTATGTGACCTCTTCATGTAACTCGGGCTCCCTTACAACATGGCCGCCATACCTGCCATATCGTGGCTCAGGCTGTCTGCACAAGTGTCCCAGACATAAGAAGGAAGTCCTTGATATTTCGTGACCTAACCTCAGAAATCTCGTGGTGACACTGCTACCCTTGCAGTGACCATAGCTCACCAGATGGCGAGGAGAGATGACTTAGGCCCTGCCTCTCACTGGGAGCAGCTCCAGGGAACTTTTCAGATAAATTGGACAGCTGTCGCTCCCACCCAGCCTGGGCTCAGAAAGGCTCAGAGAGTGGTCTGAGGTCACAGACCTGGCAGGTAGAGGAGCCAGAATCCAGGCTCAAGGGTCTGCATCCCACAGCCGAGCACAGGAGCCCAGAAAGGCCAGGAAAGCCCTCCAGGGTGACAGCAATGACCCTCCACAGCCAGGAAGGCTTGAGTTTGGAAGGGGCTGGGCTGGGAAGAGGGCCAGGCCCCGTGGTGCTGCAGAGGGCACCTTCAGAGCAGGCCCAGCCTTCCCGGGTGCCGGTGCCCTCCCAGCAGGGTGAGGCCCTGGGTCTCAGCATCCCCTGTGCCCTCTGAGCCCGGGACCCAGCCCAGGCAGGGGGCGAGGGCTGTCTCCTTCCACCTCAGTCTGTGGACAGCTGTAGAAACCGGGGCCCAGGAGGTCCAGGGTGGCAGAGGCAGGGGGAGGACTCACTCCTGCTGCTGCTGGGTTCACTCCCCACCCCGAGTGGGGGAGGGGCCCATGTCCAAGCTGTCACCAAGCCCCAGGGGGCATTTCTGGGGATGCTGGGGTCTGGGAACTGAGAAGGATGTTGGAGCTGCAGACGGGGAACCCCGAGGGGCATGCAGGATGGCAGGGCTGAAGGCCCGGATCAAGTTTTTCCCCCAAGAGCCCGCTGGACCTCACCTTTTGGACAGCTGAGGTAACTGACCCCTGGAGAGGGGACGGACTTGTTCAAAGTGCCACCACAATGCGGGTTCTCCAGCAGGGACCCTGCCACCCCATCCTGAGGGTGACCTGGGAGGTCCCAATGGGCTCTCTCTGGAAATCTCACTCTGAGCATCCTGCAGTGGGCGGTGGCTCAGCAGCACTGGGACCGCCTCTTGCCCCTGCCCCCCCCACTGCCAGCTGCCCCTCAGGCCCAGGTTGCTGTGCCCACGGAGAACACGCTGCCCGGAGCCTCCCTGCCCCCTCTCCTGGGGGCCACCCGGTAGCAACAGAGCACATGGTAATTATGCAGAGCCACAACCTGCCACCCTGACTGCGCCTTTAGCCAAGTCCCCAGTGCAATACAGTCTGGGGTCCCCACCCAGCCTGGCCTCAGCTCTCCGTGGAGCGAGATCACTGCGCCAGCCCCGCCCCTCCGCTAAAGGCGTCCTTTCCCAGCTCCCTGCCTGTGGGCTGATCTGCAGGGGGACTGGCAGGCTACATGGCTGCAGCCTCTCCTCCCCAGGGCTCTGGGGCCGTGGAAAAACTGGTGTGAGGATTTGGGATCAGGTGGCGGTAGGTTGCATCCTGCTGGCCTGCGTCCATGGAGAGGGGCCTGGCGTTTCTCGCTGCCCCTGTGTCGCCGGAGTTCGTCGGGAGACCCAGAACGTTGTCTTGGGTATCAGTGGGCTTATTAAGTGTGGCAGCAAGTCCTAAGTGGTCAGCAGCAGAGGACACAGCTGTCCCTGATAAGGACCCCCCCCCCACCCCGCTGTTGCAAAGCCGTGAGGCCTGACCCGCCTGGGCGCCGCACACCTGTGGGTGGTTAGATGGCGACTTCCTGGGGGACAGGAGCCGTGTGCGGATCACCCTGACGCCCCCGCCCCAGCACCGGCCCCAGAACAGGGTGGTGGCACTGGGGTGCGTGCATTCGTGGGCAGCAGCTGTGGCTGGTTCCTCCCGCGACACTGGCTCCCGGGCTCAGGCCAGCCCTGCGCTGGGAAGTCACAGGGAGGGTAGGGGGCTGTTGAGGGGTCCTGGGGCCTTGGACCCGGAGGGAGAGGTGCCTGGTGGGAGCCCTCGTCCCAGCTCCACTCAAGCCAGTTGGGAGACAAAGGCCTTTCGGTCTGCCGGTTCTCAAGGTTCTTAGAAAGTTCTAGAAGGTGCGCTCCCTCCCCCGTCTTCCATCCTCTCTCCTCCTCCTGCCCCTTTGCATGAGTGACCTTGGGAGGCTCTGAGCCAGGGTGACGGGTCCTTATAAAGAGAAGAAATTTGAACAGAGACACCTGCAGAGGGAAAATCATGACGAGAGACGGAGCCGGCCGAGGGACACGGTGGTGGCTGTAGAGGGACACGGTGGTGGCTGCAGAAGCGGGGAGCTTCCCCCACCCCATGGGCTGCGCCAGGCGCCCCCCCTGCGGTGCCAAAGGTGAGACAGAGCAGTGACTCCACAGGAGAGGGACGGCCACTCCCGCCAAGACTATGCAAATCTGAACAAAGGATGGACTTCATGGTAACTTGTCCCGGGCTTACCAAGCAGCTGGGTGGCAGAGCAGGGCGACAGGCCCCGGGGTCCATCCCCAGCAAGGGGAGTGGCACAGGATAACATGAACCCTGTGTCAACCTCGGCTCGTAGATGAAGTTGTCGCAGCATCGATGGAAGAGGTTAAGAACCGGAAACAAGTTGGGGGGCCTCCTATGGAGACCCTGCACGTTTTCTATGAATCTAAAATTCTTCTAAAATAGAAAGCAGATAGATGAAAAGAACACACATTGCACACAGCCCATAAAATCCTGGGTCATTCAAACCAACCTCTAGTGACAGAAAACCTGCCTGGGAAGGAGGGAAGGACACCCCGGGGCTGATGGGCGAGGGGTGTGCTGTTTTTCCAGGATCTAGACCCCAAACTCTAGATCGTGGGATTTTTTAATGGGTGTATACATGTGTCAAACTTATCAAATTTTATACTTTCAATAGCTGCTGTTTGTGGGGCCCTGTGGTGCTGGCCTGTAATCCCAGCAGCTCAGGAGGCTGAGGCAGGAGGATCTCAGGTTCAAGGCCAGCCTCAGCAACTTAGCAAGGCTCTGAGCAACTCAGCGAGAGCCTGTCTCTAATAAAATAAAAAAGGGCTGGGGACGGGGCTCAGTGGTTAAGTGCCCCTGGGTCAATCCCTGGTGTGTGTGTGTGTGCCTGCTGGGACCCGCCCAGGTGACCCCCGGCCCAGGTGGCCCCGAGGAGGGTGCCGGGAAGGGGTGGGAAACACAGGGACCCGTTGCTCGGCCACACAGGTGAAGGCAGGGCTTGGGGACTGTTCTCTGCAGGTGGGGACGACGGCACTGGCAGCAGCCGGCTGCCAACGGGCTCCGGCACCTGCAGGCAGGGTCCTGGTCCCCTTGTCCTCTCTCCTCCCACCCGAGTGTCTGCGGAGCCCGGGAGCCTCCGAGTGGGTCATGAGGGTCTTGAACTTGGATGCCATCTGGTCACCTGGAGGCTAAAATAGTGATCTCAAAGGGGCAGCGAGGGGACAGCTGGGAAGGGCGGAGAGGGAGGTGGGACCCAGGAAAGACCCCAGTCAGAGGGCGAGAAGGACTTCCAGCTGCACAGGCAGGGAGGGCCACTGCTCACCACGACTTCTGCATACAGCAGCTCACGGCCCCAGCGCAAAGAAACGCGGGGGACACGGGGACCCTAACCCCCCGCCTCTGGCCGCTTCTCTCACCTCCTTTGAGGCCTACTGGTCTCCAGGGCAGGGAGGCCCCAAGATGGCCTTCGCCCTCACCCCCCCCCACACAGTTCTGGCTCCATGGCCAGAAACCAGGCCCTGGCCTGTGATTCCAGCCACACAGGAGGCTGAGGCAGGAGGAGCTCAAGTTCAAGGTCAGCCTGGGCGGCTCAGTGAGGCCCTGCAAAGGGCTGAGGACGCAGCTCAGTGGCCGAGCACCCGGGTTCCATCCCCAGTGCTGCAAAGAGAAGCTGGGTCCCCTCCGCGCCACCGCGGCCCCCTCCGGGAAGCCCCTGGCCCCTTCATGTCTCCCACTCAGGTTGGTCCTTCAAGGCCCCGAGAAGTGCCCCCTCTTCCAGGAAGCCCTCCGAGGTCACCCATCCCTTGTGACCTCGGGCCTGTGGGTGCACCTTCGAGAAGCTCCTTTTCTCTCTCCACCCAGGACGCGCGTCAGCCTGTGTCCACACGGAGATGCGCACGCGGTGCTCACGGCAGCCCTGTCCACGAGGAAGCAGCGTCTGTCCGTCTGCAAGCTTGCGGCCCAGGCCAAGGAAGAGCTCAGCTGGAAAAGGAGACAGAGGCCGGATCCTGGACACGGAGCCAAGAACCTGGTGGTGGGTGAAGAAAGCCGGGCGCACCAGGCCACGGAACGGGACTCCATTCCACGGAATGTCGGAACGGCGACTCCGAGGCCAGCAGGAGACACGGCCAGGCCCGGGAGGGGACGGAGGGGACGCCAGCTGACGGACAGGGGTTTCTTTTGGGGGGTGATGAAAACATCGGGGGTGGCTGTCCAGCTCGGAGCCTGTGACAAACCTCCGCTCTTCACTCTGTGGGTGGGGGAACCGACGGCTTTACCATCACGTCCCCAGAAAAACTGTTGGGAAAAAAATCACGAGGTTCTGAGCTCCTGGGTCCCCGGGTGGCCTGGGCTGGGCCTCCAGGGGCATCTGGAAAGGCCGAGGGGACCCAGCAGCTCCCACGCCTCTAAGTGGCAGAGGCAGTGAGGGCGCTGGGCCAGCTGCTGTGTGTGCTGCTTGGGCCCACACCCTCTCTGAGCCTCCGGCTTCCCCAGGAGCCCTAAGTGGCCCTCACGGCAGGACAGAGGTGGCAGGGTGACACCCCAGCCTCCCTGCTCTGTCCTTCAGCCTCCCCAGAGCCCAAGGACGTTGGTCCCAAGACTTCGGAGAATAAGAGCGAATCACCCACGAGAACTCGCTGGACACCCGTGGACCGGTCACCCGGGGCTCGTGCAGGACGGACCCCGACCTTTCCTAACAACCTGCCCCAAACTTCAGTCTCCTCCTCTGCCCGCCCCCGGCTTTGCATGAACATGAAGTTAATCTTCCAAATAGGTGAGATGGTTCCCCCCAAAAAAGCCAGCAGGGAGAGGGCGGGGTGCTGCAGCCCTGCTTGCTCACCCCCAGGGACGGGGTGCTCACCACCTCCTATCCGGCTCTGCCCCCTTGGTGTTGGCCAGCCTCCGCCCCCACGGTCAGCCCTCCCTAGGACCAACACTGGGTGCCCGGGTGTGACCAAGACCCCGTGTGCAGGGCCCTTGGAGGGCGATGGCTGCTTCCTCAGCGCTGGTCCCAGATGGCGGAGAAGCCCCACCCCATAGACACCAGGGTTCCCCACATCCCAGCTGACACGCTCCTCTTTCTCACCCTGCTCTGACTCCCAGGGTGACGTACACACCTGAGGAAAAGACACCCGTCCTCCAGGCAGATACAGTGTCGGGGATTTAGCCCCGACTCACTCCTTAGCCAGATTGCTCTTGAGCAGCGGACAACCTAGACAACCGTACCAGGCCACCCAAACCTGCCCCTGTTCCAGGTGCCAGGTCTCAGGAATTGGTTCTGATTTGCACAGGGTCAGGTGGGCCTGGCCGGGGGGCTTGTTTCCTGGAATTGCCTAGAAGTTAGACTGGAGGGAGTTTGGCCTTCTGAAGGGCGTCCTGTCTAGAGGTGGGAATGACAATCATGGAGGTCTCCACAACTTGAGCTCCACTGGACTCTGGGCAGGGGGTGACCCCTGGAGCCCCCCAGTTTGTCCTCGTCCTCACCTCTAGCATCAGTGTCACCATCACCAACAGTCAGCCCGTCACCCTCCTTTTTGGGATTCCCTCTCCCGAGGACAGTGCTGTGGAGTCACTTTGCGTGCATCCATGGGCCTGGGAAAGGGGGCTTAGGTCACGGCTCTTGGATGCAGGGTCCTCTGTGCCTCGGTTTCTCTGCCTGGGACCCTTGGTTCCTTCTCCCAGGGGGCCCCTGTATGAGCTAAGGGGGTCTCGCGGGGACCTGCCCTGCTCAGGTGGCCAACAGGACTCACCCTTCCCAGAGCAGCCCTAGAGGATGCAGAGGCTGCTTCCACCAAAGCCCTGCCCGAGACAGGGGGCCACAGCTAGAAGAGGATCCTGCGTGCCCAGTGGTCCCCTGGACAGACCCCGTAGTTGGCGCTCCTCCGGGCCCCTCCGCGTCTCAGGCTGTGTGGACTTGGCCGGTTACTTCTCAGGCCTCCGCCCTTGGCTCTTGTCCCTGCGACAGCTGCTAACCTGCAGCAGGTTCTGAAGAAGCGCTTCATGTTCGGTCCCCACCCCCAGCTGGGCTCTGTGCTGAAGGTGACCTGGGGAACCTCTGAGCCCCAAGATCCCATCATTCGGAGCCACAGAGACTCCCTAGACCCCGGCGCGGAGGGGTCAGAGCCATTGGGGGGGGTGGGTGGAACATTCTGGACCGTGGGACTCGGGGCTGGTGTGTGCGTCTCTATCAGAATAAACAGGTTTTGTGTGCGTCTCGCATCTTTAATTTGTCGCACAACAAGTCGGAGAGGATTTAGCATGTATTTAATTAATTTGACGAAAATAGTTCAACAACTGTAAACAAGGCTGGGGGAGCTCACTCGCGGGAAGCAGCGCCCGGCTCTCCAGGGTCCTGGAGTTCCAGGGAAGCCCGGGCCGCGTCCCTCCCAGGCCACCCAGAGCCTTGGCGTCCTCGTGTTGGGGAAGGGATTCCCAGAGGCAGTGGGTGAAAAGCTCCTGTTTGTCCTTCAAGGTGAAGTTCAACCATCGCGTCTTCCAAAAAGTATTGGATCAATAGGGATTGTGTTTGGCTTGGAGGAATAGGTCTCCCAGATGGTGGCTGGAACAAAGTAGGGGCTTAGCAGTGCAGGGACAGGAGATTCACAGCGTCCAGGGTGCTCTCAAAGCTCGAGGTCCCCTGTCTGCTCCTTCCCATCATCCTTCATACTTCCCTTCCATCTTCAAAGCCCCCTGGCCTCAAGACTGCTGCCACAGCTCCAGCCATTCTGTCTACCTCCTCGGCAGCACTTAAGAGAAAGGGGGAGGGCAAAGTTGCAAGCACAGAAGGATTCTCTCTGTGCCTCCTGGAAAGAGCTCTCAGGCCTTTTCATGCCGTAGGCTAGAATTCAGTCACATGTAAGACTCAGAGACCACAGTGATGCATCCCCCTGGCAGAGTGTTTGGAGTGAGTGGGAGGAGAGCAGATGTTGGGTGGGCAAGCAGCAGGATCCAGGTCCCTCTGTCTAAATCTAGGTTGGGGCAGGACCCATGTGGGGCCCAGGCCTGGGTCCCTGCACTGGACCCTCACAGCTGCTGGGAGGGGCAGGTCCCTGCCTGTTGGGGAGGGGGCTCCACCTGATTCCTCAGCTCTGACCCCCGGGAGCTCCAGGCAATGCAGAGCCGGGCGGTGCCCTAGGTAGAGGCGGGACAGTGTGGTACCCAACAGCATGGACCTAGAGCAGGAGGTCCAGGTGGACCCCAGCCTTGCCTTTCCCAGGTGCTGCTGCCCGAGCTGCTCTGACACTTGGGCCCCTGCAGCCACCCAGGTCCTTCCCAGCAGCCTGTCCCATCTGTCCTGTCCCTCCTGCTCACGTGGCCACGGGGCACAGCCCGCTCCTCCTGTGTGCACAATGGCAAGTCCCGGTCCTGGGGAACCAGGCTGGACCGTCACCTCCATGCAGTCTTCTGCCCGTTTCCGGGACCTCGAGGAGGCCGCGCACAGCTTGGGCAAAGCAGAGAAGCCAGGCGAGGGGTTGGAGAGAGAAGAGCCTCAGGAGGTCTAGGAGTGGAAGCCCTGCCCAGCCTCCTGGGCCCAGCCTGGGGTCCCCGGCCTCAGGGCACACAGTGATTCAGGACTCGGGGCTCCTCTGCACCCTCCCCGGCTGCCATGACCCAGACCAGGAAGAGTGGTCAGCAGCACCAGCAGCAATGCCGGTGAAGGTCAAGGTCATCATGGTGAGCGAAGGTGGCCAGACAGCCGAGGGAGGGGTGCCGAGGGAGGGGTGCCTACTCTGCGGTTCCCATGTACCAGGTTCAAGGTCAGCCAAGCTAATGGCCAGGAGAGGAATCGGCCAGAGGCTCCGCTCTTGGGAAGGGCAGGGACTGAAGGTCCCCTGCAGGCCTCCTACCCACCCTGAGGGACTGAGCTGCTGGCACCTCAACTCCTGTTTCCCCCAAAGTGCCCCTGGTGGGACACTGTCCCAGTCAGAACAGCTGACCCCAAAGGAAAACTGGGATGGAGCCGGCTTCACCCCCGTTGGACCTCTCCATCTCCCCAGGGAGACACCCTGCAGGTCAGACCCAGGTCTGAGCAGAAGAATCTGGGCTGGGGATGGAGAGGGAAGGTGGCTGTAGAAGGGGGTGGCTGAAGGGTCAGAGGGCCACCAGAGAGGCAGAGGCAGAGGGACACTCGGGGATGCCTGTGTCATCCCTACCCCCAACCAAGCCACCCGCCCTCTCTCCCTGTGAGCCCCGGATGCCCTGAGCCAGCCCCTTGTCCCTTCAGCGGGACTCAGGATGTCTGTCCTTGGGCCACCGCCCCGGCTAGTGGCTCCAGCCAGAGCAGCAGAGAGTTGGGCATTGCCAAGCCTGGGTGTGGCATGCTGGGGGCACGTGGGAGAGGCAGCCACCCACCTGGGGGACCGGGGACTAACAAAGAGAAGGGAGAGAATTCTTCGTCCAGGCGTGAAAGACCCAGCACGTTCTTTAATGGCCCCTGACTCTGTCACTGGAAAGGAGGTACCCGAAGGCCGGGGAGATGGATGGGGTGTTTGGCAAGCTCTGAAGGGCAGAGCCCTGGAGACGGCCCCCCTAGGGGACAAGCCATAGAAGTCCTGCAGCAGGATGCCCTCCAGGCTCCGAGCAGGAATCATCCTTGACCTTGACCTAGAATTCTATACCCAGCCAAACTAGCCAGCACCCCCAGGACCAAGGGATAGGCAGAGTGCTACCTCGGGCATCCCCAGTCGGTTCCTCCCAGGTGAAGGGAAAAAAGGAAATAAACCAAGAAATGAGGTGCAGCCTGAGAAGGAGCAAACAGAAGTCCCCGGATGACAGGGTCTGGATCCACCAAGTGGGCAGGTGAGGGGTGAGTGCTGGTGAGAAGAGCCCCGGCAGGGTGGGGGCCCGCGGACCTGATTATGCAAACATCGTAAGGTGCCATAGATCTGAGCCAAAGAACGGGGATTTAGAAATAAAATCTGGATCTAAAGAAAGAAGCACGGGGAGACCACCGCCAAGCTCCCCTGAGCAGAAGTCCCACAGCACTGACAACGAAGCTCTGTTTGTTTATTTTCAACTTTCCTAATCAGCCCGCAGTAAAGCAAAGGAAGAAGACTTAATTAAGGTTAAAGCATGCAAATGTTTCCAACCACAACAGTAAAAATAAATAGGAATGACAGATGGAGGGAGGAAAGCCGAGGGACAGAGCCGCTAAATACCGGCCTGGGGTGCAGCAGGTTGTCAATAATCGAACCCATTAACGCCCTCACAGAGTCAATAAGGATGGAGGGAGGGCCAGGCTGCAGGAGGGACGAGGATGCCCATCTTCAGCTCTCAAAGTCCCCGGAGAGGACAAATGGGGAAATACCCAGGAGCTGATATTTGTCACGCATATGGGCCACTTGGCCTCTGGGTCCCTCTCCTTTGGCCAGAATCCTCCCTCCCCCCAGAGATGCCAAATGCACCCCACTCGGCCAATCAGATGCACGCACTCCTCTTGAACTTGAAACCAAGGTCAGGAGATGAAGAAGGAGACTGTGCCCGGGGCCTCGTTCCTTCTACAAGTGTCTACAGGGCAGTGTCCAGACTCGGAGGTGGTAGCCCCAGAAGTTACAGCATCTGGGCCCAGAGGGGGCAGGAGCTGGGTGGCACTCCTACAGGGGTCCCCCCTACCCCAGCCCCTGGATCTCCCGGATCCCAGGGTCTTACAGATGCAACTCAACACACTGATACGAGCCACGTGAGCAGGTTCCTGAGAGACAGAGAGTGACAGGCGGGTCTCTGCAGCCTGGAGGTGTGGGCAGGAGAAGTGGAACTGGCCCCCACAGATGCTCACGTCCTGAGCTCCTCTGCACTGTGTTAGTTATTTATTTGGTACCGGGGATTGAACCCCGCTTCACCACCGAGCCACATCCCCAGCTCTATTTTGTATTTATTTCAGGGTCTCACTGAGTGGCTCAGGGCCTCACTAAGTTACCGAGGCTGGCTTAGATCCTCCTGCCTCAGCCTCCCGAGCCCCTGGGATTGCAGGCATGTGCTGCGGCACCATCCAAGATCATTGATTGAGTGATTTAAATTTTATTTTTGCTTAAAAGGTTTTTAAATTGGGGGAATCAAGCTGTGGTTGACGATAAAACCAAGGTGTGATAGTTAAGGGAGTGGCAGAGAGCCGGGAGAGGAAGTCACTGGCCAGGCTGTGTGGAATGGGTGACCCACAAGTAAGTGTCCAGGGCCATCGGGTTGGGGGAGCGAGAGGAAGCCTGGGAATGTAAGGCTGATGTCCTCCCTGAACGAGGGGTGAGGGGGCCTCCAAGGATCCTGCCTTGATTTGGATTCAGTTAAGAGTGTCCCTTGGAGGCTCATGTTTGGTCCCCAGCAGTGCTGAGCCGGAACTTGTAAGAAGCTGGCCAAGTGAAGGAGGACAGGTCACTGGGGGTGCTTCCCTCAGAAGGGATTAATACTGTTCTTAAGAACCCATTAGTTCCCCCAAGAATGGGTTGTTACACAAAGAGCACTCCTAGCCTCTGAATTTCTCTGGCTTCCTGTCTCACTCTGTGACTCTGTGTCCTCCTCTCTCTCACACCTACTCCCACCATGATGATCTCTGCCATGTTGTCATGAAGCTACAGGGCTCTCTCCAGAGTCTAAACCAAAGAAGCTACCCAATCTTGGGCTCTCAGCCTTTAAAAGTATAAACAAACCTCTTTTCTTTATGCATTATCCAACCTCTGGTATTTTGTTATAGCAACAGAAAACAGACGAACACAGATCCACAGAGGAGTTTGTGCTGCCAAGACAGGTCTCCACCTCACAGCTCCAGAAGGCCAGTTTCTGTATCTGGTCCATTGCGACAAGCTCCCAGACCCCTAGGTCCGTCTCCCCATATTGGTCCTCCCCACCTTTTGTCTAAGCACACCCAAATTCTGACACATACCTCCCCCTGGCCCTCATAAAGTCCCACATGTGCACAGGAGGGAATGGAGCTGGCTTCAGAGAGATCAGCAGATGTGGTGTGAGGAACGAGCAGAGAAACTAAAGCAATTTTCCTGGAAGAAGAGGACTTAGGGGTGGAGGCAAAACAGGGGACAGGGGACCCAGCACTCGTTTGCAGATATCTGTAGAATAGCCAAGGGAGAGGAGGCACGGCATGCTGCTGGGAATCACTGGGCTCAAATCAGGATGCTCACCCCGGGGAGTGAGCCCGCTGTGCGGGGAGGTGTGTAAGTCGAGGGGAGGGGCTTGGCAGGAGTCAGGCTTGGGATGAAGATCTCCTCCGAGCCCAGGAGTCAGAGAAAAGGGGATGAAGATCCACGGGAGGAAGGAACGAGACACAGGGGCCCAGGGCCAAGAGGGACATGCCACAGTGGGTTGCGGCAGACTGAGGGGCCTCCAACGGCAACACACCCTTGTTTGTGGGGAATTTGTCTCAGCAGACAGAGACAGTGACCGTCTCCTGTAATAAATGCCATCTGGAAAAAATACCAAGTCCAACAGGACCCATTTGTCTCTCCCACTAATGAGCCAGGCCGGTCTCCGTGCCGTCCTGATGATCTGTGTAGAAATGAGCTCTCCGTTCCCATGAGCCAGGCCACCCCTTCCCAGCCAGATCAGGGTCATGACCACAGGCAGCTTCCATGTCTGAGGCTTTGGGCGAAAGGATGTTTATTGTGACATGTGCCAGAGGTGTCCAGAGTGCCCAATGCCCAGAGACCGTCTATGCGATGATGATGAACTGGATACTCACAGGTCCAGAATACTAGGTGTTTAGAAGTACCCTGTACATTCCTGTTGGCAGCCACTGTCCCAAATTTCAGGGTAATTATTCCCTGGCTTTGAAGCCACCCAAAACTATAAACAAACCTCTTTTCTTTATACGTTACCCAACCTCTGGTATTTTGTTATAGCAACAGAAAACAGACTAATACGGATCCACAGAAGAGTTTCTGCTGCCAAGACAAGTCTCCACCTCACAGCTTTGTGTCTCTGCAACCTTGATGCCAACGCCTTCATGTCTGTGATTTTTCCTCCTTCTCTAGACATTGAGGTTCATCAACACTGCCATTTTTAATTTGCTTTTACTCTGTTTAGCATTCCATCCCACGTGTACACCAAATTTATTTTCTTCTTTTATTTGTTTATTTTACTTCTTGGGGGTTTGCTCACTTTAGCACTGGGGGGTATTTTGGGGTTGAAGCCATTGCCCATGTCTCACTGTGTGAGAATGACTCCAAGGTACACAAGCAGGACCAGGACCCCCAGTTCCAGGGTCACCTGTGTTCCAGCGGCTTGCCATCCTAGATGGGCTGCCCCTGTCCCCAGGAGTAGGGGACACAACCTCCCCTTCTTCCACATTCTTATTTGTTTTTTTCCTTTTGTTGTGTTGGGGATCAAACCTGGGGCCTTGCATGGGCTGAGGAGGCTCCCTGTAGCTCACTCCAGACAAGAACTCCATTGAAGCTGGCTGGGCGAGGTGGTGCATGTCTGTAATCCCAGCAGCTCCGGAGGCTGAGGCAGGAGGATCTTGTTCAAAGCCAGCCTCAGCACAAGTGAGGCGCTAAGCAACTCAGTGAGACCCTGCTTCTAAATAAAATACAAAATAGGGCTGGGGATGGGGCTCAGTGGCTGAGTGCCCCTGAGTTCAATCCCTGGTACCAAGAGAAAGAACTGCTATTGGCCAGTTCTTCATTTGGGCTGATTTGGTGGATCAGAAATCATATCTCTTTGTGGTTTTAACTTGCATTTCTTCACTCCTTGGCTGGGAATTTATTTGGTCAGATTTATGAGCTGTTTCTCTTCCCTCGATGCCTGTTCAGGTCTTTTGCCCATTTTCCTGAGTTTACAATATCTTTTTTTTTTTTTTTTTAAGATTTATAGAAATGTGTTTTACTTCCAGGTACCAATCTTTTGTCCAACATAGCTGCTGCAAATTCCTTCTCCTGTTGGGGGCTTGTCCTCTGGCTTTGTCCAACGTCCACTGTTGGACAGACACTCTGAAAGGTGCAGCTGAACATCTGAACGCTCTTCTTGATGATTTGTGATGGGGGTGGGGTGTGAGTTCTATGGGGTCCATTTCATAGTTTGAACTTTACCTTTCTACGTTTGTGTGTGCGTTTAATCAAGCTGGAATTTATTTATTATTAGGGTGTGTAGGGATCTAATTTTACTTTTCCAGGCCCCTGTGTTGGCGAGTTCATCCTTTTCTCACTGATCTGTAACGTCTGCCCTGTCAGGTTGTTTCATGTTCAAGGGGGACTGGTTTCTGGGCCTCCTGCTCTTCTTTGCTGAAGCGTTTGTCCAGCCCTGTACCGGTCTTCCCCTATCCTAACGACTATGGCCCAAATCTGGTTATATGTTGCCCTTTGTTCTTCCGTATAAAAGTTAGGCAGGTTTCCATGAAAAACTGTTGAGATTTCAACTAGAACTGTGCTAAAGCTATGACTGGGAGAGAACGGACATCGCCACAATATCGACTCTCCCTCTCCATGAACATAGTATATTTCCTTATTGGTGTATTCAGAAAGGGCTTTCCTCTGGGTATTTGTAGGTTGTTATAAATCCTACCTTCTAAAAACTATGTTTTTCTAAAAGATTTTCGCTGGTTTATAGATAGTCTTGTCATTTAGGCATTTCCCCAAGTGATATTTTGAAAGTGTTAAGATAACTGAGGGGCTGGGGTTGTGGCTCAGAGGTAGAGCGCTTGCCTAGCACATGCGGGGCCCTGGGTTCGATCCTCAGCCCCACATAAAAAATAAAATACAGGGATTGTGTCCAACCACAACTAAAACAAAATTTTTTTTTTTTTAAAAAAAAAAGGTAGTTGAAAAGTTGAAAGACCCATGTTACCCTTCGTCTAAATTTACTGTCAAAATTTAGGGACTTTATTTTCGAACGTTAGTATTTTTATCCAGCAATTCTTACAAAGTTTTTGTTTTAATAAATTCTAATAATTTATAGATGGAGTTTTTAAATTTTTTTCTATACAACCATATTGTCAATAAATAATAAGGGGGCTGGGGAGATGGCTCAAGCGGTAGTGCGCTCACCTGGCATGCGTGCGGCCCGGGTTTGATTCTCAGCACCACATACAAACAAAGATGTTGTGTCCGCCAAAAACTAAAATAAATCAATAAATAAATATTTTAAAATAAATAAATAATAAGGTCCGTTTCTTTCTTTATGCTTTTTATTTATTTTTCTTGTTGAACTGCACTGGCTAGACATCCCAGCCTGAGGCTCACTAATAGAAAATGCCCTTATCTCATTTAGTAAAAAGATCAGCATTTGACCATTTATTGTGATGCTTGATTTTTTAAAAAATATCTTTTTAGTAAGACATGGTGGCACCCGCCTATAATCCCATCTAGTCCCGGGGATTTGAGGCAGGAGGATGGCCTCAGCAACTTAGTGAGATCCTGTCTCAAAATAAAAAATAAAAAGGGCTGGGAGTGTAGCTAACTGGTAAAGCGTCCCTAGGTTCAATCCCTAGTAACCCAAGGAAAAGAAGATTTTTTTTCATAGATGCTGTCTAGCAAGTGGAGACAGTTTTCTTGTATTCCTCGTTTACTGCGAATCTTGTTAAATTTTACCAACTTTTTCTCTACCTAGTGAGATGTGTTTTCTCTAATCTTTTGATCAATTTTCAATGTATGTAATATTAACCCAATAACTAAACTGGCCAGGGTGCAGGGATATTTTTGCATACTTAAGTTCAACTTATTGATAATTCACCTAGAACTTTTATATCGATGTTCATACAGTCTGCAATGTTCTGTTTGGGGCTTTGGAATTAAAGCCCAAAGACTCTATTTATAAAATCAGTTTCATGGTCCCCTCTCCTGTCTTCCTTGGAGACTTTGCATGAGGTTGAACTATCTGACTCTGGAGCTCCTTTGAGGAGCAAGTGGAGTTCCAGAACATTCCATAGGGTGACGGCTGGGAGAGATGTTGACACTGCCTGTCCAGGGGACCCTCCAAGTCCCGCCCAACACCCCTCCCACAGCCAAGGACCCAGGGGCACGTGAAGCCTAGAAGCTCTGCTTCCGTCTGTCCTTCGTCCACAAACACCTTCTTAGGCCTCAGGAGTCCAGCACCTGTCCTGCCTGCTCCACTCCCGAGGGCCTCAGGCCCCCTGACCGCTGGGCACTGCATGGAGAAGAAGGAGGAGGTGACAGAAGCCTAGACAAAACTGTCCAACCTCAGAGGCTCAGGAGGCGGGGCCGGGGACCCGCTTGGCCCCGATGGCGCTCATGTTGAGCTGCTCCTCTGCCTGGAGAGATGCCCTTTGAAGTCGGGCAGAGGTTTGAAAGCCAGTGGCCTCAGGTTCACACGTCTGGCAACTGGAACAGGGTCAGAGTCTCCGGGACACAGGACTCACCTCTGGGAAACGCCCAGACATCTGCTGTCCAACCCCAAGACCGCAGACTAGAGACCCCAGTGGGGATCACAGCCTCTGTGTCTGTCACCTTCTGTCACTGTGACAAAACACCCCAGAAAATCAACTTAGAGGAGCAAAGATTCATCCTGATTCACAGATTCCATTAAGGGCTTCAGTCCACGGCGGCCAGCCCCACGGCTCTGGGCCCAAGGTAAGGCAGAACCATGGAGGCGGGAGGGCGAGGCAGGGAAGGGCTGTCCACCTGGGGCAGCCGGGAAGCAAAAGGACAGAGGAGGACAAGATATGGTCCCCAAGGGACCCCCCCCCATGGCCTGCTCCCTTCAACAAGGTTGAGTTTCCAGCCCGCCCACTGGGTCCCTCCACGGCTGAGTCCCCTGAGGAGGTGGGTGGTCTAGTCCCTTCCTAAAGTCCCCCTCTGGACCTTTCTGCACCAGGGACCAAGCCTTCAACATGAGCCTCTGGGGGACAGTCCCGGTCAAACTGTAGGGCCTCCTTCCTACTGGGGTTGTGGCAGGGGTCCCCCCAGGCCCTGCCCATGGGCACCCCCTCCAAACTCATGCCTCAGCAGCCCCAGGCCCCGCCAGCACCTGGGGGAGGGTCTCACCAGCACACGCGCCCACCCCCATCCCGTGTCCCCTCCGCCCTCCCACGATCCATCATCATCCCTCCCCTCGCCGGGCGCCACCGGGCAGTCCCGTTGTTAATTAAGACCCTGCAGCCTCTAATAACACGGCTCTAATTGCTGTTTTTGCCTCACCCGAGGCGGCTGGGCTGGCCCTGCGGGGACCGGGGTTGGGTTCCCGGCTCTGCCTTGGCGCAGCTCTGGGTGGCACATCCACCTGCTCACCTTCAGTCCCCAGGAGCTGCAAGAGTGCAGTGATGAGGACCAGGGCCCCCCAACCTGAGGCCACCCAGCACTCTCTGGCCATGCCCCAGAGTGGGAGGCCGAGGAAGGAGGCAGACTCCTCAGTACAACCCCTGGCCACACGGCCTGGGAGATGCTGGTCCCTGAGCACCGTGGATCCACGAAAGCCCCCGAGATCCACAGAGGCCTCCTGCCACCTTGGGCATCCACATCTCCCCTGATGCTCCCCACAACCCTGAGCCCCTATTGTTCAGGTGAAGAAGTCGAGGATCAGAGAGGGAGGTAAATTCCCCAAGGCCACAAAGCAGCTGGCAGCAGAGCTAAGAGGCATGGAGTGCAGACCGCTGTCCTTCCTGCCCGCTGACCATTTCATTTTCTTAGTTGGATTTTCTTATTATCATAATTAGTGCCTTTTCATTATATAAATAACGGTTTTTCTTGGCCTTCCCACATTTTTCATCTCCCTGTTCCCAGCCTCATGTCCTTCTCTTCCTTCCCAGCAGGGCTCTCACTCGGCCCAGCCTCTGCTTCTCTCCCTTTGGGTCTGGGTCATCCTCCAGAGCTAAAGGCCTGATCCCCAGATTAGCGCTACCTGGAGGACACGGAGCCCGTAAGAGGCGGAGCCTCAGGGAGGAAGTTAGGCATTGGGGGCGTGCCCTCACAGGGGCGTGCCCTCACGGGGGCGTGTCCTCACAGGGGCGTGCCCTCATGGGGCGTGTCCTCGCAGGGGGCGTGTCCCCACAGGCCCCTCCCTGGCGCTCTCTGCTTCCTGTCCCTGTGAGATGTGCAGCCTCTTCCACCCTGTGCTCCCCACAACAGTCGGCCTCCCCACGGCCCCCAAACAAGTCACATGACCATGGACTGAGACCTGAGGGAAGGCAAGTCTTTCCTCTGTCAGCTGACTGCCTCAGGCATATCTTGTCACAGTGGAGGAAAACTGACCAACACAGCCAGCCAGGCCAGGGGAGGCCCGGGGCCCCTGGATGCCCACAAGTGAGTCAAGAGGAAAGATTGGAAGGTCATGGCGGTTGAAGGTGCCAGAGCGGACCCCAGGCCCCTTGGCCCAAAGTCCCCTTAAGTTCTGAAGGGTCGTCCTCCCAGCTGCTGGGAAGGTGGCCAGTCATTGTCCTCTGCTGGAGGAGCAGAGGCCAGGCCCAGTCCTGGGGTTCCCAGGGTCGGCTGAGGTCTTGTAGCTGCCCAGCTCCGCCCCTGCCCCCATCCTACCCCCTGGTGTGGCCCAGCTGGCTGGCACCCCCAGCTCCCTGTCCATCAGCTCTGGAAGCAAAGACTCTCTGAACAAGTGGCAGA
This sequence comes from Ictidomys tridecemlineatus, assembly GCF_052094955.1. Classification (NCBI taxonomy): domain Eukaryota; kingdom Metazoa; phylum Chordata; class Mammalia; order Rodentia; family Sciuridae; genus Ictidomys; species Ictidomys tridecemlineatus. The sequence goes on from NC_135486.1 coordinate 116,457,994, forward strand.
GACCCTCAGTCGGCCCTGCAGGGAGCAGCTGCGGCCTGGGTCAAGGTCAGCGGTGGCAGCCCTGTTCTGCAAAGGGCCCGAATGGACATGCCACACACGTCCCTGGGTTGCACAACAGGAGGGTCCACAGCCGAGCCCAGGCCACACCTGCTCCTCACCTGATCCTCAGCTCACAGCAGTCTCTGTCCCTCTGTTGGCTTCTAGAAGATTCCTTTGCCACCCGTGGCTCTGTCAGGAAACCGACCAGCCCTGTCACGCCCAGAACCCCGGATCGTGATCACAAAGGCCTGCTGACGTCCACGTGCCCAGCAGGTACGTACCGAGCAGCGCCTGTCACCAAGTGCTACAGATGCCTTGGTGACCAAGATGGACAAAGTTCATGCCCTCTTGGAGCCTCCGTGCTGGGGACAAGGCACAATGAATGCAAGTTAAAGGCCATCGCTGCACAACAGGACACCCTGAGAAAGATGTCACCAGGGGTCTTGTCACTGCATCATGGAGAGTCATCATGGAGTGCCCTGTTGCCGTCTCATGGGACCACGGTCGAATTTGCAGCCCCTGGCACCTGCCACCACGTGGTAGGTCACATGGCATAAGTGCCAAGGCAGGGAGGTGTGTGGGGTATGAGCAGGGGTTAGAGATGAAGCTGAGTCCTGGCACCAGGGGAGCCCCGATGGGAGGACGGCTTTTTGGAGGGGGATTTTCCAGGGATTGAACTCGGGCCCTGAACCACTGAGCACACCCCCAGCCCTATTGTGTATTTTATTTAGAGTCAGTGTCTCACTAAGTGGCTTAGGGCCTTGCCATTTCTGAGGCTGGCTTTGAACTCGCCATCCTCCTGCCTCAGCCTCCCGAGCCTCTGGGATCCCAGGTGTGCTCACCGCGCCCCAAAGGAAGATGGTTTTTGACCCCAGGTGCAGGGCTGGCTGTGAGGGGCAGGCCTGAGAGCCCCCCCCCCCCGGCCTCCAGGGTGGGACCGGACACAGTGGACCTGGGCCCTCCTGGCCTCTCTGGCTGTTGTCCTGGCTGGGCCCCAGGCAGCCACCCCGGGAGGCATCTGCTAGTGGGCAGAGCGCCCCTGAGCCTGGGCTCCTGCCAGCGCCCCCAGCCAGCACCCCGCCCTGGTCCAGCTTACCACCCTGGGTGGCCTTCCCTCACCAGGAACCTGCTGAGCTGTACCCTGGTCACCAGCCCGCAGGCGCCTCCTGAAGACGGGCTGTGTTGGAGGCACCCCGAGAGCCCAGATGAAGGATTCACCACCCAGAGGTGCCCAAGGCCACCCAGCAGCCTCCCGCAGGCCCAGCACCTCGACTTACCAGGTCCCCCAGCCCTGCGAGGGGCCTGTCTGCCTGGCACGGTCGCCCTGGCTGCGGTTCCACCAGTGACCTTTTGTGGCCTATGCTGCGTGGTTTCCCCCCACAAACCATCTGAGGGCTCAAGGACAGTCCCCAAGCTCTCCCCGGCATGGACAGGACATGGGTCCCCCTGGGCTCCTGTGTGTGCAGGGGCAGGGGGGACATCAGGTCCACAGATAATGCAGATGGCCCATGGCGTTTTAATTCCACCAACACTTATTTTTACTTTTGCAGGGACGGGGCTGGAAGCCAGGGCCTCACACACCAGGCACACCCGGTACCCCTGGGCCCAGCCCCAGCCCGCACCGACGGTTCCGTGGTCCCAAACACAAGAGCAGCAATTAATCTTTTGGCCTCTGTACGGTTTTGTTCAAAATCATTGAGAAAGGTCTCAAAAGCCGGAAGGGAGCCGCGGGCAGTTTCTCCTGGCCACCCCAAGCCCAGCCCTGGTCTGCAGCAGGCTGGCCAGGCAGCTGGCCAGGCACCTGGGAGGTGGGCTAGCCTCAGCCATGAGCCAGGACTCAGTCCACCCTGGAGCAACCAGACCTCCAAAGGCCAAACCCTGAGCTGACATGAGTGACCCATCCCAGACCTGGCAGCTCCCCAGATCACCCCCCAGGGGCTGCCGGCTGGGGGGCCCCCACCTGGCCAGCCAAAGTCAACTGGCTCCCGGCCTCTGGAAGTGCTAGTGCTTGGGGTCCACTGAGCTCTCTTGACTCCTCCTCCCAGGCCTCAGTGAATTTGCTACAGACTGGAGGTCTTATGCAGGTGAGTGAAATTCAAGCCCTTCATTCTCAGAGTCCAATGTCACTAGCTTGTCTCACGAAAAGACACCCAAAGTCCAAGAATCCTCCAACTGTTTGCCTGAAGAGATATCAAAAATTCTTTTTGTGAGGCAGACTCTGAGCCCATGAATGTCTAGCTTCAGGAAGGCAGAAATGATTAGGCTGCTTTAATGCCGCAGGGGCAAGCCTCCACTTGTAGCAGCCACGTACAGTTGTGCGGTCTGTGCACTGCAGGAATGCACCCAGCTGGGGTGTGGGGGGGCGGGTGAGCATGGGCACTGAGATCAGCCACACCGCACCCTCTAAGGCTAAGGATGATCCGGTTGGTTCTTTCCAGAGGGGGACGCACAAAGGAACAATGCAGGCTCAAACTCTGCTCAGAACATCTGCCACCATGGGGGCCTCTATGTCAGTGGCAGGATGAGGGCACAGGCCAGAGGCAGCTGGGCCAGAAGCAGCTGGGCCAGGACAGCGACCATCCCTCTGGCTCAGGGCTCCTTCAGGACCTGCCACTCGTGGATTTCACAATAATCTTCTGTCACAGTGATGACTCAGCCCTGCCCTTGGGCTACCCAGAGTCCCCAGCTCTCAGGAACACAAGTCCTCTTACCTGCAGGACATGGCCCTGCAGGGGGCAGCTTCTCCTGTCCTCACACGTCCACCCAGGTCATTGCTTAGATATCTGCATGGTGCTGACCACGGCCCAGCTAGTTCAGAAAGACTTGTGCCTTGTTCCTCGGGCACAGCTAACCCCGTGATTGACAGGCAGACCAAGGACGGCCAGAGCTCCACGTCCATCCTCCCCGTGACTCTGAGCGACATCTTCCTCCCTCGAGGCTCAATGGCCTCCCAAAAGGAAGGAGGACTATGGAAAGGGAGAGGAGGTCAGCCAGATGACCACGCTCAGACGGCCTCCACCCTCCTGAGCAAGTCCTTACCCCTCTGCAGTCTTGATCTCACACCTGTGGCCCTGGAGGTCTGGCGAGATAATCCTACGGGGACTTCCAGCACTGCCATTCCTCAGTTTGGTTTCCCTCTGAACCTGCTTGGGCTCATCCAGGGATGCCTCCGTTGCCCTAGTGTCTTAGTCTGTTTTCTGATGCTATAACAACATACCTGAGACTGGATCGCTTGGAAAGAATAAAGATTTGTTCTGGCTCACGGTTCTGGAGGCCGGGAAGTCCATCCTCTCAGCTTCTGGGGAGAGTCTTGTGTGTAACACGGGGAAATGTTGAGGGACAAGCAGGGCATGCAGAAGAGACCCAGGCCAGAGGAGGCCTCTTTGTAACAACAGTTCTTGTGAGAACACACCCACGGCAGGGAGAATGAACCGGGTCCCAGGAGAAAGGCATCAACCCCTCTCCACGACCTCGTCCCCTCTCGTAGCAACGCCTCCCAGCACCTCCAATTCCAACCAATGCAGACTCACCCACAGCAGGTAGCACCAGGGGCCAGGTCCAGCCGCTCCTTGTGGGTGTTTTTATTAGTTAGTTGATTGATTTCACAGTAGAATGCTCCTTGACGTGCAGCACACAGACCGGGCTCGGCTTCTCCTTCCCTGGCTGCCCCCGGTTCCTTGTGGCTTTTGATTCCATGACTCAAGTCCTCGGAAATGCAAATCCTGGCAATCAGGCCGATGCCACCGTCAAAGCTGCTGACCTGGAATCCATCCCTGGGTTCCCCACTGTCGTCCAGGGCTGGGCCCCGCTGACTCGCAGCGTGACATGGCAGGAAAGAGAGAGACAGCACTCAGCCAGGCCTTCCTGTGAAAATCCAGGCCTTCGAACAAACTTTTTAAAAAATTAATATATAAAAAAAAATCCAGGCATCGTGGCTGGGTTACGGTGTGACCTGGAGAAATTCCTTAACCTCTCTGAACCTCAGTGTCCCCATCTGGAAAAGGAGGTTTCCAACATCCACCTTTTGGGAGAGCTCAGGGGGGGCAGGTCCCATCTGGCGCAGGGTCCTCCTGTTATCATTCAAGCCACAGCCTGGGACAGCCAGGGCTGTGGCGCTGATTCTTGTCACCCGGGCAGGGCCTTCCCAGAGATAATTTAGGGGTCTGGGCCTGGGGTGGTCCCCATCTCCCCTGGGCTGCAGGATGGATGAGCCGGGCGCTGTCTGCAGGCCGCCTCCCCAGGTGCCCCAGGCTGTCCCACTCTCCGCCACGCTGTGCTAAAAAATGACTCCAATGAAAAAGGAAGCAGCCACTCGGGCCATAAATATTTCAGAGAGGAATGAGCGTCCTTCCCCAGCGCCGACTCGCCGTATATATTATTTATAAAACCATAACTTGAGTTGAAAGGTAGTCATCAAATGAAGAGCCCGGCTCGCCCATCCGCCCGCTGGGGCTCGGGAGACCCAGGAGGAAGGGAGCAGGGAGGGCCGGGCCACGCAGGTCACAGGAGGTCATCTGGCCCCAGCCCCTGACTCTGGCTTGGCCTGTAAGGGACAGGACAGGACCCCTGGAAGAGGCCCGTCCTCCCCTGCCCAGGCCGCAGACCTCCAGGGTCACACAACCCAGGGCCTCGCTGGCTTCCTGGGAAGCTGTCATTAAATAACCAGCAAAAGGTCCCGCTGGACAGTTAAAAAAATAATAATAAAAGTCACCCAGCGTCCTAGCAAGGGGTGGGGGGGCTTGTCCTGGGAGAGGAGGCCCCAGGGGCGCACAGAGCCCCCGTCCTGCTCCTGCGTCAGGTCGATGTGCCCTTGGGATTGATGCTCCCCTCTGTGACACGAAGGGACTCGTGGTCCTCACTGTGTCAGGCCCAGGGTGGCCAGCCTACAGGTATTCTGGGACCTTGACTTTCCCTCCGGGAATAAAGCTCCGGGATCCAAGGCCTGTCCGTGTGCTGGGTTTTAAACTCAATACGCAGCCAGGAGCAGATCGAGGGCCCACCATCCTGGCCTTTCGGGAGGCTGAGGCAGGAGGATCGCTTGAGGCCAGGGGTTCAAGGCCAGCCTGGGCAGCACAGTGAGATCCCGGCCTCACGTGGCCATGCCTGTCACCTGTGGTACAAAGGCGATGTCCAAGGGAGGTGCTGATAATGGGGCCGTGTTTCGCCGTGGAAGCGCCTGGCGTGACTGGAGAACACCGTGAGGCCATGACCTGGGGCCCTGCGCCCAGACAGCCACCAACGTGTCACTCCCGAATGCAGGTGGTGCCTGGGGCTGCTCTGTCCCGCTCAGGACGTGACGGTTGGAAGCTATGAGCCCTCCTGGGAGAAATCCTGCCCCCCCATGTCAGGGTCCCGGGGGCACCGAGTGTGCCAGAGAGGGTCCCTGTCACCCCTGCCTGGAGCCGTGGCTGGCCTGTGTCCATGTTTGACCTCTCCATGATGTGCTTCCCGCAGAAAAAGACACAGAAAGCCCAAAGAGGGAAAGGAAAGTCACTGACACTCCCCAGCCCGCGGTGGCTCCTGTCCCCTGTGGTCATTCCCACCTAAGGAGGGGAAACCCAGGGTCCAGTCTGGAGAGAGCCCGTGCGGGGGACAGCCCCATCATGGTGCAGAGACCCGTGAGTCACCACCTGAAGGGAAGCCCTGTGGGCAGACAGAGGACCTGGGAAGGACTGGGGACGGGGCTGGCTGTGGAGCTCTTGGCTAGTGTGAGGACCTGGGCTCCATGGGCAGCACCCAGGGCAGAGGAGGGGGAGGGGGAGAGGGAGGGAGGGGGGAATGGGGAAGGGAGGGGGAGGGGAGGGGGAGGGGAGGACTCAGGGAGGAGATTCCAGGCCCCAAGCTCCGCCCAGGGGGCTTGGGGGCTGCGTGGAACCTGGGGACAGGCTGGGAAGGATGGGGCTTGGCAGAGTCTTCCTGGTGGCACCTCGTTCAGAGGGAACACAGACTGAACCCCTCCCTGTCCCCATCCCAAGGGTGCTCTGATCAGGCAAGTGACACCAGGCAGGTGGCCGCTGCACTCTAGTGTCCCTGCCTGCTGCGTCGTCCCCCATCCTTACAGGACACAGACCTGCCACACAGAGTCATGGCACAGAGGTCCTGGGGACCCGTGAGGTCCATGGATTGGGGACATCTTCTTGGAGCTGCGGGACAATGGCAGGGGACAGCGTGCCTGAAGGCCCCTGGCCCAGGCAGGTGGACTCCGGGCTTCTGTGCTCAGAAGGTGAAGCAGGGTACAGTCCCCAGTCAGGGACCCACGGAAGGGGGACACGGGAGTCATGGGAACACCTCGGCTGGGGGGATGCAGCCAGGCTGGTGTGTCCCGGAGGGAAGGGAACAGGTCACTCAGGGCCCAGAGGCCCCTCACCTGCCCTCCTGGTGGGTGTGCACAGCGGTGTTGAGGAGCCCCATGCTTTGGGGACAGTGAATTGCTCCCTCCAACGGGTGTTTCCACCCCCAGGTCCCAGCAGGACCCAAGGCCACGAAGGCCCCCTTCTCTCGAGCCCGTCCCCAGGCCACCCTCAGGGTCCCCTGAAGCTGCCCATCCAGCTGGGTCCTCCACCAACCTCCTCCCGTCGGAGCCACCACGTCCCCCATTAAAAAAAAATCAGAAACCACTGGAGAAGCCAATTTGCTAGAAGGGAGCAGAAAGCAGCAACTGATTCCGTTTTTCCCCAAAGGAAACTTGAGTTAATTGGGGGGTGACTCACGCTCCAGGCCGCCAGTGACAACCCAGCCATCCAGACGGCCCTCCCGCGCCCAGCCGCCCCCGCGGGCCCCAGACTCCCTCCCAGGGGAGGCCAGGGCCCTGGACGCACAGGGGACCTGGCCACCTCGCACCTACCCTGCCGCAGATCCCTCGCCCACCTTGACCTCTGCACACCTGTGGGGGGGGTGTCCGTTAATGGAGGTAACGCCCCCCACCCCCCATCCTTCAGCTCTGGGAAGGGGGCTTGGCAGGCTGGGCGAGCTCTGGTGGGCTGCCACAGGGATTCCTGGCCCATGGGTGGAGGCCCCAGGTGGACCCCGCTGCCTCCTTAGGGTGAACAGAACACTGGCACCCTCCCCCAGTTCTCCTCCATGGCCACCGTTTCTCATGAAAGCAGCCCATGCAGCTCAGACAGAGGCCCCCAAGTCAGGCCCTAGAGTGAGACCCCATATTGTCATTCACATGTATGCTGTGTGACTTTGGGCAAGACACTTCACCTCTCTGAGTCTCCATTTCTTCATCACCTGGTTATACACGAAAGTTCTTAATGCCACTGAATGATGACATACTAACATGGCTAAGATGGTAACTTTTAGAGTATGTGTACTTTACCAGCATTTTTAAAGGCTGGAAAAAGAATAAGGAAAGGTATACGTAAGCTATTCCTTTGCTCTTTCCCCTTTGAGTGGATTGTAGACAACAGCAGGAGCTGGGGCAGCCATACTGGACCCAGAGAGAGCCCACAGTAGCAGCAGCTTCCTGCTCACCCGTCTTGCAGGTCAGGAAGAGGGAAGAGGGCAGGGGGCTGGCAGCCTTCCACCGTCCAGGCTCTGTGTGGCCTCAAGGCAGCCCCTCTGGCTCAGCATTGGGGGTGCAGGGAGGGGAGGGACAGAGCGGCTGGCAGCAGAGACAGGAGGGCTTCTCGCCTCCTGGGGAAACCTTGCTGCCCAGAAGGGACAGGGCTGGGGCGCGGCTGGCGGTGGGGCGCTGGCCTAGCGCGGGCGAGGCCCTGGGTTCCATCCCCAGCGCCGCAGAAGAAAAAAGAGGGACAGAGGACAGAGATTCTTTCCAGGGTGAGCTCAGAGGACACCCCTGTGGGCTGTCCCCAGGCTGCCCAGCTCAGAGGTGCGTGGCCTCGACTGCGGCCCGAGGTCCCCACACTGAGCAACTGTCCACTCGTGATGTCCAAGGCTGGGGACAACGGCCAATTTCCAGGTGGTCAGTCACCCCTGGGCCTGACCGGGCCCTTGGCACTGGCCAGGAGCCCTGTGTTGAGGCTGAGCGGGGTTCAGAGCCGCTCTCCAGCCCATGTCCCTCCGCTGTGGCCATGGGAACCAGCTGCCCTGGGCAGAGACTCCAGCTGTGGCCACAGCCTACAGACCAGAGAACTGCCCGGGTCCCCGAGCTGCCCTCCGTGTGGAGGCCTCTGCTCCTCCTGAGGTCCTCAAGGCCCTCGCACAGGGCCACCTCCCTCCTGTGGTTCCTCAGGGTCAATTTCTGGGGAGGAAAGGGCTCCCCAGGCCAGCACGGAGTCCATGGCAGAGCCACAGTGACCTCCCTGCAGGCTGTGCCCCCCCCTGGGGGCCAGTGAAGTCCTGTCACTTTATTTGGCTGACATGTGGCAGTCCTTGTGGGCCCTGCACCAGCCGGGGAGGGGACCGTGGCCCAGTAGCTCTAACTGGTGGGGGAGGTGTCCTGACGGGGTGGCACAGCCCCTCCAGCCCCTGATTCCCAGGACCCTCAGGTCCCTTCCTGCAGCTGGCCTTGGGCCTGTGACCTGTGGCCAGGGTCCCCTCCTCCCTACCCCACCCCCGCCCTCCACCTCCCCTGTAGGTCGTCCCCCTCCCACCTGGACATCCTCTGCTCTCCTGCCTCCTCCTCGGCCCTGGCGGTTGGACTTGGCTTCTGTCCAGGGAGATGGGGGCTGGGGAGAGCCAGCTGGGGGCACTAGGTCAAGGTCAGGATCCACAGCTCCGGAGTCCACCTCCCCTCCCTGTCCCTCTCATGGGGACTCCCACGAGGTCGCACCGCCACTTCCCCAGAGCGCCACTAGGTGGCGCCCAGCTGACGAGGATGGAGATGGACCAGGCGGACAGCAGAGCCTGGCCCAGAGCCGCCCCCTCCCAGTGCTGGCCCCTCCCTGGTCCCCAGGTCCCAGCGCCCCCACCCCTAGCCTGACTCCCCCGCAGACCCTGGGCCTTGGCGTAGTCCAGGGGTGAATGAGACCCTGGCATGAGGCGGGCCCAGCCTGGGGCCAGGGGTGGTAGTGCCCCTTGTAGCCCTCCAGGGTAGGACCCACCTCTGCCTTGGCCCCGTTGGGTTCTGGGGGTGGTTTTAGGTCCTGCACAGGGAGGAGAAGGCCTAGGTGCCCCCTCCCCTAAACCAAGGGGCAGAGGCCCGCCTGTGCGGGGGTCTGTGGGAAGGGCTCCTTTACTTGTCCCCACAGTCACTCTGTAAGGGCTTTCCCAGGGGGAACTGGGGCTCCGAGAGCCTGGGGTCACCTGGGGACAGGTGCCACAGGTCTGGCTGACGCCGAGGGACACTGCCAGTGCCCCTATTCCCACTGCCATGAGCCCTCTGCCCCCTCCCTGCCAAGGCCCAACCCTGGGGCTGGTGACTGCCACTGTCCCCCAGTCTCCTCCTGGCCCCTGCAGGTGGTCATCCTGCCAGGAAAGCTCTCCCTGCCTCATCCTCCAGGCCCACGGCAGCCTCACCTCCTCTGGGAAGCCTTCCATGATTGATCCTCAAGGGGAGGCTTTGGCTGGACCCTCCATGGCCAGGGCCCCAGCCTCAGGAGACTGGTCTCAGAGACCCTTTGTCCCTGGCTCAGACACACATCATGCTTGGCCAGCTGAGGTCAGCGGAGACTATGCCACCACAGTGCCCTTGGGCCCTGGGTCCCAAACACCCAATTTACAAGGAACCCTTTAGAAGGACATTTACGTGGCTGGGTGTGGTGACACACGCCTGTCATCCCAGCAGCTCAGGAAGCGGAGGAGGGAGGATTTCGAGGTCAAAGCCAGCCTCAGCGACATAACAAGGCCCTAAGCAACTGAGTGAGACCCTGACTATGAATAAAAAAGTATTTTTTAAAAAGGGCTGGGCTCCATGTGGCTCCATGGCTAATACTCCTGGGTCCAGTTCCCAGCATCAAAAAGGAAAAAAAGGACATTTAAGAGAGGTGAAGTAACCAGCACAGAGTCACACGGCAAGCCACCAGACACAAACCAAGGTGGGTCACTACTTCTAGTGCAAAGAAAGAGGTAAAGGGCCCAGGGACCCAAAGGGATGAATTTAGAATCACACACTTGTGGAAGGTCATGGAAGGTCGAGGAAGTCGGGGTGAAGCAGAGTGGAATGCGGCTGGGATGTGGGGTGACTCAGGACTGGGCCCTGGGCCTCTGAGAACAGTCTGGAGCCCCCCGCCCCCACCCCGCAAACAGCTAATGGCGTCCTCTACTGCAGGCCGGTCCCTGGGGACAGGCCCCACGTCACCCCAGCACCTGGCTGTCACCACCGGCTTGTTTAACCCATCAGGAAGACTGGACCTTCCAGCGGCAGGACAGTCACCGGGAACCATGTCCCTGAATGCCCGAGGGGAAGCAGCTCCAGGACCCCAGAAGTCCACCAGGGCACCTGGGGACTGGCCTCCCTGCCTCCCGCCTCCCCGGGTCCCACACCTGCGCCCCCACTGGCCTCCTTTCCTCTCCCCCCAGGAGCCCGGGACACCCTGCTGACTCCCACCCCCTGTCCACTTGGTCCACCCCAGGGTGCCCGGCCCCAGAGCTCCCTGAAGGAGACAGCAGCTTAGCAGAGCTGCGAGGTGTCTGTCCTGTGCCCAGGAGTGTGGCCCGGCCTGGGGGAGCAGGAGCTGGCCCATGAGGGAATGACAACCAGAGCCAGGCCAGCTCAGGCAGCACCCATGGGCAGGTGGCCTAACTTGGACAGGGGCTGGCCCGGGGCTGGCCTCCGGACACTCTAAGCCATAGGCAGGACTGCTCAGGGGGCCCTTCCCAGGCACTGTGGCTCAGGAGACCCCCAAACCCCAGTCCTGAGCGTCCCTTTGTTCCCAGAGGTCAACACCCTCCTTAGCAGCGCCCGACAGTCCCAAGGCAGCCCCCTGAGCGTACGAAGACCCCTGTTTACAAATGTCCAGAGGGTGGCCCGGCCACCCCCATCGGACAGGGCCCTGCCAGCCTGCCTTTCCTCTTGGGGTTACAGTGTTGATTTGATCATTTATTTTGGGGTGCTGGGGTGGAACCTGGGTCTGGTGCACGCCTGCTCTACCTCTGGGTGTGTGCCCAGGCCTGGCCGTGTCCAGCCCTGCTGGCCCTCTCACCTGGACCTCCCGGCACCACCCCTGGATCTTTCAGCTACAAAGACGGTCTCCACCTGGCTGGGCCTTCTAGACCCACAGAAGAGAAATCACCAGAACCAAACCCCAGAGACTCCAGGGCTCCACCTGCACCTGCTCCCCAGGGCCCCCCACTCCTCCTGGGGTCCCCAGGAAGAATGATTTGTTACATTTCCCACCTGATGGCTGCCCTCTCCCCGGCTGGTCCAGGCCACCCTGGCCTTGATGTCTCTGGTTATAAACCAGCAACTGGGAGACAGAGGCCTGCACCAGACCCCTCCCCACCCACCATCCACCCCACCGCCCCTGCCAGCACCGGGGTCCCCAGACTGGGCTGAGGAGCCATCACCAGCCAAGGCAGGGCTGCTCAATTGTCCAAGTGACGATAAATCACGTGTTCATTCAATCAATGACGTTCACATGATGGGCCAACCTGGGGTCAGGAGAGGCTTCCTGGAGGAGGTGGCTTCTGAGCTGATCCCTGGAGAGTTAGCCAGAAGAGGGAATGGGTAAAAGGGGTCCCCCAGAGGGAACAGCGTGTGCCAAGGCCCAGGGGCCACCAAGAGCATGTGGGTTGGAGAAACCCCAGGAGGAAGAAGAAGTTGGGGTTTGACATGACTCAGAGAGCGCGGGCAGGGCAAAGGGCCAGGCTGGTGAGGCTGGAGAGGGGCCTGCAGGCAGTGTGGGCAGGTGGCCCAGCTGAGGGCCACCTTGGCTCAGGTGTGCCTTGAGGAGGGATTAGGCCCAGTGTCTGAGGATCTGGTCTTGGCCCTCTCTGTTCCCCAGGGTCCTCAAGCTCTGGGCAGCAGGACCCACGGTCTATCCTGCCATCTGCTGCAGCCTCTCTGGGCCTTGGCCGCTGAGCCCTGCCAGGGTGTCGGGCACCTCTAGCCACAGGTCCCTGAAGGAGCAGGCTCTCTGCAGCTCGAGTGTCTCCGTCCCTCAGAAGGACAGGCCTGGGCTTGAGGTCTGGCTCTCACCAAGTGGCTTCCACCTGCCTGTACTGGGCACCGGGCACTGGGCTGCCAACGAGCCCTCAGGTCACTGCCCTCCACCCAGTGCCACTGTGGAAACGTGCAGGCCATCTCTTCCTCGGACCTCGGTCCCCGAAAAGTGTCCTCCTCCCCAGCAGCTGCTCCATCCCCCGGTGGCCCTGGATGTCACCACCGACAGAGGTTCCCTCTTTGGTCCACCTACCAGGACCTGCGGAATCCAATCTTCAGGTCCAGCAAGTGGCCCTGGGGCCACACAGCACCAGAGACTCGAGGGTTGAGGATTGGTGGACAGGGGCTGGCGTGTCCCCTGGAGGGTCCCCACCCTGGCCACGCCGCCTGCTGCACGGCTTTCTGCCTCATCTGCTCCCCGGGTTCTTGGTTACCCCACTTTAGAGACGAGGGGATAAGGCCCAGAGAACGTGGTCTCCGCCTGAGGTCAGGGAGCTGGGCAGCTGGGCGCCCAGCGACCTGCCATCTCTGCCCCTTCACCTCCGCCCTCACTCGCTCCTTCTCCGTTCTCTGTCCTTGTTTAAATGCACATCTGTCTGTCCACCCCACGGTCTCCTTCTCTGGACCAGACAGACACACACACTGAAAAGGAGCCTCCTCCCTCCCTCTGTGCTGCGTCCAGGGCTGAGCGTCTTCAGTCCCACGAGGCTCGGGGCCTCTCCCACAACCAGCCTGGGCAGGTCGCCCACCGATGCCCCTTTCTCGCCCTGAGTCACCCGCCATCACTCAGTCCCCATCCGGCCTGGGACCTGGGCCGGGCTTCCCTGTCCCAGCCGGGGCTGGTGAGAGCTAGGTCTCCGTGGCTGATGGACAGGTGACATTCTCTCCTCCCTGGGGACCAAGGCTCGATGCAGGGAGAGAGATTGGAGAGGGGAGAAGGGCAGCTGTGCCCTCCAGGGCTGGGATCTGTCCCTGGGATGGGAAGTGGACAGACACCCAGGTGGGCCCCGAAGCCCTGACCCCGCCCATTGTCTGTAACCTGTGGCCCCTGCTCAGGTGGCCCCAGGTCTCACCTGCAGAAAGAGAGAGCATCAACCTCCCCCAGCCTCATGACCAAGGGTCCAGAGGGATGGTGGTCACTCCACTGGGCAGAGAGGCCCTTCCTCTGCAAAGCTGCCTCGGCCCTCCGGGCACCTGGCACCTGGCTCTGGGGTCTCAGGAGGGCTGGTGACACCCTCCTCCTAGCTCAGCAGGGCCCTCCTTCTCCTGGGGAGAGACAGAGGTCGGAGCAAAGCTTCCATTGCTTCTTCCTGCCAAGCTGCAGACAGACAGACAGACAGACAGACTCGTTGGCACTGAGGACTCTCAGGCCAGGCAGAAGCTCCAGTGGAACAGGTGGCAGGTCTCCCAAGGTCCCCTGGACTGACCTCTACCTCCAGAAGGTGGACAGCAAAGGCAGGGCAAGGGGGCCATCTGGACCTCACCCTGGGCCACTCCGGCTGTCGCCCAGGGGACCCTGGTGGCCCCTGCATTCTTGGTGGCTCCTGGAGGTGCTGGTTTTACAGAAGGGCTCCCTGCAGGGCTGGGGGTGGACAGCGGTTATTGGGCACTTTTTCTTGAGTCTGTGATAAGCTCCTTCTATTAGACTGTAGATCTCGTCACATAAAAGAGATTTGTGGACTCACAGCCAGGGACAGCCACATTCTCGAGCAGCGGAAATGGCTCATTTTTCCACCCTCTTCCGCGAGTAACGGATGGTCATGAATTTTTCACCCAAATGTCGTCACTAAAGATGTCACCAGCCTCCCTCCCCGGGAGGTTTTATGATCTGGTTCTAATGGGGGGCGGGGGGCCACAGGGAGACAAGAATGGCCTGGAGCTAAGGAAGGGGCTCCGTGCAGGAGGGGATACGGGGTGGGTGGCTGGGTGTCGAATCTGGGTGACAAGAGCACTTCTATTTATTGAGCAGCTACTGCATCCAGACACAGAGCCAAGAGTCTCTGTAACCTCAGGAACAACCTGGGGAGGGAGGTGGCAGACGGGCTGGGACTGAGAGAGGCTGAGTAAGTCACCTGAGGTCACAAAGCTTACTCACGAGGCAGAATCAAGGTCCCAAGGCAAACCTAGGTCCCAAGGGCTCTGGAGCCTGCACCGTTAACAGGCGCATTATAGTGCCCGGTCAGACACCTGCGGGGACCTCGAGCTTGTCATCCCCCCTCTGGTTCCAGCTCTTGGTGGACGGATAAGACCACACAGGACATTTCGCCTGCACGGAGGGACCCACTCTTGAGGGATCAGTTATGTCTTCGAGGAAATAGTCTTTGTTCTCTCCCGGCTGCTTTCTAGAGACTAAGGGGCGGTTTTGGCAAAGTGCGTTTTCCCTCTGGGTGACTAGTTAGAGAATCGTTGGCAGCCCAGGCGGGAGAGGGGACAGGGCTGGGACAGGAACACCCAGCTCTGCGCGTGAGGAACCCCAGCGGTACCGTGTGGGGGTGGATTGAGTGTGTTCCCAAGGGTTCCTGTACTGGGTAGAGGGACCCTGAAGAAGTGGAGCCTAGGGGCAGGTCACAGGGGACCACCACCCTCAAAAGGATGAAATCATTTTCCCCGGACCCCAAATTGGTTTTCTCGTGAGGGTCCTTACAAATGACAAGCCTTCCCTAACCTCTTTGGCTTCCTGTCTTGACACGTGATCGTTCGCTTCTGCACCTGTTCCTGTCACGGTGATGCCAGCCACCATGAGGCCCTCACCAGAGCCAAGCTGATACCTCTGCCATGCCCTTGACCCTCCAGAACTATGAGCTAGATAAAACCTCTTATTTTATAAAGTTGTCTGGCCTCAAGCACTTTGTTATAGCAACACCAAATAGACCAATATGTTCAGTTGGTCTCCCGCACCAGGAGGTCACCTGGAATCCGCACCCCCATGGCTTTGGCCTCCCTGTCACCCTCTTTAGATCCTCATGGAGATCCAGAGATGTGAGTCTTGAGCAAAGCAGCGCCCCCCACGGACACCAGAGCCAGTTTCACCGCTGCCAGAGAGCCGCCTGTCCCTGCCTCCTCGACACCCAGTCCTGTGAGATGGGAGGGCAGACCTGTCCCCATTTTGCAGATGAGGACATCTGGGCCTCCTGAGAGGCTGGAGGCTGAGGCCGGTGTCCTCTGCCCAGGCAGCCTGTCCCCCTCATCCTCCCCAGCTACAGGTCACCTACTCAGAGCAGCTCCAGCTAGGGGTTTGGTTCTGACCTTCGGGGGTCTGGGGGCCCAGCTGGGAAATCAAGGTTGCCAAGGACCCCAGGGAGGGGTGACGACACCGAGACCTCTGTGTGCCTGCCCAACCCTGAGACCAGGAGGCCCCGTGAGAGCACCTGCCCTCTCCACATCACGGCAGCCAGAGCGATAGCTTTGCAACTTGTTGCCCTTAAAGCTGCAGGGCCTGGGGATGTCGTGTGTCCCTGTGCCCATGGGACCCCGGGTAGGCATCGCGGCCAGGGTCCAGCAGAGCCCAAAGGCAGCCCCGTAGGAGTCCAGGACTCAGACCCCAGAGCCCCGGAAGTCAGGCCCTCTCCCGAGGGTGGGGGGTGCGTGGAGCCCGTGGGAGGGTCCCCAGGCCAAGGGTGGGGGGGGGGGCATCAGAGAGAGAGGAGCCATCCATCCGGAGCCACGCCCCAGAGGGAGCCCGGAAAATGTCCCTGGATTGATTGACACTTCACAAGAACCCAGCGCCCTGCACGTGGCCCTGCCGCTGCGGCCAGGTTATTGCCCTGTAAAGGAGAGAGGAGCCTCTCGGCTGATTCACGGCCAGCAGGGACGGCGCCCAGGATGCGTCAACAGGAGATGACGACCTCACCCAGTCACGAATGGGCCCTGGGAGAGGCGCTTGAGGGTGCTGCCCGTGCCAGTGACGGGCTCCGCCCGGGGGCAGGGACAGGTCCCGGAAAGCTAGAAGAGGGGACAGCCCAGCTAATGACCATCAGGGGCCCTCAGCCACATGGCCCCTGATGGCAGAGCGGGTCCCAGGCTGAGGGCATCCCGTGGAGCCAGACCGTGGAGGGAGGGGACGTTGGGGGCAAGCTCAGAGCCTCTCAGAAGCTTTGGGTTCTCTCTGGAAAACGCATGCCACTTTGGCCAACGGGTGGCACCGATCGGATCCATGGCATTACCTGCGTTTTCCTAGAAGAGGATGTTTCCTAATGGCTTCCCCCACACACGTGCAGACAGGTGCTTGGAGCAAAAAGGAATTCCCTGTGCGGCAGAGGCAGCCTCCTCCGCGAGGCTGAAGGGGCTTTACCAGGGAATCATCTGGAAGCGAGCAAGGCTGGATCCATTTCTCTCCAGAAGACCAGGACAGATTCCCAGTGGATCCAAGATTCAGGTGTCAACATGAAAACCAGAGACCACCAGGGGGAAATGTGCGGGAAGCCCTCCACCGCCCTGGAGGGGGAGTCTTCCCACAGGAACCCCAGATTCGAAAGCCAGAAAAGATGAGCAGTTAGGGTAATGGTACAAAAGACGTTCACGACTCATCTCATAACCAAGGGCTGATCTCCTCAGCAGGTGAAGCATTGCTAGAAAAGGAGAAAAAGATGAGCTCTCCAGTTTTTTTTTTTTTTTTAAGAGCCAGGCACGGTGGCACACAGCTATAACCCCAGCACTAGGGAGGCTGAGGCAGGAGGATGGCGAATGCAAAGCCAGCCTCACCAACGGGGAGGCGCTAAGCAACTCAGTGAGACCCTGTCTCTAAATAGGGCCAGGGAGGTGGCTCAGTGGTTGAGTGCCCCTGGGTTCAATCCCCAGTACCAAAAAAAAAAAAAAAAAGAAGAAGAAAAGAAAAGAAACACCCTACACCAGGAGACCTATCAGATAGGCAAAAATCCAAAAGCATGACTCCCCGCCTGTCAGGAGGGCTGTCATGTGGGGAGGTGGACACCCCCCTGTCGCTGGTGGGAATGCAAAGTGATACAACAAGCCTGATGAAAAGCGACTGAGTGACTCTTATCAAAGTTACAGATGGGTTTGCCCTGTGACCTCGCAACCCCCGCTGCTGGGAATTTGCTCAACAGACACATCTCAGGCATGTGAGAAATGATGTACGTACACGCTTATTCATCGAGGCTGCGTGTAATGGCAAAAAATCCTGGCAACAGCCCAGTTTTTTTTACAAGTGTCTGTGCAGAAGAACCAGTGAAAGAAATCAGGGTCCAAACACAGAGTGGAATACTACGCAGCTGGGAGAGGGGAGGGGGAGCAGGAGGAGAGACACTGAGCAGGGAAGATCTCCAGGATCAGGAGCCAGAGGCCACAGACTATGCAAATACACCCTGCTTTATGCATTTGCATAACCAAAGCCTAGGAGGCTATATAGGACAAGACGCTAATTAGGTGTTTCTCTGGGAAGGCGGGCGATGGGACAGCTGGGACCAGCGATGGGACATCCCCGGTGGATGACTTTGCAGCAGTTTGGATTCAAACCGTGTCAATATGTTACACAGACTTCTGTAGATGAATGGAGGCCACGTCAGGAGTCCCCGCTGTCTCTGAGCCCGCTGTCCAGTGGCTTGCTTACCCTACACCCCAGGCCCTGGGTCGAGGGAGCTGGCCCCAGTCTGGGGACTGAGGAAGGACTCGGCAAAGCCAAGGAAGCCCCCAGACATCAGCAGGGCAAGTGGACAGCTCTGGATCAGGGTGGGACCTCTTTGGGGACCCAAGCCCCTCACCTTCTGTGTCCAATGTCCAAGCTACAGAGTGGCAGCTCCCACGGCTCCTGCCTCCTGCCTAAGGACCCCGTGGGGGACGGGGCTGCCCGGAGGGCTCCGCTGAGCCCACAGCCGGTTCCCAAGTCCTGGCTGCAGGCCCCTCCACCGACACCTCAGCAGATGGCTGAGAGGTCCCATGGTGCTCAGTGGGTCCAAGTGAGTGTCCCTCTAGACCAGGGACAGATGGGGTCCATAGGGTCACTCCGGACACCTGCCTCCTCCAGGAGGCCTCCCCGGGGCCATCAGGAAGGCGGCAACCTCTCCAGGCCGCCTCCTGGGCTGCAGCTGCCTTGCCACCTTCTCCCAGGGCTCAGTCCTCTGCTTGTCCCTGGATCTGGCCACCCAGCACCCTGCATCCCCACCGTCGGTGGCCCCGTCTGGAGTGTCAAGCCCGGGGTCTCCCAGTCAGGCGGGAGCGGGTCCCGCGCTCGGGGACACAGCGGCAGGAGGGGTGCGCGCCGTCGGGGCCCGCGGCTGCCCGCGCTGCCCACCGCAGGCCTAGCTTTGGCTGCCCGCATCACACGCGCGTCGGCTGGCCCCGGCCGCGGCGTGCCCGCACCTGCAGGCGGAAGGCTGTAATTTGGCGCGTGACTCACCGTGGATCACACCCAAGTTACCGGCACCCGCTCCTCGGGGCGGGCTGGCCCCGGCAGCGCCTTGGTCCTCCAATTATGCCATCTTTTATTGCTCTTTTAGCTGGAACAGAAACACCCAGGGAGGCTGGGTCTGAGGACAATTAATGACATAGGGAAAAAGTCACGCAAAGCCACCCCGTCTGTGTCCAGAGGAAGCTGAGTCTGGACAGGATCCGGCTCCTGGTGAGTGGGGGGAGGCCAGGTGGGGCAGTGGTCAGTGC
Organism: Ictidomys tridecemlineatus; assembly: GCF_052094955.1. Taxonomy (NCBI): domain Eukaryota; kingdom Metazoa; phylum Chordata; class Mammalia; order Rodentia; family Sciuridae; genus Ictidomys; species Ictidomys tridecemlineatus. The sequence goes on from NC_135486.1 coordinate 116,476,652, forward strand.
AGGCTCTGGCGTTCCATAGCCTGCAGACAAATGGCTCCCGTGTCAACCAGCCATGTGACCCTGGATGAGTCCCCTCTGCTCTCTGGGCCTCCTTGTCATTATCTACAGAATGACATTGAGGACCAGGTCCGAGATCCAGTAGGGAGCACCTGCTGCTTCATAAACAGTGGGCACCGAGTCCTGCCTCCCGCCCCTCCTCCTTTCCTCCCATCCCTGCCGGCAGCCGTTCGCACAGTAGGACAGCAGACACTGTGGACTTTGGAGCTCACTTTTCGTCGGTCCCATAAATATTAACCTACTAGGTGTGGGGGACGCAGAGACCCACTTCCTGTCCCCGAGGGGCTCACGGCACTGGCCCCGGAGGGAGACCCAGAGCAGCAGTGACAGGTCACAAGTGACAAGTACCAGGAGAAGTCCCAGGGGGTGTGCCCTCCCCCAGCAGGCCCCAGAGAGGCCCACGGATGAAGCTTCCCCAACTTCAGGACCTGGGAAGGGGAAGGAGAGCTGCTGTCCCTGGCAGAAGAACCAGGCCTGAGGCAGAGCTGAGGCAGAACTGGAGAGCTGTAGCGGGCAGAGGCAGGACAGACCAGCCCAGCGGCCAAATCCTAAAGAGGCTTTGCACAGGATCGAGAGTCGGAGCTTGATCCAGGGGCATGAGGAGCATCTGGGAGGATCTAACGTGCGCTGGAGCTCTGGGGAAATGGGAGGCCCAGGGCAGAGGCAGGGAAACGGTTAGAGGCTACTGCAGGGGCCCAGGTCCAAAGGGCGGGTGGAACTCGAACCCAGGATCTTGGCATCCCTCCTCCTCCTCCTCTTCCCAGCCGGGAGACCCAAGCCTGTGAGTCACTGCTCCCCGCTACCTGTCCTCCTTCCTACACTGTGACGTCTGGATCCCAGGTTGCAAGATACTAGGGATTCCAGAGGGGTTGAGCCACACGGGAAAATAATAATTAGATAAATAATAAACAGAAGAGGAAGGACGGTTCTTCCGTGCAGGAAAACACCACCCAGAAGGGAAGAAGGAAGTAGAAACCTCGCCACTGGACAAACACTGGTAATAGATACTGCAAAGGATGTTAACATCGATGGATGCTAACGTCAGTGGATACACTGGGCACGGTGGTGGACACCCGCGGTCCCAGAGACCGGGGAGGCTGAGTAGGGAGGATCGCCGGAGATAGGAGTCTGAGACCAGGCTGGGGCAAAACAGGGAGTCCCCGTCAGAAAGAAGAGAAAAGTTAAAGAAAGGGAGAGGGAGGGAAGAAAGGAGGAAAATGAATGGAAGAAATTTCAGGAAGAAACAGATTGTGCCCTCCTTAAGCCAACCAACGAGATATTTATTAACTGGGAGGCGGGGAGATGCTCACTCCCCAGGAGTGGACCTGGCAGATGCCATTGTCACCAAATGTGACAGAGCCCGGATGCACCAAGAAGGGCACCCCCCTGTATCTTTGAATTCCCACCCCAAAGGTGAGATGGCCGTCCAGTCACCAGCACACAGTGGACAGGCCCACAGCGAGGGACAGTGGACCGGAGGCCGGGCCAGGGCTGTCTCCAAGCATCAAGTTGCTAATGATGAACAAAGGCAGAGGAGCTGGTCCCAACGGGAGGAGTCTGAGGGGGACACGGGGACAGATCCATGCACCTTGGGGTCCTGGATAGGGTTCGGGGACAGAAAAGGGGCCTCAGCGGAAAAAGGAGTTCGGGTTTGCTTCCTAGAGCGCTGCCCCTGGACTCCGCTGCTCTGGACGATCGCACTGAGGTTAACTCGAGGGGAAGCTGGGGTGGCGCAGACAGGAACCCCCTCTTTTGGTAGGTTTTCACTAAGCTTCAAATTGTCTTGAAATTAAAAGTTGTTTTTTTTTTTTCAAAACCCTGATATTGTTCTTAACTTTGGAGACACACTGATCACCAAGGACATTTGGAGTTGGTTTTGCAGAGCTGGAGTGGAGCCCAGGGCCTCAGGACGCCAGGCAGGCGCTCTGTACCCCAGCCCCACCCCCAGAACCCCCTGGAGGTCAGGACCAGGTGGAGTAGTTAGTCCCCCTCCCCTCATGCTGATGGCGGCCCTGGTTGGAGGGTGGACTGTGGGTGAATTACTTGGCCCCTCGTAGGTCTTCAGCAATGGACACCTTCATGCATTCAACAATTATAACTGAGCACCTAGCATGTGCCACGTGCAGCGGTTGGCACAAAAGACGAGGTCCTTATGTTCCAGTGGGCGAGTAACAGTTAAGGAAGTGGAATTGTTAACGCACGCACATGGTAGCACCTTTAGAGGCTATAAATGGACATAATGAGTAACTCCAGGGAGGGGTGCTTTGATGGAGGTGACATTTTATCTGACATTTCATCTATGAGGAGAAATGATGGGGGCATCCCAAGAGCTGGGGGGTGAGGGTGCACTTGATATAAGAAGAACAGCGAGCCCCAAGGTCCTGGGGCCACCCTGGAGCTGAGCAGGGTGGGAGCCACAGGGGAGGAGTCTGGATTTTGATCAGGGGCAAGGGAAAGATTTCAGTGATTTGTTAAGACGTGTGGAGTGGGTGGGGACGTTCTCTGAGGTGATTTAGGATTCTAACAGATTATCTAGAAAGGAAAACAGTCACTCTGGTTGCCTGGTGGAGACGGATCCGTAGATCCAGGATGTGGTCTGGACCAGGGAGGCGGCAGCCAAGGAGGGGCGATGCTGAGCCCTGAAGCTGGCCTCTGTGTCAGGGACCGTTGGGGGAGAGTGGCCCCCAGCAACCCAGCTCTCCTGGCCAGCAGAGCCCAGCCACCCTTTCAGATTCACCTACTTGTTGGCACCTACTGTGTGCCGGTGCCCCAGCCCAGCACAAACCTGGCCACAGGTCCCCTTCTGCAGAGGGACCTGATGAACCCCAAAGTCTTGCTCTTGAAGTCCCCAGGACTGATGGGGAAATTGAAGCTCTGATTGAAGAAGACTCATCCAATGTCACACAGTAAGCAGAATCCAGGACGGACGGTCCCACTGCCCCAGGCTGGCCCCCAGTGGGGACCCAGCCTGTCTTCTGAGCCCAGGAGGGTGAGGGGCAGTGTTGGCAAAAAGGGACCCTTGCAGTCTGGGCAAATGGGTACATGACAGCCACGCCACGCTGGGCCTGTGCCACCTGGAGACGGGACACTGTCACCTGCAGCATGCCTGGGGGCTCAGCTCACAGGTGTGGCTTCATTGCCCTGTCTGGGCCCCACGTTCCTTGACAGCCTAGGCCGGTTTCCCAGGAAAGCCGTTCTCACGAAGGTGTGAATGACTGATAGCCGGGCCTTTCCTGAAGGGGAGCCAGAGCTGGGGATACCGGCCTCCAGAAGCCACAGAGTAGAAGGCACTAAAAAAAAAAAAATGTAGCCCCCTCCCAGCTCCACCCTCTTGGCAACAGGAGCCCCTCGGGGCTCATTTATTAGCTGAAAACTTCTCCACTTAATTCCCCAAATCAGCAACAGATGTAAGAACTCGCCTCTGGTCCAAGCCCCACCGAACGCCGGAGTCCCCTCCGCGGACGCCTCCTGTGACGAGGTTTGGTGTTTACCCCACGACTCGGAAGGCCCCGGGTGCCGCTGGGCAACGTTGGTGGGTAGGGGACGAGGCAGGAAGAGCGGCGGGCGCCCCTTTCACAGTCGGGGAAACCGAGGCCCCAGGAGGCGGAGCCGCTGCCCCGGGTCACCCAGGAGAGCAGCTGGCCATAAACCCAGGCTGCGGCCATGTTCCTGAGGCCTCTGGCAGGTGATCGGAGGGCCCTGGCCTGCTGGCCCTGCTGGCCCTGCCGGAAGCACCCCCTTTGGTTAGGGCAAAGTCTCCTGAAGGCCACCGCCAGCCCAATGTCCCACGTCCCAGGAGGGGGGTCTTTCCCCCGACACCACAACCGCTTCCCCCTCCCTCCCCGGCCCCGGGGTCCTCTGCATCCCCAGCCGGGTCCTCAGTCTCAGTCACAAAGAGGAGGAAGGGGGGGACAGCAGCATGGCGAGGGGCACAGGCCAGACTCCGGATGAAGCCAGGGGACCTCAGGAAGCCACCCTGCAGCTCTGACTCAGGTAGAGACAGCTCCTGGCCCTGGTGAGGTTCCCTGGAGGACGGTCCCCACATCCAGAGACGGAGGGGCGGGGGCTCTCTGCCCCCCACACAGGCCCCTCCCAGGTGATCATGGGATTTGAGGGCAGAGGGACAAGGGACGTCCCCCTGTGCCTTGTCATGTTCATCCACCTTCAGGCGCCCCCCTGCTGCTTCTCCTGGAGGGGGCCCCCCAGGTCCCCTCCCGCCCGTCCTCGCCAGGGCCCTCCCCCCCCCCACCCCGACGGAGGTGGCCAGGACTGCCGAGGGCTGGGACATCTGGTAATGACGGGGAAAGTGCTGAGACGACAGGTTATTTCAACACTGTCATCATCGTCGGTGTTTCGACACGGAGTTTGTGCAAGAGACATAATGGGCCCGCCATAAACTCCCTGTCTGTCTCGGAGCCTGGGCACGTCGGGGAGTTGCCGGGTGGAGCAGCCGCTGTCTCGCTGAAGCATCCCCAGGCTTCCTCTGGCTCCACCGAGGAAGGGCCCAGGGAGACCTCAAGGTGTCGGAGAAAACCCAGAGAGATTACCTCGGGGTAATTAGATGATGGCGCAGATAGCTAGCCCGCCTCCTGCCGCCAGAGACGGGAGGGCAGGGCTGGGCTGTCCCAGCCGCTGCCAGGCCACCTAGCCAGCCCCCCGCGGGAGGAGGCCACGGGTGACCTCATGGAAGCAGACACTGTGACTCATGGCCAGACCAGGTTCCTTCTCCCCTGAGGGCAGCAGGCAGGAGGGTCCCCCACGGGGCAGCCCCCACAGCCCCCCAGAGGAGGGTCAGGATCTGGCAGCCTCCCCACAGCAAACTGGGACGTGGACTTGGGATCCTTGACTGAGCTCAGCGGTGGCCCGAGGTTTGCTCTGAACCCCAAACACCCCTTTAAGAGGCCGAGGGGAGGGGTAGCAGGGTGCCTCCTGCAGCAGAAGCGAGGCCTAGAGGAGGCCAGGACAGAGTCCGCTGGGGACTTGCTGATGTCCCCTGACACTTGCTGTCATGGAACAACTGGGCATCGCTGTGCCCAAAGGGCAAGGCCGGAGGTGGACCGCGAGCGCTGGGAGGAGCAGGGAGTCAGGCCCAGGCAGCCCCACTGACTGCGGAGACGGGCACGGTACAGCCACACAGCCGCCCGGCCTCCTGGGCCTCCCACGGAGAGTCCCGGGGGAAGGCCTGAGGGATCAGAGAGCAGAGAGCCTCCGAGCCAAGTGGACGGTGATCTCACAGGGAGCAGAGAACTCCCACCCCTGGAGAGGAAGGGGCGTCCTGGTGGGACATCCAGTGAGGGGCAAGAGCAGGGAGGAGGGCCTGGGTGACCCAGTGGGGACACGTGCTGGGAACACCCTGCAGGCCGAGGGGTAACGCTCAGACACCAGCCAGTGCAGGCGCCCAAGAGCGAGGGTTCCTGGAGCAGGTACTGGTGAGCCATGGGAGGTCTCGGATCCCAGGAGTTACGAGTAGACCAGCAGCTGACAGCCGGCTCCGGCTCAGGCTGCAGAAGCAGCACGTGAGGAGGTCTCTGGGTGGGGGGCAGGGGGGAGGCACAGATATGACCACGAGGCTCTGGAGGGTGCCCAGAGTGAGAAGGTGGATGGGAGGGGCCTGAGGACACTCAGAACAGACTCCCACCATTGCATACCAAGAATGGGGACAAGAAGGGACCCACGGAGACAGGAAGGAGGTCACACAGGAGGGGCTCACCTGGGACTTTAGGGTCTTCATGGAAATCGACCCACAGGTCCCAGCTGGTCTTCACACCCTCAGCCACAGGGACAGTGGTCCTCGGCTTCAAGCAGACCATTCAGAGCCACCAAGGCCTGCCCCAGGGGACAGGCCATCCAGCAGCAGGTCTGGCTTCCTCCTCCAGGACTGTCCCCAGCAGCTCCCCTCGTCTGTGCCCACCTCCTGCTGGGTCTCCTCTTCCTCCTGGCTCCCCTCCCCTGGCCTCTTCTAGGCTTCTTTTGAGGTCCCCTCAGGGTCACAGGACAGTTCTCCCAGCCTCCTGGCCCCCTCTGCTGTCCCTTCCTCCCTTGGGCTCGCCCCCCCACTCCAGGCCACCAAGGGCGCAGCCACGTCCCCTCCCTGCAGGCCCGCAGCACAGGCCCCACCCTGCTCACCGCAGGAAGTGCCCATCTGTCGGCAGGACTGTCACATCCCTTCTGCTGGAGGCTGTTTTGCATGTGCCACCGTAATAGGAGCCCGTCACCACCTCCCTGCAGGAGGAGGTCTGGCCGGCTGTCCTCGGAGGCCCAGAGACTGGGCAGGCAGACCGTTCCCACTCCAGCCAGGTCGCCCTCGGGTTCCACCTGCCCAGGTGAGGAGATGACGCTCTCTCCTATGGGAACCCTGGCCCAGCTGTGCGTGCTGCCTCACTCCTGCCTGGGTCCAGGAAGGGTCCTCTTGGCACCCAGGCCCGGCAGCCCCTGAGCAAGCTGGTGGGCAGACAGCACCATCCTGCACCCGCTCCAGTGTGCCTTCCCCGTCACCTGCCTCCTCTCCACTGCCTGGAAATACCCTTGGCCGTCTTCGGAGCCCACAGTGAAGCCACTTGGAGGTGGACAGCCCTGGGGTGAGCAGGCACAGTCCTGGCCCCAGCCCCCGATCAGCTCTGCCATCACGAGGACCTCATTACATCACCTCCTCCAGGGAAGGAGGCTGGCTCTCAACTTCTCTGGTCAAGGGCGGCCAGCATGAGTGACACCCTCCTTTCCTCAGCCTCAGGTGCCCATGAACAAGTGGGGCATAAAGGCTTCAGACACAGCCCAGCATGGGAGCCAGGGGGATACTGTTCCCATCTTGTTCTGGAACCATCTATATTCCCCTGACGTCTCAGCACCGTGAGGCCAGACCACCCACCCCTCCCCCCAAACAGGTCAGTGGGCTCAGCAAAGCCAACCTGTGAACTCACACAAGTGAGCCCCTTTCCCAGAAGCCCCCAGACAGCTGCCAGAGGCCAGGCGAGGGGTCTCCGTGGGGCCCGGCAGCCTGAGGCTGGACGGTAACCCTCTGGGACACCACAGGCCGCCGAGTGTGACCTGCACCTGGGCCTTGCCGATCTCTCGCTCACCCACCTGCGCATCCCCTCCCGCCACCTCTGCCCCATGAATGCCTGCCCCAGGGTCCTTCTTCACCCTTGATGGCCCCTCCCGATGTCAGGCACACTCAAGGGACTTGAGGCTGTCTCAGGCACAGCGAGGACAGTGCGCCAGGGACTCAGGGTGGGCAGCAGGGAGAGGGAAGGTGGTCGCGCATTGCGGCCCACAGGACGGGCAGTGTTCCCTCGGATGTCAGGCCACACTCTGGGCCCCAGGGACCAGAGGTCCCCTCACCTCGAGAGCTGCTCTCAGCTCCTGGGGGCTGGATGTCACAGGAGGAAAGCCCACAAGGCCCTGGGAACAGGGCCACAGCCCTGACTCCTGAGCCGTCGGAGCCCCAGGAGGGCATCCAGGTGACCCTGCCTCCCCTGCTCGGCACGGCCTCCCCGCCTGGCCTCCCCGCCTGGCCTCCTGCTCGGCCAGGGGCAGCCCAGATGCGGCAGTTCAGGCCCAGGGCCTCCCGTTGTCGCCTCCCCCACTGTGCAGCCGGATGGCACCGTCTCTGAACGCATCTGCCTGTTTACATTCCCCCAACGAAAAGCAGCTTTGTTTATGGAAAAGAGCTATTTTGGTTCCACGTCTTCTCCCGACTCACAGGCGCACTGGCTGCTGCTCTCTTGGGGAACTGAGAGGAGCCAGGGAGCCGTCTCCACCCACGGGGGAAGGTGCCCAGGGGTCTCACCAGTGCAGGGGTCAGGGGACCCCAGATGCTGCACTGTTTCCCCCACAAAGGCTCCAGGGGAAAGGACCCGAGTGTGAGCCTAATCCTGACACATGCAGGTGACACCTCCCCCAGAGGCAGAAGCAGGGAACCCTCCTGATCCGGGCAACCCCCACCTGCCCCAGCTCATCCCCAGGCCCTTCGCGCCCCCTGCAGCCCACCAGGTGAGCAGCGCTTTTTCGCCCACTTCCCAGATGCGAGACGAGGTGCCCCGAGTCACACAGCCGCAGAGGCGCCCGGTCCCCTCCCTGGGCCACCCTGAGACGGAAGCAGATCCATCTCATGGAGAGGGAGTTGGGTGGCAGCCATGGGTAGGGTCCTTCCTGCCGAAAGCCCCAGTGGACACTTAATCTACTCCCTGGAGGCAGCCAGAGCAGGAGGGATCAGGTTGAACGGCACAGACGCCTCTGCAGAAGGAAGCTGCCGTTTCCCAGATGAGAAGCCCCCGGCGAGTCCCATGATCCCCCTGAGGAAAAGCAAAAGGCCCGGGGCATCTGCATCCCCAGGTGAGGGAGCAGGTGCCAGGCGCGTGGCACAAGGTGGCTAAGGAGCCTTCCCACCCGGCCCTCCCCAGCTCTCCCCCTCCACAGAGCCTGCCATTTCTGGCACACCTGCGTTACCTGGACCACCGCGCGGGTCAACAGCTGTCGCCATGACAACGGAGGAGCCGAGAGGAAGCCTGAGAGAGGAGGGACCCCTGCTGGAGCAGCCCTGACTCCCCAGCTCCAAGAGGGGGACTGCAGATGGAATACGGACAGGGCCACTCGGGGGCCCCTGTGCTGGGGACGGCAATGAGGATGTGGTTACCAAAGAGACGGAAAGTCACAAACAGGAGACCAGACCCACCGGCCTGGGACAGGCTCCCCCAGACACTCTTTGGAGAATCACATACGGCAGCACCTGGTGTCCTCGGGGGTCCCTAAGGTAGAGTAGTGACGGGGGCCTGGGGCCACCTGTTCTAGAAGAAGGCTGTCCACGCTGATCCTAGGACACACTGCTGGCCTCCAGGTCTCTTGGGGGGTCCTCTTGTTCCGCCTTGTCATGGCACATGAAGAACCCCAAGGGAAACTCACGGATCCTCATGGAAGGACACGTACCAGGTGGCCTCACTCCTCGGGCAGACAAATGTCTGCTCACGGGGACGCAGGAACCCTGGCACCAAAGCAGCTGCTTTTTGTCTGTTTGGCCTCGTTTCCCTGGAGACAGGGGGGACCCGGGACAGGCATGAGAGGAAGGCCCGTGCTCACACTCCCCTCAGGGTCCCAGGAAGGGAGGGACAGAGCTTCCCATTGGGGGCCTCGGGAGGGAAGGGAGACGACACTGTCACTGTCACAGAGTCAGCCCCAGGGCCATGGGTGGGTGTCTCCTGCAATGCTCCCAGAGGGAAATGTGGCCACGTGGTCCCAGGGTCTCCTGTCCCTGATACTCTCCCCACCATGATTTCTCTGTAGCTATTTGTCAAATGGGCAGCTTGGCCTTCCCCGGCTCCCTGGATGGTGCGTCACCAGCTGATGGCCAGTCCCTGCTTCCTCCCATGTTTCCACCCAGGATGGAAACCCGTGGCCGGGGGTGTTGGGCACCAAGGTTCCCAGAGCCAGGCCTCCACGGGTACATCCGCCCTCCCCTCCATGCCATTGGGGACACCTCCTTCAGGCCCCTGCCTGGTTCCCCACAGAGAGCACGAGGTCCCTCTGCAACCAGACCAGACCCCACTGCCGGCCCAACCAGGTCCCGCGATGGCGCGGACCCTGATTCCTCAGCCTGAATTTGAGGCCAACACCAAATCACCCCTGTATTGCGACTGGCTTGGGCCTTAGAACTTCAGCCCTGCCTCCTGGTCACCCACCCGATGGGACAGGGCTCCTTCCTTCCGCCTTCTCTAATGCCGGTGTCTGGGGAAGTCCCCTCCTGGTACACTACATCCACCCTCCCAGAACCCCCTGCAGCTAGTGCCCATTCACATGAACAGCTCCATCCGTCCAGCAGTGGACCGGCCAGATTTGGAGTGGGAAGCGGTGTCCCCGAAGGTCAATGCCGAGTGACTGAATGAAAGATGCTCCTCCGTGGAAGAAGCCAGAGGCCTCAACTCAGGGAGAGAAAGCAGACACCGGTGGCCCCGAGGCTCTGTGGGCAGCAACTGTTCCCGCTCGAATCACCCAGGTCCTTGGGAACCGGCTCAGCTAATGTGGTAGCAAAGTCCCACGTGACCGCTGCTCAGCTGGGGGGTTGTTAGCCCGTGCGGGGGGAACACATTTCCCAGGAAGTAAATCCAGAGCTGCCCCCCTGCCCCCCCATCCCTCTGTTGATTTGTGTCTAGGAGTCTTGGGCCTCTCCTGCCATTTGTCCCGTGCATGTCAAGGAGGGAGGTTGCAGTAGCTGTTTTCTGAGAAATTTGGAGAAAAAGTCAAGCCTGTCTGTCTGGAATCTGGTGTCCCAGGGACAGGCAGAGGGAGGTCTCCAAGGAGCCCCTGGGAAGGAATGTGGCAGCTTCGTCCCACCAACCCAGCTGCTGTGGTCAGCAAAGAGGCCAAGAACAAACGGCTTCTGCCTCTTTGGGCCACAACTGCCCAAGACCGACCTCCTGGTGCTGCAGGCCAGGGCCACAGGGTCTTGCTGACCCTCCATCCCAGACCATGAATGGTGGAAGACCGTGCACTCCCTACCCAAGAGGTCTGTGACCTCCTGTTATGGGGCTTTAAATGGCCAGGTCGCACAGAGGCCCATGACCTGGAGCTCTGCTTTCACCAAATTTCAGTTTAGGGACAGTCTCGGCTTTTCCTGGGGGTGCCTTGGTCCTCCAGCACGGCCACCAGATGTGGAAACTCCCTCCTGTCCCCTCCCCAAGCCCACTCGCACCAGGCATTTGCGTGGGAAGGAGTTTCGCCGACGCTGAGACAGAAGGATGTGCTTTGCAATTGCAGGGATCCATCAGCCTCCCTCTCTCTGGATGCCTCCGCCATCACTGCCTGAGTGCTCCCCTCGTCCTCCTCCTGCCCCTCCAATCCTGCCCCCGAGGCCTCCCTCCCTCCCTCCCTCATCCATCTTCCCCAACAAGGAGGGTTTGCTTCTGAGCCGACTCTGGTGCCGGTTCTGAAAACAGCAGGGTCACCTTCTCAGCTCAGGTCTTGGTGCCTCTTGCACCCCAAGGACCTAGAACTAAGTAGGACAGAGGCTCTTTGGGGCCTAAGAGAGTTGTTGGCGGGTCTGATAAGAAGACCAGAGCCAGACAGGGACGAGAGGGGCACAGCTCAGCGCTGGACTGGACAGATGAGGGCAGCTCCCTCCGCCTGGAGGAGCCAGAAAGGGGTTGGCCAAGGAGGTGAAGGGAAAGCCACCTTGAAGAGGTCCTGAGAGGGGAGACGGGAGGTGGGACAGGGCCAGTCATCCGTCCCTCACTGTGAGGCGCCACTCAGGTCACGCCACGGTGGTCAGCTTTAGGATCTGCCTCCGCCAGCCGACTGGGAGCTCCCGGGAGGTGAAGAGTGGGGTCAATTTCAGTCATTCTCGAGCCTCAGGAGAAGGAGGAGGAGGGCAGGAGCTGCAGCAACCATGGGGGCCCCCCAAGAGCCTCGAGGCCCAGGGACCCTATGTCACACTGCAGCAGAGACAGAGGTGAAGAGTCTGGAGCCCCAGACATCACGGCCAGTGGAAGGGAGGTCCTCACACTAGAGGTGAGCAGGCCTGGGCGGGGGTCCTTCGAGAGGACTTTCAGACCAAGCTTGTGAGACTCACCAAGGATCCTGTGGCAAGCCCTAGGCCCTCCTGGGAGCTCACCCAGGAGGATGCCAACCTCCGACCCCGCACTCAGAGCCAAGTGTAGATCCCACCACCACCCGGGGCCCCACAGGGCAGTGGAAGAGGGGGGCTGCAAAGCACAGGCAGTTCCAGGTGCTGTGCACCATGTGGGTTATTACCAGCCAGGGGTGGGGGTGGGGGGGTTTTGTCCCTCCACTTCCCAGAACTTGCCGATCAGCGAGAGCGGGCAGCCTGCAGCGTACCAATTAATGACGTGCTGCCTCGCACGGTGCTCTAATTACTGTTCAGGATTGTGAGACTGCTCACCTGCAGCAGGTCCTGGGGCAGACAATGGCACGGCTGCCTCTTCTCAGTGCCATCCCCTCCCGGGTACCAGGTGCTCAGAGCCCCATCCAACAGGGCAGCAGGCAGCTGATTCCCGCTCTCATGGACTACGCCTTAGAGCCACCTGGAAGGTTTAATGAAGCACTGAGGCCCCATTCCAAGGATGCTGGTTTAACTGAATGAGCAGGAGCCCGGGCATCAGGCTTTTAACAAACGTCCCAGCCCAGTGTGGTGGTGGGGCACACCTGCAATCCCAGCTACTGGGGAGGCGGAGGCAGGAGGATCACAAGTTCAAAGCCAGCCTCAGCAACTAAGCCAGGCCCTAAGCAACTCAGTGAGACCCTGTGTCTAAATAAAATATAAAATAGGCTGGGATGGGGCTCAATGGTTAAGCACCCCTGGGTTCCATCCTGGGTACCAAAAATAAATGAATAAATAAACAAACTTCCTAGAAGGCTCTACCATAGAGTGGAGGCTGAGATCAAGTTCCCACGAATCATGTGCCTTGGTGCGAAGTTCCCTCCCACTTCAGGTCTCACCACCACAGAGTCTCCAGCTCCTCACTGCAGCCAATGATTCCCAAAGCTCAATGTCCAGCCTAGAAAGGGCTTAGGCTTCAAATCTAATCAGAGGACAGAGACAGGTGCCTACAGCACAGGGCTCATCACCCCCTCAAGCAGATCTCGGTGAATGGGGCCTCCACAGGGGGGAGCAGCTATATTTGCCAGACGCTGTAGGCGGTCAGTGATGGGCAGCCAACTTGGGCAGTGGGAGGATCTGAGGTATCTTCCATACAGGTGGGTACAAGGGGTACTTGGCTTCAGGATACAGGTGGGTACAAGGGGAATTGGCTCTGAGGCCCACTGATATCACCATGAATCCCATCTATTCTTGCTGATTCGCCGTGGCCAGGTGTGGGATCAGGTAGCACAGGAGTGGTGTTCCTTTTAAAATAGCAGTAAAACCTGGGCTCAGCAGCACACACACCTGTAATCCCAGCGACTCAAAAGGCTGAGGCAGGAGGGTGGCAAGTTTGAGGCCAGCTTGGGCACCTTAGCCAGGCCCTGTCTCAAAATTCAAAAAATAAAATAAATAAATAAATAAGAACTGGGGATGTGGCTCAGTGGTAAAGCGTTCCTGAGTTCAACCCCCCTGCAAAAATAATAATAATAATAATAATAATAAAAAGAAGATGATGGTAAAGCCAGATCTCAACAATCTCTCTTCCTCCAAAGCTTAACCAACCGTTTGTAGGGTTGGAGGAAGAGCAAGAAAGAGAGAGGGCATTATTGTTACCAGCCAGGCATATGAGCGAAGACCAGTGAGAAACAGACGTGGCGCTTACAGGAGGATCAAGTAAACTTAAGGGAACTATTTACAAAGGTGAGAGCTAAGAGAACCAACAAAGGAAGGTGAAGATTGACCATGGCCCCCCACTCCCCAGGCATGAAGGGTACGGGATTGCTCAACTAAGAGAGGCCTCAGATGGACACAGTCAGAGCCAAATTTGGAAGAGTAGGCACTGGGGAATTGATACTCTGTAGGGTCTCAGCACGGTTTGTCTCCTTCAAAACTGATGTGGAACTTGATCACCATTGGAGCCGTGTGGGGAGGTGGGTCTTAAGAAGTGATTAGGTCATTCGGAGGGGCCGATGCCTTTCTTGCAGGACTGGATGAATTCTCTTGGGAGAGGGTTAGTTATTGGGAGAGAAGATTGTTATAAAGTGGGTCTGCCTTTCCTTCATGCACCCCCTTGGCCTTCTGCTTGTCCACCGTGTTGGAGTGGAGTATGGCATCCTCACCAGATATGGCCACCCAACCTTGATTTCCAGAACTGAGAACTAAATCAACTTCTTTTCCTTATAAGTTACTCAGTCTCAGGCACTTTATTATAGCAGGAGAAAATGGACTGAGACATACTCCAACTGCACTGTCAGCCTGTCCCCTAACCTCCTGCTGGCCTTCCCCTTGGCTGGATATAACTGGGAGAGGCCATCCACAGAGGTCACCTTCCAGGCACAGAGCAGGTGGAGGAGTGTGGAGAACGCACCTAGAGGGACAAGTGTGAACCCCCTGCATGCTGGGCAGCCATTCAGATGACATCCACTCTCTCCGTTCCATGGAGCCAGTGGTAGTCACATTCAAGTCACCCTTGGAAACCCCCATCTGTTCTTCACCCGCATTCCATCACCAGGTCCTACTGATTTCCCCTTCCAGACATTTCTGGAGTGAATTCTTCCCGCCTCTGTCCAGATTCTTGCCTCCATTACCTCTGTCTTAAACTCCTGCAGTTAACTTTCCAATCGGCTTCTCTATATGCAGTCAGACCCACCTCCCAACACTCAGTGGACTTGACCTTTAACCCCCACTGCTTCAGGACAACAGGCAGGTTTGCCTGTGTGCTCTGGGGCTGTAGACCTGTCGGTGAGGCTGGTGACCCGCTGGCTAAAGGGTCTGGGTCTCAGGCTGGGGATCTAGCTCAGTTGGTAGAGCTCCTGCCTTGCATGCACAAGGGCATGGGTTCAATCCCCAGCACCACAAAAAAAAAAAAAAAAGAGTTTGGGTCTCCTCCCTTGGACAATGGGAAAGCAAGATTTTGTTCCTGTTGGTGGTGGGAATGGTGTTGACATTTCATTTTGAGAAATTTCATAAGTTTGGACTTTCTGAAAATTGTAAAATTAGTACAAAGTAGTCCCAAATAGTACAAAGTAGACCCTTTATGCAGATTCTCCAAATATTAACATCTTTGCAGGGCGACGATTCAAAAGCAAGAGATACCATACTTTAATCTACGAACCTCATTTGAATTTCTCCAGGGGTCCCACTGTGTACTTCTTCTGACCCAGGATGCAGTCTAGAATCACTTGGCTTTTAGTTGTTAAGGGTCTTTAATCTCCTTTGATCTGAAGCAGGTCTTCCGTCTTTGATCTTGACACTTGTGAACAGAATCATCCAGTTATTTTCTGGAATGATCCTCCATGTACCTTTATTAATGTTTCCTCACCTCTAAATTCCAATTCTACATTTTTGGTGAGAGAACCACAAAAGCCAAATTGTGTCTTTCTCTATTGCCTCCCATGAAGGGGTACAGGAGATCAGTTCCTTCCAATACTGGTGGTGTTAATTATGACTATTGGATTAAGATGCTCACTGCAGGGATGGGGATGTAGCTCAGTGGTAAAGCACTTGCCAAGTGTGCCCAAGGCCCTGGGCTCCATCCCCAGTGATGAAAAAAAAAATCTTTGCCATCTTTCTCCAGCATAAAATTACTATTTTCCCCTTTGTTAAAAAGTATCCTGTGGGAGAAATAATTTGATACTATGTAAACATCCTATTTCATATATACTTTTTTGCCCACATTTGTCTTATTATTATTGAATTGTAAGAACCTTTTGCCCATCTGTTATTGATGTTAAACAACTTATTATTGATGGTTAACATCTACTATTGACACCTATATATTTCACATAGATTCATGACACCTAACCTCAAACAAAGATCACTGTGGCATTTGGCAAATTCATCATGCTTTCTATCTTCAGCACAGCGATGGATTAACACTGTGAGAAAAGGCAAGGAATCCACCAGATGATCTCCAGGGACCAAAACGGTCCACCCAACATGTCCAAATCACATCCCTGAGAAGGGACTTGTATCAAGAATATATAAAGACCTCTTACAATTCAAAAATAATAAGACAAACATGCTTTTTTAAAAAAAAAATAGGCAACGATTCTGAGTAAGATATCTCTCAGGAGGGCTGAGGCTGGGGTGTATTTCCGTGGTAGAGCACTTCTCTAGCATAGAGACACAGAACTTCCATTTGCAGTGGTGGTAAAGGCCAGCTGCGGGCAAGAGTGTCCAAATGGTGCAGCCACTTGGGAAGATGGTCTAGCCTTTCCTGCAAAGGTGAACCCCAGGATGACTGTACGACCCAGTAATCCCACTCCTAATTGCACACCCAACACCCTGTGAAAACAGGCCCATGTGAGAACTTGTGCATGAACGGTCACAGCAACTGTGCAGGTGGAAACAATCCAGGACCCATCAAGTGATCAACAGATAAAGGAGACATGGCACATCCACGCCGTAGAAGACCACTTGGCAATGAGAAGAAAGAAAGCGCTGATCCGACTGCCACCAGGTGGGAACCTTGAAAACCTCGAGTTACTGACGAGCCAGTCCCCAGGGACCACTTATTGCACGATTCCATTCCTATGAATCACCTAGAACAGACGGATCCATAGAGACAGAAAATTAGTGGTTGTCAGAGGCTGGGGTGAGGGGAGAGAATGAGAAGAGACCCATAAAGGGACGGAACCTTCTTTGGGGGGTCACAAAATCGTCCTAAAATTGATGGTGGGGATAGAGTTATAATTCTGAGTACACTGAAAGCCATCCAACTGGACGCTTGAAATAGATGAATTAAATGCCGAGCAAATGCTCCTGCAACAAAGCTGGTATTTAAAAGTAGAAAAACAGGGCTAGGGATGTGGCTCAGGGGTACAGAGCTTGCCTGGCATGCTGGAGGCCCTGGGTTGCATCCCCAGCACCTCAAAAAGCAAACCAACCAAGCACGAACTCTGCTCTCTCAGCTCTGTGGCTGGAGGAAGGCTCCACAGTCCCTCCCAGTCCTCCTGCTGGGTGCATGCAGCTGGAGCCAAGCAGAGGAGCCGCGCTCTCCCAGGCCAGGCAAACAGGGCACCGACTTGCCAGCATCTCCGGTGATCCAGGCTGGAGATCACTGCCTTTCAAGCAGCTATCTCTCCACTCCCCAGCGAAACATCCCGAGCCAGACTGTGGTTCTGTGACTCGGAGTCCAAAGCCATGAGTCAACCTCATCTACTTATCAAGACCAAAGGCTGCGGTCACTGTGTGTGGAAGAGACAGCTCAGAGCTCTTGGCGCCTTTGTGCCACAGCCGGGCCGCGCCCTGGTGCCCACTGGGGCTGAGCTGGTGGGTCCTGCAGGAAGAACCTCGGGACTTCCCTCTGGCCGCCCTGGGCTGTCCCTTCCCACGGCCCTTGTGGCTGTGCCGCTGGGAGCCCGGGAGTCTGAGCCCCCACTTGCCCGTCTGGGGCTCCCCAAGGTTTCTCCAGGCCTGTGCTTTTTTCCGTTTACGTTGTTCTTTAAAAGTTTCAACCAGGGTCCCTTGAAGCCTGGCGGTGCCTTCTGGACATAAAGATGGGCTGTTGGACCCAGCTGGATGTGACCCCAGGGGCCTGACCCCACCAAAGGCTTCAGCAGCTCATGGCCACATGGTTCCCCCACGGATGACCCACCGGTTTTATTTTAGGTCCTTGAAGGTCCCCTGTCCCTGCTCACTCAACGCTGAGCTTCTGGAACCTTCTCCTTCTACTTTCCTAGCAACGCATTCATTAGCTCATTCATTTCCTGAAACCCGTTCTTGAAGGAACGGTCGCCCCCACTGAACTCTTGTGACCCGGGACTCTGGGTCTCTCTGCCGGCTCCGGTCAGTGCATCAGTGATGTCGCAATGGCTGAGTTAATGTCCATCCCCTTCTTTAGGCCCAGCGGTGCCCGAGGGCAGGGCCTAACTGCATCTCCTATACTGACATTCCCCCGCAGCCAGCTCAGGGCCTGGCCCATGGAGGACATCCCAAAAGCCTTTGTGGACACAATGTCAGAACATTGTCCCTGAGTCTCGGTAGAGCCCCTCCCTGCTCTCTGCTTCTCCTACTCTGCATCTTCCCCAAATATAAATCAGGTCCTGGCCCTTCTCTATGATAACCATCCGAGAGGGAGATTCCCTCTGTGATTATAACAAAAACCAAATCCTCTGCCCCCGACTACAAGGCCCCCGCAGGGCCTGGTCCCTGCCCTTGTCCTCTAAGTACTGTAAGGAGGAAGCCCGTGGAGGGTTCCAAGCAGAAGGGCTTGGTCCCTGATGGACAGACGCTTGGACTGCTTTTGACCCTTGACCGCTCCAAGTTCATTTCCATCTGCCCTGGTGGAGGGCCTCATCAATCAGGAACGGATCCCACGTGGACCGTGACCTGCCTGCTGCCCACTGCTCCACCCCTAGGAGCCAGCGAGAGGCCGAGTCTGGTTCATGGCTGACATCGCTCAGCATGGCCAGCGCCAGGGAAGGGCGGCTGGCTTGAGCGATTTTATTCTTGTTACCCACCGGCTGTTCAGGTGCGCCCTCGCCACCTGCACCAAGGACAAGCAGCTCCCACCTGAGCAGCCCCAGCCACGTGGCTGCTCTGAGTCATGATGTCTTTCTTCACGTGTCTGGCGGTCGGGTACAGGGAGAGGGAAGACGTGACCCCACGGTCACCCCACAGGGTCACCCAGCTAAGATGAGGCAAACACAAGCATGGCTTTCATGTCACACACACACACACACACACACCTGTGGCTAGTGAGGGCAGTCACTTCCTGCCAGGGACGGGCGTGGAAGCTCTGTCACTTGGTCACAGGGCCAGCAGTGTCACATCTCAGGCTTTCTAAACCGGGGCATGGAAGGGCGATGTCACCCTTTGGTGACATTTCTGGAAGCCCTCCCTCACAGCCCAACGAGGCTGGGATGGACTGCTGGGGACCAAGGGACTTGCTGGTCATAGAGGGCAAGACCAAAACAGGAAGGGCCCTGACAGTCTCCCCTGGTTGTTCCTCCTGCCGAATGTCCTCCTTGTCCCAGCTGTCACCTGCCTCCTCTCTTTCAGGGAGGTCAAGGTCTCTGTATTTGGGGGATGTGTGAACTGGACACAGGCCATGACTGTGGAAGCTACTGGGCAGACTCCAGGGGGTCTCTGAATACCCTGGAGACCCCCTGGAGACCCCCTGGAGTCCTCCTGCCTTAGTCCCCAGCAACAGAGAGGAGTGAATGACAGGAGAGAGGAGAGAGCGTCAGGCCTGGTGTCAGGAAAGGACCCAGCAAGGTCCTGCTTCGTGAGGCGTTGGGCGGTGGAAATCCTCACAAGCTGTAAAATTTCAACAGAAACTCAAGGGAAAGGGAGCGCTGGCCAAGTGGGCAGAAGAGAGACCTTGGCCCGGAAAACCACTTTCTGGTCCAGTTTCCGCAGGGGGATTAAAGACAGATTCGGCCGCTCACATCCAGGCCTTGTTAGGGACACGCCACTGTCCCGGGCATTCGCACCCACACCATGATTCATTCTGTCCTCCCCACAACCCCGAGGGGGTGGCTGACCGTGTCCATTTTGCAGGTGGTGGAGCCATCTCAGGGGACAGTCATGAGGGTGGAAAGAAGCCACACTCTCTGCCTTCTAGCCCAGAGACCCCAAGTCTGACCTCCCCTCTCCCCTCTCCCCACCCTAAGCCCCTCACAGGCTCCCTACTGCTGGAAGAGTTCCCACCCACACCTGCCCCACTTTTGTAAGAGCGTCCCCAAGCGTTTTTTTGTAGGAAGGGAGAGGCCGGGAACTTTAGGCCCAACGTGGAGGACATTAGTAGGTGTGAGAAAAAATAAGTCAAGTGTGAAATGAATTCCTACAACCTCCTGGCCACTCCGGAGCCTCGTTTCACCGTCTGACAACCCCACAGCTAATAAATCAAAGGCGGCCAGGGCGGGAATGACCAAACCAGACCTGAGCGGGAGCCCCAGGGAGTGAGGGCCAGGACAGTACTGCCCCGGCCACCCGCCCCTCCCCGGTAGCCCCAGCTTTCTGAGCTCTCTTGGGAAAACAGAATCAGCAATGATCTCAGGAAGGCCAGCCTCACAACCAGGGCTAGGGACCTGGTCTTGATGGCCTCAGTCCTTCTGGAAGAACAGTCCAGCTTGAGGATCCTCTGAGGAGAAAGATGGGCATCCCATGAGGCTCCCAACTGAGACCAGTTGACCAAGCCCCATCCCTCTCCCTGCAGGCCCCTCTTAAGTCCACCAGGCAGGGAATAATCCAGTCCCAGGGCGGAAGTTCGCTTCATCCAGAAACTGACTTTGAACCTACATCCTCTCTGAGCCCCGGCGCACAGAGCCTACTCCTCACAACCTGATTTCTCGGGCGCACGTGAGAATCCCACCTTGCCGGCCCACCCTGAATCCAAGGCGTGGGTCCAGCGTGGTTTCTGCAGGCTGAACCGCTGGCCAGGCCCAAGCTGCAGACAGACACTGGAAACAGAATCTTAATCCTAAAACTCGGACGGTGGCCTCACTGGGGATCTTGCTCTGACAGAGCCACAGCAGCAACGGAGGACGTTCATTGGACAAGTGTTTAGAAGTACCTCACATGTGCTCAGCACTGTAGGGACTCTGAAAGGACAGCAGGGGGCAAAGCAATGTCCCTGTTCTCACGGGCGGGCGGCGTTTCCATACTGGCACGACTTCCCTAGGGGGCAGCTGTTGGGACTCTTCAGATGCAAGCGACAGGAGATTAGGCAAAACTGGAGAATGTAGTGACTCACGTGGCCCAAATATAGGTCAGGCAGGAAGATGCTGGCCTTTAGGGACGTGGGGGCCTGCCTGCCTCTCTCTGTGGGCCAGTCTTGGTAGCCACCACTGCAGACCCCCTCTCCATGAAGCAGGGGGACATGGCGATTGGAAGCTACAGACTCACCTCTTCAGAGCTCCGTAACCAGCACAGAAAAGGGGTTTGCCCTCCCTGCTCTGGGTTGTAAATTCCCAGGGGAGAGTTGTGATAGGCCCAGGCGGTGTCCTGAGACCACACCCATGGGACCAATCACTGTGGCCAGAAGAAATGGGTCTGTTAGAAGCATCGAGAAAACAGTCCCGGCAGAGAGTAACTAAGATTGTCTGCTACAATCTTTTTATTTTATTATTTTATTTGCTTCTTCTATCAGCTCTGGAAAGGAGGACGAGAGTATCAGTGCCGTCGCCCCATTTTCTGGCTGAGAAACTGAGGCCTTAAGAGCTTCCTCCCCTGTTAAGTGGAGACTGTGGCTGCCCAAACCTAGCCCCTTCTGCAGCCGTCAGGCCTGAGCGGTCCCCACACTGAAAAGAAACTCAACTGGGACTTACTTCCTGCTGAGATGAAAGTGAGAAAAGGGAAAGTGGATTTCAAAGGTTTTAAGCAATTTCATTAAGATCGAAATGGCATTTTCTAGCACCTGACTCAGCACAAATTGGTGCAGAGAGAAGCAAGAAGCCTCTTGTCCGGTTGAGAATCGCAGAGCCCTGCATGACAGAAGGACTTTAGCAATAATGTCAACCACCAGGTGCAAACTCAGGGACACTGGAAACAGAATCATAATGGCTACTGCTTATGGAGAACTGGACTCTCTGTCTACAGTAGGGAGACATTTATTCCTCACCCTTGAAGGCTCTACCTCCTGCTTCCATGTCCCCTTCCCCTCCCCAGGGAACTGGACAGATTCATCTGATTGGTGGATTTGGGAGAAGGAAGTGACCATGCCTGTCTTGGTCCCTTCTGGGCATGCTCCATCCCAATCAGCTGCCCGCAGCGAGGGCCACTTCCCATCTCAGTGGACCCAGTTCCTGTGCAACCCTCTGTCAATCAAGTTCTGAACTTGGGAGAGGAAGAGGGTTTCTTCACTGGCCTGTGTTGTTTAGATGTACCTGTGCATTCGTTATGAACTGGACACTGTCCCCAGCCTCTTGAAGGCTAGTGAGACAGAACATTAAGAAACAACCAACATCTATATCCTTTGTGGGCTGTGGCTTGGAGAATCATTTTATCTTAAGTCCAACGGGAAGCCATTAAAAATTTCTAAGCAGGAAGAAATGTGATCTGGTGGACATTTGTTTCAGTAGCTCTGGCAGCTGGGTGGGCAGAGGGTGAAAGGTGGAGTCAGAACAGGGGACCCT
Organism: Ictidomys tridecemlineatus; assembly: GCF_052094955.1. NCBI lineage: Eukaryota > Metazoa > Chordata > Mammalia > Rodentia > Sciuridae > Ictidomys > Ictidomys tridecemlineatus. The sequence goes on from NC_135486.1 coordinate 116,498,378, forward strand.
GTGTATCCGGCTGTGACAGTGGTAACTGAGACGCGGTGGTAGCCACAGAGAAGGTGCAAGGAAGTGGAATGGGGGGGGTGTATTTTGGAGCTGAGATCTACACAGCTTGGTGTCAGACTGGGAATGGAATGTAGGGAGAGGGAGGTGTCAAAGACACTTTCCCACCAGGCACAGGGCGCACACCTATAATCCTAGCAGCTCCGGAGGCTGAGGTGGGAGGATTTCAAGTTCAAAGCCAGCTTCAGCAATGAATGTAGCAAGGTTCTAAGCAACTCAGCGAGACCCTGTCTCTAAATAAAATATATTTTAAAAGGGCTGGGGATATGGCTCAGTGGTTAAGTGCCCATGGGTTCCTGGGTTCAATTCCCAGCACCCAAAATAAATAAATAAATGGCATTCCCCCCCCCCCCAACTCTGGCCTGGGGAAATATGGTGGTGTTTCCTGAGATGAGAAAGCGTCCTGGGTGACTTTGGGACATGAGGATTTGGGTCATGCACAAGCAGGGGGCAGGATATGGGAAGCAGGGTACCTGGGTCTGGCCCTCAGGGAGGAGACCTGGGAGCAGGGGACCTGTGAATGACTGACCAGTAGACTGAAGGGAGGGACAGACAGTTGAGTAGGTCCCTTTGCTAGAGCCCAGGTGTGGGCCCACTGTTCAGGCACACAGCTCTTCAGAGGAACTGCAAGGCCCGCCTCTCTGGCTGGAGAGACCTGGATGGCCTGGTCTCCCACATCCCTCTCCCAGGTCTAGAAAAACCTGGAACCTTCTCCAGGTGCCTCGGACCTACACTAGTGGAGCACATTCTTGCAGACTCCAGGGACAGAAGAGGCACTGGTGGGAAGGAAGGGGACAGAGGCGGCCCAGGGTAGACCCCAGGGAGAAGCCCCTTCCTCAACCTGCTGGCTGCCAGGCCACGCTGGGCAGAGGGGAATGTCACTGGCTGTGGTTTGCCGCTTCCCCGCCTCTAAGATATGGAGTTGGTGAAGAAGTCCAAGCCCTGGGGGACCTTCCCCCTGTCCCCCTCCTCCCCTGTCCCCTGGTTATGCCTCTGTGAGCACCCAGGCCCCTCCTGTGCCCCGATGCCTCCCTCAGCCACCTCCCTAAGCCTCGCTCTGGGTCCCTCCTCTCTTCTACTTCCCATTCCCTCATCTCAGCCTGGACCAGAGTCACCGGTTCCAGTTCCTGTCCCCCCAACCACAGGGTAGTGAACAGGACTCAGATGGTATCCTGGTCGCTGTGCCAGCTAGTCAATACCTGATCCCGCACACACCGGGCGCCCAACCAGTGCTTAGTGGGTTGAATTAAAAGGTGCTCAAGTCACATTTCTCAAGGTATGAGAACGTAAGTGTCTCTCCCTCTCTCCTCCCTCTGAGCCTTGATCAGTCAGTCCCCTGTGATATGATGACACTCAGGCTGCTGGAGGTGGGGTGGCTTCCTGGGAGACCCACTCTAGCTCCAGGTCTGCAAAATGCACCAACCGGCCCATCTCTAGCCTAATGCCTTGCTCAGCATGGCTGAAAACAATAACAAGTGCCATTCACAGGGCCCTCGATGTGACGGGTACTGAACACGCTCTCATCTGCATATCTCAGCCAATCCTCTCGATAACCCTAGGACAGGGCATGATTATCCCCATTTCATGGTTTAGAAAGTAGATTCAGAAGGTCAAGTGGTTTCCCAAGAACCCAAGACGGGCCTGTCTGATCTCAGGGTTTCTGTTCCTGGTCACTCTGTCCCCTCTGTGAGCCCTTCAGAGTGGCCCCACAGCGAGACTGCTAGGCAGGAGCCAGAAGATCACAGACAGAAATCTCTCTCACAGAGACCAGACTCGGTCACTGGTCTCCTGGGCCCATCACCACATGGCCTTCAGAGATCTCCTCTCTGTGACCTGGGCTGGCCCCAGGAAGCCAAAACAGTCTCTGATGCCCAGAAGAGAGAGACGCAACCCTGCCAGCAACGCGACTAACCGTTTACCCGCTCGGCTTCCTGTTGGGTTTTTTCTTCCTTCCCCCCACAGGGGTGTCTCTTATCTCTCTTAGGGGCTTTTGTGTTGGGCTATTTACCATTTGGTGACAGTTGGTGCCAGAGTCAGCCTCTTGGGCAAAAGAAGAAGAAAAGCAAGACCAGGTGGACTCTGTGCGTTCACACAGCCACCAGCGTCCAAACTAGATGGGACAAGCAGGCCCTCAGCAGTCAATGTCCAAAGTCACATCCAGCTGTCCTGCCACTGCCCGGCTTGAGCTTCTAAATGGGGCCCATTTAGGCAAATGAAAGTGAATCAGCTTGCACAGGGCTCCCTGCAACAGGCAGGGACCTATAAATAACCCCCAGGTAGTCCAGAGACAGCTGGGTCAGCAGGGCTAAGGGGCTTGCTTGGGTCCTGAATGAGGAGCTCTGGGTTGTTCCCCACTAATGCAGCAGAAACTGGCCCCTCCCAGTGCTCTTGGGGAAGACCCTTTGATACCCTTAAATACAAGCTCTGGCTGACCCTGTAGCTACTTCTAAGAAGTACCCGGTATCCTCCTGGCACCTAGAGCCCTTGCCAATCTGCCCAGAACCCTGGTAACCTGGAGCCTTGTCTGCACCAGGCATCCCCACTCCTTGCAGAAGCCAGAGCCCCATCCCAAACTCTACTTGGTGCTGCCAGGTAGCTCCTCCCTCCTCCCTTCTCTTCTTGCCCCCAGATGCTTGTCCACCTGAGGGACACTCACTTCCTGACCACACACTAGAGTCCGGACTCTTGATCATCAATTATGTGTAGGCCAGCCAGCTCCCCTGTCCTTCCCTCTAGCCTGTCTAGGGTCCAGGTTCAAGCCTGACCCAGATGGGACCAATTCGCAACCTCTGTCCAAATCCTCCCAACAGGGACAGTGTCCTCACTGTGTAAGTAACAGGTGTAGGGACAGCTGACTTGGGTTTTGGTAGGGGAAATTATTCCCCAGCAACTAGCAATGGAGCCATGACCAAACTCTGAGCAAAGAGGGGGAAAGAATTCTCTGCCCTTGTCACCCAGAAGCAGGATTTCTACAGCCCGCTGGGGCTCAGAGAGTGGGTCTCATGGGTCCCTGACTTTAGTGGGCTACCACCCAAACACTCAGGAATAGGATCCAGTGGCCCCACTAGAACCCACCAGACTCAGGGCTTTGAAAGTGGGAGCCCCTGGCGAGCTAACCCTGGTGCACCCAGGCTGCCTGAAAAAGGAGAGGCAGCCCACAAACCACCACAGCAAAGACACACAGGGACACATGTGTCCAGGACGGTGGGTAAGAGGGGAATACAAAGGCTGTGGGGAATGGCCAGGATACGTCCTTCCTTTTCCCTTCACTTCTGCAACAAGTGTTTTCCGAGCATATCGCAGGTATTTGCACTGCACAGAGTTAAGATCAGAGGAAACTGGAAATGCAAGGACAGGGTTCTGGCGACCTGCCGGACACCTGGAGGACTCCCGTCCCATCTCCACGCACGGGCTGGCTGGTCCTTTTCTTCCCGATTAGGACCAGGTCTAGAATCACAGGAGCCAAGAGGGAGCTCAGAACATCCCTCCTGGAAGGAACCTTCAAGTCCAGCCACTCGGTTGTGCAGACTGGGAAACACTCGGGCGTCCCGGCTCCGCGCGCGCCAGCCAGGGGGCGCCCTTCCCCGCCGCCCGGGCCGCGGCCGCCCGCGCCGGGCAGGGTCCCCCAAGAAAAGCCTCTTAAAGCGCTTTTCCTTTCGCGCGAACTCAGCGCCTCCATCCAGCGGCGCGGTCTCCAAGGTGAAGCTCGCACAAATGCGTTGCAGATGTGCTTCCTGCGCGGTGGGGCTACCGCGGCGGGCGGCCAGAGCGGCGGCGCGTTCCGGCGCGATCCAGCCCGCATTTTCCGTCCGGCCCGCCAACTTTTTCAAGCTGTAGTTATTTGATAATGATTTTTTTTTTTAACCTCTCCCAATAATTGTTATCCTCCCCGCCCGGTACAGCTCAGGTGACGGGCGCAGACGGTAGACGCCTCCTCCTCCGGGCGCGCAGCCGGACTCCAGGGCGAGGAGCCACTGCGGAGGTGCCTCCTGCGAAGCCAAGGTGGAGCGCCTCTGGATGAGCCCCGGGGGGGGGGGGGGGGGAGGCCTCAGCACATCCCCTCCCAGGGTCAGGACACCTCCCCCCAAACCCACTCCAGGGTCATGCCTGTCCGAACTGAGAGAGGACGCTGGGCACAGAGCTGGTCGGTGCAAGCATTTATTAGGCATCTACTGTATTCCCAGTCCCTGAGCAAAGAGCTGGCTTCAAAAACAATCCAGAACAGCCTCTGCCCTCCAGGGCTCCCGGTGCACAGGAGACTAAAGCCGCCAGCTCTTACCTGGAAACCTGTGTGTGTGTGTGTGGGAGGGTGTTCCAGGACAGTGAACCCCAGGAGAGAAACGCTCCAAGTGAAGGGGCTAGACTCAGAAGGAGGGCTTGGCTCCCAGAGAGGCTCAGGAGCTGGGGCCCTTCCCCTGGTCTCTTCGAAGGGACATGGCCAGCTAGCTAGAGTCTCTCAGGGCTTCTTCTAAGAAGCAACAGGGTTCAGAAAATTGGGGCACACAAGTGGGGATGTTTAGAGCCCCTGTTCAGGTCTCTGGGTTCTCTGAAGCCACCCAAGCAGGTAGCTGAGTGGCAAGTCCCCTGTCACTCACTAAATCCTATTTGGTGTCCCTCGTGAAAGGAAAAGCAGCCAGAGACCAGCTTAGGTGAGCTCCTCTCTCCCTACTGGCTGTTGCTATACTCAGAAGGTTTGAGAAGAGCCCAAACTCGGCTCAGTCACACCCCAGACATCCCAGAAAGTTCTTTGGTTACGCCTGAATTAATTAAGATTTTAAATAAATGGGAGAAGGAATTTGGGCAATGTTGGGGGAGAGATGAAGAAGAAAGAAAGATTTAAGGAAACCTGGGGGCAGGGCAGGCAAGCTGGGAGGAAGGGACACTGGCTGGGGGGTTGCCCTCTCCAGAGAGTGGCCTTCTTAGTCTACCCTCCTATAGCTCTCCCTAGCCTCTGGAAGCATCACCCCCATCTGGCGCAGGGACATAACGTGTCAGTCCAGGTGAATGGTGGGGGTGGGGGGTGGCGAGGAACAGGAAGGAGGTTCATTGCTGCAGCCCAAGGGGACAGAGAAGTTTTCCTAGAGGGGCTGAGCAGGGTCCACTTGCTACCTGGTGGTAGCTCCTTGGGCTTTACCAGATCTCTGCATGTGGTTTCCTGGGCCCTCTTCCTTCTGTCCCTGGACGGGCCTTAACTAATTTCTGCTTTGAACACCTTCTGGAGGCACAGTCCCTGCCTGCTCTAGGGGCCACCCATATTCAGGGACAACTGTATTTTCCAATAGATAGTTACCGCCTGCACTGCCACACCTCCACAGCCGGCCACCTCTAGGCACCTGGAAGGCCACGTGGCCAGCTCCAGCCGTCCCTGCACTCCCCCAGGCCCTGTGGATGGTGCGCACACCCACTCCCCTTTACCCTCCAGAGTTCCCACTTAGTGCTGGGCAACTTACCCGAGCAGGGCACGTAGCACCATCAGAACAGAGAGAAGGAAAGATGTTTCATTGATGAAATGATCCAAAATATTCCCATCTGAATACATAGATTCCCATCTAGAAAGAAGCTGTTTTTAATTTTGGCACATGTACAAGTTTTATGGCTTAGGGTTTAATAGTTTTGATGTTTTTTTTTTTTTTTTTTAATTTTGACTCTATCGGAAGGACTGCCCAGCTCCCACAGCCCCCGGCCTCCTGACAGTTCACCAAGCTGCCTCCCTTGCTGTGAGCACCTCGAGTCTCCTTCTTCCTGGGTCCCCAGCCTTGCAAGGAGAAGCCTGGGACTGTCCTGGTACTGAGGCTGATGATCAGCTGGCCTGAGGGAGTTGCTTCCTGCTCCAGCTTGTGCCCTGTCTTAAGGGGATAAGGCAACCTCATAAATGGCCCTTTCACAAGCCCGCCACCCTCCCCCACCAGGATGTGGGACCCTCTTCAGGGCCTTGGAGAAACCGCTTCTTGTCTCCCTGGACCCAGGGTTGGCCCTCGCCGCCTGCCAGGAGGGGGCTCCCACAGGCACCTCCCGCCAGCCGGCCTGGAGGAGGGGATCTGAGGCTGGGCCAGAGGCCCCTTGTCTGTGCAGAGGCAGGATTTATCTCAGTTTGGGGAGGTCCGGGGCTCCAGGGCCCTAGATCATCATTAGTTCCATCAAAGAGGCGGCTGGGATCTGAGGGGCAAGATGCGGGCGTCCAAATTGGAAACAGCCTGGTGGGCGGGGGGCAAGGGCTGGGCGGGGAGAGGGCTCGGGCTGCCCCGGGGGGAGCCCAGGACGCTGGAGGAGTCCCACAGACAGTCACAGGAAGAGGAGGAGAAGGAGGAGGGAAGAGAAAACATTCCACCAGGCTCCGGGGAGATGGAGCAGGGCCAAGTCTGAGAGTCCAGGCGACCTACCCCTGGAGGCTGGGGGCCAGGGTGGCCGATCCCGCTCTCCACGTGAAGGACCTACTGTGTGATGGGCCCTGGCCACGGGCCTCAGTGGGCTTCCTCTCTCCGCCACCCCAGCCCACGCCTTTGCCTGGCCCATGGGAAATGGCTCAGAGCAGAACTGGTGCGCCCAAGGCATCCCAGGGTGCCTGGCAGAGTTGGGGTTCCAGCCCAGGTGGTCGGCTCTCTAGGGCTTCACCCCTGCTCTGCAAAGGCTGAGCAAGCAGGTGTGGTGTTGCCGGGATCCTGGGCGTCAATACAGGCCCCGTTAGCACCTGAGACCAAGGCCGCCGTCTGATTGGAAACTCCAGGTTTAAAACAGAGATGGAGAAACCAATCAGAAATTTCTCCTAAATACTGACAAGTGGAGAGCCCGGTGACCAGAAGTGGAATTTGGATGGTACCGTTCAAGGACAAAAATAAATGTGGGGGTTGAGGGTGTCACTGAGTGACAGAGTGCTTGCCTAGCACTTAGAGGCCCTGGGTTCCATCCCCAGAGAGAGAGCGAGAGAAAGAGAGAGGGAAAGGGAGGGAGGGAAAAATTAAAAATCATTCTCCTAATCTCTGCCCTCCATCTGACTCCCCCCACCACTCACAACAAGCCCCCTTTCCAGTGGACAGAGAATGGCTGCCACCATAGTCCCCTGCTGTGCGCCACCTGGGTGCAGTCCCTGTCCCTTCCTTCTGGAAAAGCAGAGACCGACCTAGTGAGTGGGGCTTCCAGCCCCCGGGTGGGCCAAGGAAGCTTCTCTGAGGCCCCAAGAGGTAGCCCAGGAAGGACCTTAAAATACCTGCATGCTGGGCACAGTAGCACACGCCTGTCATCCCAGAGGCTCAGGAGGCTGAGGCAGGAGGATCCCAGGTTTAAGGCCAGCCTCAGCAATTTAATAAGGCCCTAAGCAACTTAGGGAGACCCTAAATAAAAATATTTTAAAATGGCCTGGGGGGAATGTGGCTCAGTGGTTAAGCACCCCTGGGTTCAACCCCAAGTACCCCCACCCCTGTCCCTGTAGGCCAGGTGGCAATCGTTAAATGGGCAAGAGAACAAGAGAAATACTCTAGTTAGGAAGCTGTCCCAAGCCATGAGGGAAAGAGATGAGACAGAACTTCTGGCCCAGGATGTCCCAGGGTCTTTGTTTATAAAAGTGAGAACAGGAAACAACCTACATTTCCAATAATAGCTGAATAATTCCATGTGATGAGCGTCACGAAGCCACGATATAATATTTGTGGATTTCTGTCATCAACACGGGGGATATGCTGTCAGGATGGCATGAGGGTTGAATGAGGTAAGGGACTTATCACAGCTCCTGGTAACTGGGGTTGATATGTGACAAAAGCAGAAAGAAAGAAAGAAAGAAAGAAAGAAAGAAAGAAAGGAAGGAAGGAAGGAAGGAAGGAAGGAAGGAAGGAAGGAAGGAAGGAAGGAAGGAAGGAAGGAAGGAAGGGGGAGGCAGGGAGGAAGGAAATATATATATGGATTGTTCTTAGATTTGTAATTAACAAATTAATGCAAATCAAGGCTAATACAACAAAACACTGCTGTGGGGTGGGTTAGGGGGGATTTGCAAGCTCTCTGGTGTGTGTGGTCCCTTGTTTCTATGAGTGCATATGTTTTTTTTTTTTTAATGAGGGAAAATTCTTTTCTAATACTTTATTATGAAAAGTTCCAAACATGCAGCTGAGTTGAGATAACGTTGTGACGAGCCAGGCACCTCTAACCCAGATCTTCCCACCAAGGGGTCATTGTTCCTCACCCTCATTCCTGTTCACCTACCAGACATAGACCCGTCTGATATTTTTCATGCATCTTAAAGTAAATCGCACACAACAGGACATACCCTGTCCTACATATTTTGACATTTATGTCAGGATAAAAACATTTTTAGTGGTTACCTAGAGGATAGCTCCTGGCGTTCGCCCTGATGCAACAGCCCTCGCACTCTGCCCACTGGCTGCAGGCTGGTCTAGAGGGGCTGGCGCGGAGCTGGGGTGAGGCCCACCTTCCCGCCTTCCTCTCTGGACGACCTAATTAGTCACTCTAGTTTCGTGGCTTCTTTCTATCTGAAGCGGGGATAATTCAAGGCAAATCAACCTCTGGGTGACCCCCTGAAGGAGATCAGGGACCCTAAGCCCTGGGGTTATGGTTTGGGGGGGTCTGCTGAGGTCTCCAAGAAAGACCCTACGTGAGGAAGAAGTGGAGGCCAGACTCCCAGGCTGAGTCCTGACTCCGCCCCTTGTCCGGCCGGCACCCTCCACGCTTCCGAGCCTCAGTGTCTTCAATTCTGAAATGGGAATAAAGTAACACACAGGGACATGTTCTGAGAGCTGCATCCTGAGGTCATTTTGTCGTTGCTGTGTGACATCGAGGGGCATAGTCACACGCGAGGTGCTCTCCAATGGCCCACTGTCATAAACCCATGTATAAATAGAACATTCTCAAACAACAATAAAGAGTCTTGTGAACACATCAGCCAGTGACAATCATTTATTATCATTACCGAGCATTATGCACAGCACGTCATTATACCTGCTATGCTTTCATGGAAGTGGCCTGCGGTAGGTTCGTTGACACCCGCATCCCCGCAAACACACAATACGTCTCACTCCCATGTCACTGTAACTAGGGCATCGCTAGGTGACAGGGAAATTTAGCTTCAGTGTTTGCGAGAGTGTTGTCCTATCCGTCTTTGATTGGAACATCCTTTTGTGCCCCCATGACTGTCCCCTCCTGGAGGGCCACCAGGAATCTCAGGTGAATTGATGGACTAACCTACACTTCATGGGCCTCAATATACAGCACAGATATGAGACTGTGTCATCAAACCTGCCCACCTGGGTCCACCTGGCAACTCACTCTTCTTCCTGGGGCTTGTTTTGACCTTTTACATAGAATTGTCAGATAAAATACAGATGAGTCCGGCTCAGTGGCTCACACCTATAATCCCAGCGGCTCAGGAGGCTGAGGCAGGAGGATGGAAAGTTCAAAGCCAGCCTCAGCAATGGCAAGGTGCTTAGCAACTCAGTGAGACCCTGACTCTAAATAAAATACAAAATAGGACTGGGGACGTGGCTCAGTGGTTGAGTGCCCCTGAGTTCAATCCCTGGTACCAAAAAACAGAGACACAGATGAACTTTTGTTTTGTTTTAGTAAAAGTGTGTCCCAAATATTGCATGAAACACTAAAAAAAAAAAAAAAAAAAAAAAAAAAAAAAAAGTTGCTTATTCAAAATTCAAACTTAACTAGGCATCCTGTATTTTTATTGGCTCATTCTGACAACTCTATTCCTGAGAGGTGGGTAGGCTTGGGCTTTACAGATTCCATGTCACCTCTGAGAAGCCAGCAGGGGCAGGGAGCCCAGGCTCCATGTTTACCTTCTAAGCTTCACTACAGGTCCTCATGTCTGCTGGCCCTGTTTCAGGTGTGCTGTGGGACGGAGCATGCTCCATGGAGGCAGACCCCAAAGGTTGAGCCTTTGCAAAAGAGGCTGTCAAGGATTTGGGGAACTTTGATCTCCAATTGACCAGCCCTGCCTGCTTGCAGCCTCTTGGCAATTACCATTCACCCATCCATTCATTCCCTGTTCATTCATTCACCCCCAGTTCATCCATCCACCTGTTCATTTATTCACCCGCCCATTTATTCATTCAGCAGAATTTGATGTGTTTGGCCCAGGGAAGCCAAACATCCATTTACACCCAGGGTGACCACCCTGTCCACCAGCAGACCTAAAAGACAGGTCAGTAAGGAGTTTCCAGTTAACCGTCTCCCCAAAAGCTTATTTTTTAATAATCCAGGAACATTTTCACAAAAGAGCGGGTTGCTTTTTGTCACGTCCTGCCCATGATCACACCTCCTTCAACTGCAATGGGCCAGCCAGCCTCGGGGCCTGGGAGTTGAGATCTGAAGGTATGGAATCTGGGTCCACCCGGGGCTCACCTCTCGAGGTGAGACAGAATTCCTGAAGCGACCCACCTCCCAGATAGCACCCTAACACCTCTGGGAAATGAAGCTCTTCACCTGCCACAGGGTTCAGCCACACCAAGGCCATGTGCAGAGCCGGAGGCTGGGAGATGACATAAAGCCACCAGCCAGGACTGGCGGTCAGAGCCTGCGCTCTCGCATCAAGGCCCACGTCTCTCCTGTGTGGTCTACAGTCCATCCTGCGCACCTGGCCATGGCTTCATATTCTCCTGGTTCGCTTCCTTTAAACACTGACTTTTTCTTTTTTGCTGATCTTTTTTTTTTTCTTTTACAAGTTTTTATGGTGGGAGGCAAACACTCTACCCCTGAGCTACACCCCTGGACCTAACTAGTGATTTCTAAAGGTACCTAGCGCCCCCCCCCCCCCCCTGCATGTTCACCTTCCCTGGTTTCAGTTACCCGTGTCAGTCATGGTCTGAATATATTACATGGAAAATTCCAGAAGTAAATGACTCCTAAATTTTAACTTTTATTAAAGAGTATGTCCATGTGATTCTATAGGATTATTAGTCATTGCTAATCTCTCACTGTGCCAAATTTATTTTATTTTATTTTTTTCATTCACATTTTTTTAATTTGTTTCACTGTGCCCAATTTATAGGTTAAACTTTATCACAGGAACAGATGCATTAAAAAAAACCATGTGTATAGGATTCATGTATCTACGGACAACCTCGGAATATGTCCCTCGTGATTAAGGGGCTGGGGGGGGGCTAGTGTACATTTTTTTTTTTTTGCTAAAATCATCCTTAGAAATGTGTGCATGTAAATTTATTAATATTTATAGGTTGGATACTGTTGATTGCTGATCTGAAAAAATAGAGGAAATTTCACCGTCTGAATTTCCACCATCTTCCCAACACACACACACACACACACACACACACACATACCCTGACTCATGCCAGAATTTTTCTTCTCTGAAGGGAAGTTTTTTTTTCCGTCTTCTTCTTCTTGTCATTTTTACTTTGAACCCCCACGATTAGTTTCTGGCACGCTTCCTTTGCTTTCTATCAAATGGTTTTGAAACAGTCATCATTTCTCCGAGATGATGAACAGTGAAAATCTGCTTGTACTTTTGAAAGCAACGAAGATCTGTCTATGGTTTCACTTTGAAGCACATTGGAGGGAAAAAAAAAATAAAAAGAAAAAGCTTCCTATAACATTTAGCACGTGTAAAGGAATTCGAGATTCATGGGCCACCTGCGTGTCGGGTGATCTCTTAATGCTGCTTCCCAAGTTTCAACAGTGACTGGAAGATGCTCAGTCATAGCAGGAAAAGACCCCGGTGATGTACAGCCCAATGGGATCCCAGCAACTGCCCGGGCGTCCTGCGTGTTTCTTTGCCACTCCGGTTACATGTGTTTTGGGAACCCACCAATCTCTTCCCAGATGAATGGGTAGCTCAGAACAAAGCATTGAACACCACCAAAGCATCGCACAGATTTTTCATTTTTATGCAAAAGACTCAGCATCACCAAGTACCACCGATGAGTCTGTCCTCCCGTATGGCTTCGGATCTCTCTTCTCACCCCTTACAAAATCTTCCACCCATTTGCCAAGACTTCAATTTCAGATCTGGTCCCCCTGGAGTTGAATCTCACTTTGATTTGCTGCCGTGAACTATTTATGACCACGCATAAGGTGATCTTTGTCATTTGTTTGCAATACCAGCAAAATCTTAATTGAGGTAGCAATTGAAACTTTTCATACCTAAACTACTTTCAAATGCCTGGCTTTGGCCTTGTCCCCCGTTATTGAATTAGGCCACATTGATTTCATCTCCAAAGCCCGACAACATTTCAGGTTTTATTTTTCCGGTAATTTCATTTCTGAATTTGCTAACTTCTATAGGCATCAATAGATTCATAAGTTAGAATCAGTTCTCCTTTATGTCTACCGGTAACACCCTCCAAATTGCCTTTATTCGCAGATGAAATATACTTGTCATGACTTCCTCAGGATAAACACTGTTTTCCAAGAAATAAAATATGTTTAACTTTGAATTTCCAGGTATGTTCTCATTTCCTCGAGCTGTTTTGAGTGAGCAGATAATAATTTGATAGTGACAGTTTCACTAGGAAATCAATATTCCCCCTCCCCAGTTGCAAAGAGTTCGGATGTATTTTACCTCTTTTGTGCTTTCAGAATTTTTGCAGAGATTTTTTTTTTTTCCTAAAACAGAAACTCCTTGTGCTGCATGGATGATTCTTCTCTGCAAAACAGTGGCTCCAATAAGAACAAGAGCATTATTTTTCCGCTTTTTCCAATCCCTACAAATCTAACAGAGAGAACTCAACATTTTCAGATGTGCCTTAAGCTACTCAGAGATTAACACAAATTTTAGATCTGGTGTGGGTGGGCACACCTGTAATCCCAGTGGCTCTGGAGGCTGAGGTAGGAGGATCACAAGTTCAAAGCCAGCCTCAGCAACTTAGCCAGGCCCTAGGCAATTCAATGAGACTCTGTCTCTAATAAAATATAAAAAGGGCTGGGGATGTGGCTCAGTGGTAAGTGCCCCTGGGTTCAATTCCCAGTACAAAAATAAAAACATCATAAGTTTTTTTTTTTTTTTTTTTGAATTTTTAACATTTATTTTTCAGTTCTTGGCGGACACAACATCTTTGTTGGTATGTGGTGCTGAGGATCGAACCCGGGCCGCACGCATGCCAGGCGAGCGCGCTACCGCTTGAGCCACATCCCCAGCCCCATCATAAGTTTTTGGACTGGGGATGTAGCTCAGTGGTAGAGTGCTTACCTAGCATGTGTGAGGCTCTGGGCTAGATCTCCAGTACCTTTAATAATTAATTAAATTTTAGTTTATCTATCACAAATTTCAAACTATGTGTGATATTCTGGCTCAAAACCCTATCATCTCCTCGTTGTTTGTGATAAGGAATACTTGATACTTGGGAGCCCTCTATTTGGACTCTATCATTAGAAGATAAGAAACGTGCTCAGTGTCCCCTAAGCTTGGCTCTTCTGTACTTAAAATACTCACACATTGTGCCACTGTATGCATGATTTTTAGATAGCCTGAACCAAGCTTGTAGACTTTGATTTTCACATCTTTTCCTAATAATCACACTTACCGAGAAAGAAACCATAGCTGACCGTGACCAATACATCCAATAATTGAAGGTGAGTTAAGACATTCATCTTCCGTCAACACAAAGGTACACACTTGTCACCGTGAGCAGGAGGACTGAGCGGGATGAGCGGGCAGAGTATTTGTCAACTGAGGGCACCACACTGACGGATTCTGCTACTGCACGTGTGGCGTTAGCCCTCATTTCTTACTATGGCATCAAGAGAAACGTGAATTTTGTGTCGTGTATGTATATGATTCCGTCTTTTTTATTTTTATTTATTTATTTTTTTGAGACAGATCTGGCTACTTTGCCCAGGCTGATCTCACCCTCCTGAGCTCAAGGGATCCTCCTGCCTCAGCCTCCCGAGTTGCTGGACTCCAGGCATGTGCCACCACACCTGGCTCATGTTCTTTTGACTTTTCTCTGGGACGTTTTTAACAGTCAACACTGTTTTGACTTTTCTGTGTCTTTGGGGGTTGGAGCAGATCCTGAAATGCTCCATTTATTCTCCTTGAGCTTTGGTCCGTGCCGGGGACACAGCGGAGCCGGGGGCACACAGATAAATGGTCCATTTCACTGTGTCCCGGGAAGCTCCTAACTCAGACGGCAAGATGCGGGTCATGATTCTAAGCTTCATCCTTGCCACGCTTCTAACACCCATGAAGTCTGAGGCTTTCTCCCCTGCACCAGCTAGTTCTCTGGCTTTCCAGATACCAACTGGGTGCCCCACCAGTCAGTTAGATTCTGACAGTGACCAGGGGTTAGGCAGAAGCTGCAGGCTGAGGACTCTGTCTGGGAGGAGAGCCCCAATTATAGCCTGCTTTTCTTGCCTCCCTCCCTCCCTCCCTCCCTTCCTTCCTTCTTTCGGGCTGGGGATGCAACCCAGGGCCTCATGCATCCTAGGTAAGCCCTCCACCCCTGAGCTCTGCCCCAGCCCAGGTTCCCCCACTTTAGATGCCAATCACAGTTGCCCAGGGCACCCACATTTCTATCCGATTTGGAGATAAAGTTGGAGGCTCCCACGACCCCCTTCTTGCATTCAGTAACTTGCTAGAATGGCTCCTGGGACTCCAGGGAACACTTTGCTTTCTACTTTGCTGGTTTATTATAAAGGAGGTTGTAAAACAGCCAGAGGAAGAGGCACGGGGGGGGGGCGCGAGGAGGGGTGAGAGCAGCTTCCACACCAGCTCCAGACCGATGAGCCCCCTCTCCTAGCACCCAGAGGTGCTCCCCAACCCCGAAGCTCTCTGCACCCAGTCATCCAGGGGTTTTGTGGAGAGTTCTGTGTAGGCGTGGTTGGTTCAACCATCCGACATTGGTCATTAATCCCCCCCTCAGCCCCTTTCCTCTCCCCAGGGGTCTGGGATGGAGCTGTAGTTTCCCACGTTTCATGATGTGGCTGGTCCCTCTGGCCATCCTAAAGCTGCCTAGGGGACCAGCAAGTCACCTCATCAGTGTCAACTCAGGTATGGCAAGAAGGAGTCTGTTATGAAAAACAAAAGGTGCTCCTGTCCCCTGGGAAATTCCAAGGGTCCTGAGAGCTCTCAGCCAGAACCAGGGACACACAGCACCTACAGATTTCTTGTTTTTTCCTTTAAATATTTTTTTATTTGTCCTTTTTAGTTATATGTGGCAGTAGAGTGCATTTTGACATATCATACATACACGGAGTCTAGCTTCCCGTTCTTGGGGTTGTACCGTCATGTGGAGTTACCCTGTTGTGTCTTTATATATGAAATAGGAAAGTGAGGGCCGACCCATCCCACTGTCTTTCCTCCTCCCAGCCCCTCCCTTCCCTTCATCCCCTTTGTCTAATCCACTGAATTTCTATTCTTCCCTCTCCCACCTTATTGTGTATTAGCTTCCACATATCAGAGAGAACATTCAGCCTTTGTTTGGGGGAGATTGACTTATTTCACTTAGCATGATAAGTCTCCAGTTTCATCCATTTACCTGCAAAGGCCATAATTTCATTCTTTTTTATGGCTGAGTGATATTCCACTGTGTATATGTACCACCTTTTCCTTATCTGTTCATCTGTTGAAGGGCACCTGGGTGGCTTCCGCAGCTTGGCTCTTGGGAACGGAGCTGCCATAAACATTGATGTGGCTGCGTCACTATAGTATGTTGATTCTAAGTCCTCTGGGTATACACTGAGGAGAGGGATAACTGGGTCAACTGGTGGTTCCATCCCAAGTTTTCTGAGGAATCTCCACACTGCTTTCCAGCGTGGTTGCACCCATTTGCAGTCCCACCAGCAAGGTAGCACATACAGATTTCTACTGTGTCACAAAGTCACAATGAGGTAACTGCAGGACCATTTCTTTCTTGGCTGTGGAGAGAGAGAAAGAATGAGAGAATTTTTCACTGCCCAAATGGACAGGGAGACGAGGTGACCCGTGGCCACTCAGAACTCCCAGCAGCCCCCCCCCCATGCCGGCCCCCAAGTGAAAAGAGATTGAAAATTCGGTGTCATGACAAGTTCCTGGTCTCTCTGCTCAACCTGATTCCGATCTTCAAATCTCCCCCACATAGAAATGGAGGTCAAGTCTTCTGGGGCCCTCTCTACCTTCGGAGAGCTCTGGGCAGCCTCCTCTGCTGGCCGCGGGAGGTAGCTGCTATCAGCTGATCTACCCTTCACGTCCCAGAGGACTCTTCTCCCACAGCCCTCAAAGGATGGCTTCTTCCGCCTGTGACAGGGACAAACACCATTGCCTGGGTCCCCACGCAGACACGTGGCAGCAAAGTCTCTGGGCATGGGATCCGGGCAATGGCCAGGCCACCTGTCCTTTAGGGAAGGCTGGGGGACCTTTGGTTTTGAAAAGGCCTGTGGGATTCCCTGGGCAGGCACCCAGTGGGCTGCCTGGAAAGGAGTGCCTCTCTACTTGTGACCTGGGGCTCTGTCCCATGGCCTCAGCAGGGGGAATGTCCCCCGGCAGGACAGCCTGACCACACACAAGCCAGTCTACCGGGGGCAGAAAGCCAAACACAACACGTGAATTCTGTCGGCACTGGGCACTTGGGACCCTCACCCTCTTATTTATCCACTCACTGCCCTCGCAGCTGGCCCCTGCCTCGCCCCAGGACACCACCCCCCACCGGCTCATCCTCTCCTCCGAGGACAGCTTCAGGTCCCCCCTCTGCCTCCAATCTCTGCCTTTCCAAGATCCATGCCATCCTGTGCCTGGGCAATGCCCAGAGGAGCAAAGCCATCTCATCTCTGCTCCGTCCACATCCTTAACCCGCTCATCTATGGGGAAACGTCCCGGCTCCTGGCCGTGAGATGGCTCTAGATTCTGAAAGACTCTCTTTCCCTGCCTTCAAATAACCCCTCAATGCCCTGCCTGCCCACTGTCCTGCTCTTTCATTGAGGTGTGTTGGCACACAGCTCTGCATGGTGCACAGGGGTCAGGGACCCCAGCTCTGCAGCCAGGCCACCCAGGTCCGCATCCTGCCAATGCCGGCTACAAGTGTCAGGTCACATGAATTGGAGCCTATCCACGGGGCCTCGGTGGCTTCAATTGTGAAAGGAAGAAGGGTAAAAAATACGTCCCTTGTGGGACCATAGCAAAGGCTAAAAATCTTAGCGTACATAAAGCCCTTGGAAGCGTGCCTAGCGCACAGTAGGTGGTTAACATGTATTTGTTCTTAGTGTGTCTGCTGTTGATGCTTCTCTATTCTCATGGTGTCCACTCTTCCTCCTCCTCCTCCAGCTTCTTTTCCTTAATACTGGGCATCAACCCCAGGACTAGGCAAGCACTCATCCTTGAACCACATCCCCAGCCTTTTTTATTTTTTATTTTGAGACAGAGTCTCACTAAGTTGCCCTGGCTGGCCTCAAACTTTCAATCCTCCTGCCTCAGCCTCCTGAGTCACTGGGATTATGGGCATGGACCACCACCCCCGGCCCCTCCACTCTTCTCACTTGTGAGCTCCTATTCATCCTTCAAAACAAAACCCAAGTCCAGCTGTGGGGGTCTGTGGGACTCCTCTGCGTTCCTTCTCTGTCCTGGGCTTACTTCACCTCCCTCCCGGCAAGGGTCACACGGAGCCCTGAGTCCATTTGCCCCTCTCCTTTCCAACTTGACTGTCCTCTCCACCTTCTCCAAGACTCACAGAGCCATTGATGGCTGGATAAGTAAACTTTCAGAAATGGTGGGAGTAGGAGAAGTTCACCTATTGTCATCCTTGACATAAACATCGAAAACCACAGGATGAAAAAGAAACCCCATTTCTCTTTCTGAAATCTTGGAGCCACAAAAGACAATGAACATTTCCAAAAAGGAAGAACATCTGAACTGAATACAAGGTTGGACTTTTTTTTTTTTCTATCAAAGAGATAATAAAATAGAAAACCTTTTTTGTTTAATTAGTCATTATGATCAGGTATCTATGGAAACAACTGGATCATCACACTCAAAATAATCACCTCTCCTCTGAACAATGCACAATCAGCAGGAAGGCAGGGTGCCCAGCGCGCACCCCGTTCCTTCCACAAGTGCCTCTGGACCGTGAGGGAGGTAACAAGAGACAAGACCCCGCTCCTGCCTCCCAGGGTCAGCGGCAGGTGCAGCCCAGCTTGCTCCCGCAGGACAGTTGTAAGGTCGAGGGTGGGAGCCTCAGGCTGGTGCGCCAGGGGACAGACCAGATGCAAAGGAGGTGGGTGGGGGAGGGGCTGAGGAAGGTGGGAGCAAAGTCCTTGAGAAAGTCCCCCAGGGACTCAACAGCAAGAAGGCACAAGGTGCAGGGAGCAGTGGTGCCCACCTGTCATCCCAGCGGCTCTAGAGACTGAGGCAGGAGGATTGAAAGTTCAAGGCCCGCCTCAGCAACTTAGCAAGGCCCTAAGCATCTTAGTGAGACCCTGTCCCCAAATAAAAAATAAAAAGGTGGGGGATGTGGCTCAGTGGTTGAACACTGAGTGGTTGAGTGGTTCAACCCCCAGTATAGAAGAAGAAGGAGAAGGAGAAGGAGAAGGAGAAGGAGAAGGAGAAGGAGAAGGAGAAAAGAAAGAAAGAAAGAAAGAAAGAAAGAAAGAAAGAAAGAAAGAAAGAAAGAAAGAAAGAAAGAAAGAAAGAAAGAGTTGGCACAAGGGCACTGGAGGCATAGAATGTTCTCAGTCAAAGAATGTTCTGGAACATGAGCAGGGACAATATATACAATAGTCAAAATGCAGTTAAAATGGGTACATTGATTGCATGAAATTACTTCTCCACGGAGTTGTTTCTCAAGGTCCTTGGGAGCAGCACTGAGCAGGCGGTGGGGAGTGCCGGCCGGGGCAGGCCGAGGTGTGCGGGGGAGGATGCTGGACTCAGCGTCAAACACAGCGAACTGTAAGCGCTCATGGTCTTCTGCTCCCAGTGCTGTCCCAGCACCTGCAGTGACCTGGTGACCACGCCTGGTGACCCTTTGCCACCCCGTCTCTGGCCTCCCCTGCACTCTTTTCAGCTAGCTTCTGATTTTGGGACTTCTGTAGTCCTCTCTGCCTCGTTCAATTTTAACAAGAGTCCTCCTGGATGGATCCCCCCCTTCCCTCCTTCCCTCCCTTTCTTTCTCTCTCTCTTTTTTTCTTTCTCTCTCTTGATACTGGGGATTGAATCCAGGGGCACTTAACCACTGAGCCAAATCTTCAGCCCTTTTTACATTTTATTTAGAGACAAGGCTTCGCTAAGTTGCTGAGACTAACTTTGAACTCCTGATCCTCCTGCATCAGCCTCCTGAGCCGCTGGGATTAAGGCGTGCACCACTGCCCTCAGCCTCCTGGATCAATTTAACCCAGGTCCACCATCCATGACGGCCTTCACCCTCCGCGTCTGGTCAGGTTCCTCGCCCTCCACCATTCCCCAGGTGAGGCCTGGTCCCCCCGCCTGCCTTCACAGGAATCCCACCAGGCCACTGGGCCAGAAGCCCCCTCACCCACGATGCCTCCTCTGAATCATTTCCGATCCACTGACCCCGGCCCTGATCCTTGGCTGGACACCCCCACCCCACGCTGTGCTTAAAGTTAAACCCAGTCTCTCCTGTGGCAGACACCATTGCAGCAGCCCTGGTACTTGCTGCATCAGTGCCCCTTTATTGAAGGTGCTACTATTTTCTTTAATACCAGGAGCTTGTTAGAAATGCAGGTCCTTGAAGACCTTCTGAAATAGTGGGTGCATATGCATCTGATCCCCAGGGGGCTGGACAAGAGACACAGTCCTGTCATCCCAGCCACCCAGGAGGCCAAGGCAGGAGGATCGCAAGTTGGAGGCCAGCCTGGGCAACTTAGTGAGATCCTGTGTCAAAAATAAAAGATGAAAAGGGCTGGACGTAGCTCATTGGTAGAGGACCTCTGGGTTCATGCCCTAGTACAGGGGAGGGGGAGGGGATTTCCAAGGGGTTCCCATGCATCTTGAAATTTGAGTGACAAGGATTCCAATGATCGGAAATGGCTCCTGGGAAAGAGATGCACACACCTGGGAAGACCTAAGATCAAAGAGAGGGCAGAGTAAGGCATCCAGGGGCCCCGTCTGGATCCTGGTCCTTTTCCCAGGGAAACCCAGCCTGGCCACAGCACCGTGAGACTCGACAAGGGTTCTCCACAGTTCTTTTCCCACACGAGTCGGGCCTGTTCTCCATTGTACAGGTCAGGTGACCTCGTCCCTGCCCCAAACGGCCTCAGCAGTCGGCCTGCGGGGGTGGGCTTGGTGGTCTTCATTAGCCACAGGAAGTGTGTCGCGGAGGAGGGGGCTGGTGGCTGGGGGCCTGCCTGGATGAGTCCTGGCTGGCCCGTGCCTGGCTCCCGCTGGCCCGGTTTCCAGGAATACCAGAGTAACTCCCGCGACACCCCCGCAGCCCAGAGCCTTCCAGGTATGAAGCTGAGCCAGCAAGGTGCACAGGTCGGGGGGGCCCGGGAAAACTTTGCATTAGCCACCAGTGACCACTCAAGGGCTGTCCCTGAGTCACTGGGACCCGGGAGAGGAGAGGCCACCACCTACAGGGACTGTGGCCACCAAGTCCATTTCCAGCATGAGCAGGGGCTGATCCTGCCTCTCTACTAACCCTACACCACAGGCACATTGCTGGCCTCCAGGTTTCAAGTGTGTACAGGGTGAACACCACCCCCCTACACCCACACCCAAGCTCAAGCCAGTTTTTCATTGTGCAAAGAGAGAGAGAGAGAGAGAGGTGGACCAGAGAGGGAAAAAAATTTGCCTTTGACACACAGCAGGCAGCTGTGGAAGCAAACTGGTACACACACTTTCCCTTTTGGGGGGGGCTCCAATCTGTGCTCCCACTGTGTGTCCCAAACTGAGCATAACTTTGCCCCAAGTGCGCACCCCAGGGCCCCTGCACCAGCTGCTCCCTCTGTCCGGAAGGCCTTCCCTCTCCATATCTTAAGGCCTTATTTTCTCAGCTCGTGCAAATCCCTGCTCTCTGACCAGCTTCTGAGAGCTGACCTTCTTGAGCCATCTTTACAAAAACAGCCCCCTCGCCCTCTTTGTTACCCTTCACGGCTCTGAGACTTCCTGACACTGTGGGCTGGGTGGTTATTTTGTTGACTCTGCCTTGCCTGGCCTGGGTGGGAAACCAGGGCAGCTGCAACTTGGTTTCGCTCATTTACTGTCGCATCTTCAGTGCCTGGAACAATGATTGACATCTCGGAGTCTGCTCGCTGAGGGCTGGGTGTAGCTTGGTGGCTGAGTGCTTACCCAGCACGTGCGAGGCCCTGGGTTCCATCCCCAGCACTGCTAAGGAAAAGTGTGTGGCGGGGAGTGCTCACTTAAATATTTGTCCAATGAATGAATCCACCCAGGCTCCCAGAATCTGAGTGTGTTGCAGGGGAGAGATGGGCCTCCTCTTCCCCTTGCCCTTGGAGAGCTGGTCTTTCCTTTCCCCGTGGACTCCTGACCACCAGCCCCCACCAATTTTTCCAGCTCCTTCTCATGGTTTATCTTAGAACAGTCTCTCCCAACTTCTAAGGTGGCCGAGACCGCAGTTTGCAATTCTATTTCCCTTCCTGCACTCTCTCACCGCCCGCCGCCCACCAAGGTAGACACAATTATCCGCAGAATCCCAGGCTCAGAAAGGTGAAGGAACTTCCCCGAGGCCACACAGCTAGCAAAGGAGCAGGGCAGAGACTCCAAGTTCTAATTGGGAACTGTGCCAGCCCTGGGTGTCCAGCGCTGAGGAGGACAGGTCAACAGTGAATCACCTGAAAGTGCCTAGCCAGTCGTTGGCGCTCGGGGAGGGCCGGTAATCCCAGCCAGGGCTCCGCTCCTGAAGTCTGTTCTCCTGGAATGCCGTCCAACGAGTCGGGCGATGCTCTGTCTTCTGTCCCTTCCTTTAGAACACCCACCAGGAGCTGGACCTGCAGCACTGGCGGGAGGCAGGGAGGTCATGTCACACTGCTACGGCTGCCTTTGGTTTCTGTAGGTGATTCCCAAGGTCAGGGGCAGAAGGAGGCACATGGGTCACTGGGCAGCCCAAGTAGCGCACGCCCTGCCCCCACAGCCCCTCTCGCCCATGCTGGACTGCACCCATGTGGGGTTCCATGATCCACCCCAGCCACGGGTCCTGATGTTCAGAGAGGACCTTCACACTGTCCAATGCAGCCTGTCCTCAGCCTCAGACTTACAGACATCACCGCTGCGTTTCTCAGGCCCTGATGGAAAAGATTTTTTTTTTTTTAAATTGAGCCCAAATCCTCCTTCCTGGACAGTGTGTTTGTGGCTCCTTTGTGGCTTCAGAGGACAATCTTTCTTCACCAGACGGAAGGTCTCCCATCCTGTTGAGTCCTCCCAGTGGAACGGTCTCTGGTCTCCTAGACACTGAGCACCTTTCAGGGCTCAGTCAACTTCCTGCTCTCCAGGAACAATGAAATATTCTAAAGAACAAAACCGTGGACTTCCCCCTTGCGGACACTACACCTCTTATAACGCAGCTGAAGTTTGTGACCGTTTCCTAGAACGTGAAAGGGATCATTTGAAGTCTGAAGAATGACAGGAAGTTAACACAGTATCCAGCACAATGCTCAGTGTGCAGTTGGCCTCTCACAGAAAATTGCCAGGGAAGAGAGAACTGAAGGGAGATGGTGGTGTGGCCAAAGCTGCACAGCGAGGAAGGTTCATAGCCTATTTAGAGGGAAAGTCGGATCTTGAGAAACCCAGGGTTCACATTGGGACAAGGGAGTTGAGACAGATAGTGCAAAGCCTTTGTGACAGTTTCAAGGGATGAAATGATTGAAAGTTTGTTAGTGAAGTGACATAATGGCCTGTGAAGATTGATGGATGGACTGAAGGGGTGGGTACAGGAGAAAGGGAGAAAACCCGGGGAGGCTGCCTGGTGATCCAGTAGGATGAGAGGTATTATAGGATGTCACCCCACCATCATCCACAGGTGAAAAAATTGGGGCCCAGAGAGGGAAAACGGCTTGTCTGAGGTCACACAGCTATCAAGGAAGGAACAGAACCCAGACTAGATTTTTTTTTTTAATTGATGCCCAATGTCTTTCAGCTTCTCAAGGCCCTTTGACGGGGCAATCCAGATAGGTGTCCCAATAGGTGTTCAAAAATTAAATGTGGGTTTCGTTTAGTGTGTTGTTTTGACTGAGGTCGGTGGCATTAAGGAGGTACAACCACATGAACGACAGGGTTTGGGACCAAGTGTGAGTTCGATCAGGAAGGACGCGGTGGGTATCAAAAGGACCCAGGTCCCTATTGCAGAGGGACAATGGCAAGAGGAGGCCGGGCCCAGTTTCACTCCTCTAGTTCACGATGAGCTCATTCACTATCCAAGAATCTCTTCCCTGAGGAGCTGCTGAGAGCCCCTGTGGGTCCCCAGGGCTTTGGAGACCTCCCTGGAGCAGCAGGCTCAGGTGTGGGCGCACAGTGGGGGGAGTGGGGGGGCTACCCACAAATCCCTGGGGCCTGCGAGTGACACCCAGGCACTTGCAGCCCTCCCTGTGCAGCAGGGTCCCAGTGGGCACGCCTGGACACCAGCAGCAGCGGTGGACGCTGGCTGGAGCGGTCACTGTCCTGGGGACCGGGGGCTGACGGCTGCCCCTCTTTGTGTCTTGGCGTTCTGATCCGTAAAATGGGGATGATGATACTTACCTACCTCATCGCGGAGTTATGAGAATTAATTAATGTTTATAAAGGACTCGGGGCTCCGCAGATGAAAGGCTCTGCACGACTACAAAGTATCATTTACTGTAATTACATTACACCATTACGGCGCGGGCCAAGGGCTTTCTGCAGCTTGGCTTATTACTGAGAATGGGCGATGGGAGGCAGATAAACCCAATCTCCCCCAACCATCGCTCACAGCTCCAACCCAGCTTCCAAGCGGAGCCCCGCTCCAGGAGATTCCATCAAGCTTGGGAGACATGACAGGCGTCTCCAGCCCCCAAATTCCCCCAGGGGCATCGAGACGATGAGAAACACTGGCTTCTGGTCTCCTCCCAAGAGCGGTGGTTCTGGGGGGCTTCAGGGGCCACTCTGGCTCCATCCACGGGCCAGCCCAAGCCAGCACCAGCGGTCCAGGCTCTGTTTTGGGGGGTGCCATCTTTATATGAAGCCTATGGAGTCCCTTCCCCACTCACCCCACTCAGATTCTGCTTGCAGAACGCCCCCCCCACCCCGAAAAAAAGGAGGCTGCCGAGCCTCACTGGGCAGGCCTCCCCTCCTTCATGGAACCTCCAACAATCCTGGCTCTGATCCCCGTTCACTCATTTCCCAACACCCCAATCTGACCGGGTAGGCGAAAGCTAGATCAGAAAGAAACATAATTACCTTTTTACAAGCTCCTGACATGGCTGTACCCTTCTCGCCTGCCAACTTGTCCAGTCACTCACAAACGATGATATGCATACTATAAATTATATCATTATCGACCTATAATTACAGGCACCATATATGCGAATCCCCCTGAAGGAGATTGAAGCGCCCAGATTACGATCCCTCGACCCTCGGTCCCTTGGGAAAAAAGCCCATGGCGAGCCGGGAGGTTGCGGGTTTCCAAATATCACAGACGCTTTGCCTAAGACAACAGACGCCCCCTCCCACCCTCGTGCAGACACACCCCCGGGGCTCCCCCAGAATGAATCTGCTCACCCCATGATGCGCACAAAGCCCAAGGTGCTGGCAGGGACCGATCTGGACAAGTGAGGGCAGAGTCTTGGGGGTGCCCCGACTCTGGGAGCCACCCAGGGTGGGGGAGGGGAGGCTTCCAGCCACAGTCTACCCGGCAGAGCTGAGGACACTTGGGGGGGTCCAGAAGCCCCCCTTGGACTTTAAAGGACACCCTCGTAGACATGGGTGCCTTCACTCCATAGGGACAATTCTTGGGGAACAGTAGTGATCCAGCACCCCACCCCTATCCTCGTCATCCTGCCTGATAGCCCAGAGGGCCAGGCCTGGCCAAGATGGGCCACCCAACCCCAGCCCCTTGGGTGACAGCAGGCAGGTGAGAGTCACTGAGAGTCCTACTGAGGTCAGCGTCTCCTTGGGGACGCCCTCTGCCTGAGTGAGCAAGCTGGGCTGGGGAGGAGGACAAGGGACAAGCTCCTGCAGCCTGAGTCGCCAGCTCCCCCCAGGCACCGCAGCCAGCCAGCCCCTCCACCCCTTTGCCCTTCTGTGGGTTTCCTGCTGCTCTGCTGGGGCCTGGCACAGAGGATCAGAAGGACAAGCCAGTCCTCGGGTCCTCAGGGAGTGCAGGGCTCAGGGGCCTGACCTGGGGCCCAGGGGATTCCAGAACTCCTGGCTGGGACTCAGGAGCGGGGCCCCAGGAGCAGGGAGGACAGAGCTGGGGTCGGAGGCCTCAGAGGGTGTTTTCCAGTTGGGCAGATGGGAGAAGGACCATGAGCAGGAGGGGCGCCTCCCACCCAGGCACGCTGGGGTGAGCCGGGGGTGCGGAGCCAGGAGCGGGCTTTCCCAGAGGCTCACCAGCAGGAGAGAGTGTGAGGCGCAGGGTTCAGGGCCCAGCCCACCTCCTGCTTTCATCCTATAAACCTGCTCCAAGGACTGCAGTCCCTGGCTCCCCCACTTCTCCCCTGGCCTTTCTTCCTTCCTTGCCTGCTGACCCAGCCCTGGACTCCTCCCCAGGGACCTCCCCTCCCCTGGGTCCTGCCAGTTTGTCTGGTCACACTTGGCACACGGGGCCTGCATGGTTGTCTCTTGGGCGATGCACACCCTGACTGCCATCCCCCCACCAGTGTCGGCCCTGGGCACTCAGCGCCAGGGGCAGGAAGAGGGAGTGGACCCTGGAGCCGGAGGGGTTTGCTCAGAGTCACAAGTGGAGGCGCAGAGCCGCCGAGAGCCTCTTCCATCTGGTTGGCAGGCAACCCCAACTGTGGCTCGTCCTTGAATCACATCTTGTAAAAAATCATTTGCACATTTGAATTCAAAGCCCCTCAAAACGGTATAAACACCACCGTTCCGAGTACCATAAAACCACTTGGAGCATTTATGGAAACTCGAACATGTGTATTAACATATGGCAGAAATTTCACTCTCTGCGTCTTTTCGGGGTTGGACTGCTGTACCGGCATCTGTGCCACCGGGGTTTGAATGGAAACTTTGGATCAGAGCAGAATGAGCCCAAGGCTGAGGACAGGGATCGGAGAGGCTGGGAGGCGAACCCCAGGGAAAGGACTCAAGTGCACAGGTAGCTGTATGGCTCACCCAGAAGCCCCCGAAGCTCCCTCCTCCTCCTCCTCCTCTTCCTCCTCCTCCTCCTCTCTTCCTCCTCCTCCTCTTCCTCCTCCTCCTCCTCCCCCTCTTCCTCCTCCTCCTCTTCCTCCTCCTCCTCTCTCCTCCTCCTCCTCCTCCTCCTCCTCCTCCTCCTCCTCCTCCTCCTCCTCCTCTTCCTCCTCGTCTCATCCTACCTCACAGGAGCAGGTTGGTCTCAGGAGCTGGGGACAGGACAAGGATAAGTTCTTTCCTCCTCTCAGGTCCCAGCAGGAGAGTGAAGTCATTCAGTGAGCCCCGACAGCCCATGATTGACGGGTTCTCATCACCTTCTCCTGGAACCCAGTGTCCCCCGTGGCTGTCCAGGGGGAAGACCAGTTTGGAACACTTAATGCTTTATGCTTAGCTGTAGAGCACATGGGGTCCGGCTCACTGGGGCCAACTCCTCCGGCTGGGCCCTATTGCGACGTGTGGCATCAGATCCAGGTAAGAATGTCACAGAGCCTCTGCTGGTCTGTCAGTCCCAGAGCATCTCCAACTCCAGCTGCAGCCTAAGCTTGGCAGCTGGGGACCCACCTGGCCTACCAGTGGGCTCCAGTCGGATGCCCTGGGTCAGCACAGGGCATGGAGGGGTGTGCTAGTCACTCCAAGTGGCTTTGGAAAAATAAACCAGCCTTGTAAACAGCCACTGGCCCGGGGTGAGTGACAGTTCAGATGAGACAATAAAAAAGTGTATCTGGGACTGGGGCTCAGTGGCAAAGCGCTCGCCTAGCACTCTCGAGAGGCCCTGGGTTCAATCCTCAGGACCACATAAAAATAAGTAAATAAAACAAAGGTATTGTGTCCACCTACAACTAAAAATAAATAAATATATATATTTTTAAAGCGTGTCTTGATTTACTTTGAGAAGAGGCCAGGTGGGCTTTGGACAGCCCTAAGGAGAGACCGTTCCAAAAGATAATGTAAAGCACGGATCATGGAGCCCACAGGGTGAGGGAGAAAAGAAGGATTCACTCATCGAATGACATGAACATCTACAGTGGAAGCACTTGACCCCTGGGGTGTAGCTTGGTGGTCAAGCACTTGCCCTGGGTTTAATCTCCAGTAGCAAGGAAAAAAATAGAGGAAGGAGGGAGGGGAGGAGAGGAGGGAGGGGAGGGGAGGAGGGAGGGGAAGGGAGGGGGGAGGGGAGGGGGAGGGGAGGGGAGAGGGGAGGGGAGGGGGGAGGGGAGGGGAGGGGGAGGGGAGGGGAGGGGGAGGGGAGGAGGGAGGGGAGGGGAGAGGGGAGGGGGGAGGAGGGAGGGGAGGAGGGAGGGAGGGAGGGGAGGAGGGAGGGAGGGAGGGAGGAAACCTCAACTCCTTCAGGTTCAGGCCTGGGCTGGTCCTCCGTCCCTTCCTCTGGTTTTGCCTGGGAGTGACGGTGGAAAGCAAGTTGGAAGGCCATCACCATTCCATATGCACGCTGGCCCACCAAGAAAGGAAGTCCCATCAGCGTAGTGGTCTTTGGGCCCTTGCTTTCTCTCATCCAGGGCTCCAAAGTCTGTTTCTCTCTCAGGCAACAGGATCGCATCCGAGGCAGGCAGCGAGGGGTAATCAAACCGGTCTGGAATCAGGAGCTTCCATTGATCCTGCCCAATGGCAGCTCCCCAGGTCCACTCTGATGCCTGGCTCTGTCCCTGTATCCCGTTTGTTAATTGATGGTGGGGGATAAACTGCAGACGGCCGGCCAGACCCCCACGGTGCTGATCGAAGAAAGACATGGAATCCTAGCCTCATGGGGAAAGGAAGCAATTAACCCACAGCCTTCCCCTCATGAGGGGGCTTCCGCTGCACCCAGACGCACAGTCTGCAAAGTGTCTTCAGATCCATGGTCACGTCGAGATGAGCCACCGCAGTAGGAGGAGGGTGGTCCTGACTGTCACCTTCTTCCTTGGGAAGAAACTGAAAGTTGGAGCATTGATACCTCTGGCCTACGGCCGTGCGTGACTAGTAGTGACAGACGCAGGGCTCAAAATTGCAAAGGGACCAGGGGTGCAGATGGACCCCTGTCCCATGGGTTCCTCTCTCCCCAGAAGACCCCCTCGTGAAATCTTGTCTAAATCATGCTAAAAGCCCTGACCCAGAGGCCCACCCCCTTCTTGCCTGGAGGGTGTGGTGAGGGTGCTTGCTAACTGCTATCAGAAAGTGGCCCCTCCTAACCACCTAATTGCCTGCATCCCATACAACTGTCAGAACCTGACATGGAAACAAAATTACATCTCACTTTCCTTTCTTGCTTTGATAACAATCAAATAAAGAGATAAAGTCACAGATGGCCAACCGCCCCCTGCAGTAGCATCCTAGTTTTTTTTTTTCCCCCAGCCCTAGGAGATCTCTGACTGGGGAAAAGGTAGACAGCGTTTCCCAACCAGAGCAGGGGCGTGGAGCACACGCAAGCTGCAGGAAGATAAGGTGATATGCCTTTGTCACCGTCCTGAAATTCTGACATCCAGAGATGACGGCCGTGCTCCTGTTGGCAGTGAAATCGGGGTGATTGATCCACCTTGCGACGTTCCTTCAGAACGGACCCCTCCCTGCTCTAATTTCAGCCTCCAGGTGTAGAGGGGCAGGTGGCTGCGGCCCTCCCATCACCCTGCGCACCCCTGACTCTGGACCTTCTCACACCTGCCAGGGTCCCTGGGTGGTCCAGCGACCTTCTCAAGTAGATTTGTCCCAGCTTCTTCCCGCTGGAAAAGGTGGGTCTGGATGATTTTCCAGAATGTTCTACCTAGAGCTGCCTTGGGAAATCACGTTCATGACCTGGGAATAAAAGTTCAGAGAGAAGTGCACACGGAAAGGGAAGACGATCATGGGCTGGGGACGGAGAGTGCTGTGTCTGTGGCATTCAGTTTCCCTGGGAAGGTAGAAAGAGGCCCCTCCTGACTCCCAAGGGGACCTTAGATGGCCTTTGGGGAAGCAGGTGACCATTGTTAGTTTTCCAAGAGAACAGAGTGAGGCAGAGGTAGCGTGTGGGGTGCAGGAACCCAGTTAAGAAATCCTGACTCCTGTATAAAAAGCCAGGGAGTGGGTTCTGCTGCTGTGTCTTGACCCATGGGTGCTAGCTGAGGTACCCAGGTGGGAAGTGGTACTGCAGAGGCCACAGAGACCTCAGAGCCTCCTGCTCCATGAGACCTGATCACACCCCCCACACCCCCCACATCCCCACCCCCACCCATCCCCACACCCCCACACAGCATCCCTGCAAGGCCCCTGTGCCACGACGGCCACTCACAAGTCTTGCACACTATCAAGCCCCCTCCACGAGTCAGGAGTCAGCCAGGGCACGCGCAGTTGGGTCTAGACTGCAGTGACATTCCCAGAGTTCCTCTGTGAATCCACCACCCTCCGCATTCCAGTGGGAAAGAGCCTCAGTCTCAGGACGGCGGGGGGGTGGACAGGCAGGAGCATATTTATAATATTCAGAGGACAAGAGAGGTGGTCATCCGTGCAGCCTGGCTGGCAGTCACGTGGATTTCGGGGTGCTCCGAGCCGGCGATGACATCTGGCCACCCCATCGCCTCCTATCTGCGGGGAGGAAAGTGTTAGACACGAGGGGCAGATGGAGTTTGCCTAACGTGTCTGCTCTCTTCCCTGCTGCCTTTTCAACTCTCCCCGGCAATGCAGCAAAATAGCAGCTGTTCATAATTTCATGAATAAAGAAGTATGTAAATTTCAACTATGAAAATGTGTTGCATTTCTTGTGGGCAAAGTGTGGTACACGCTCCCGCTCCGTCTCTATTTCCATCCCGTGTGCAGCTTGGCATGGATGGGAGCTGCTCACTTTCAGAACCAGTTCTTGGCTCGCAGATGACAAGTGGCTTTGCTCTTATCCCTACTGGCCCGAGCCACGCTCCGGGTTCTAATTGGAGCTCCATTCACCTCCGAGCGGCACGCTGCTCTCCCTGCATTACTCTTTACTGATCTACAAAGTGGGCATATGATGATGCACTAGTGTGTAGACTAGTTATGCACCTGGGTTCTGCTTTCCCGCATCCCTGGATGGAGAGGCTGACTGTATTTACAGTTTTTCTTCCAAATTCTCCGCAGGGGGCCAAAACTCACCCATGAGGGATGCCAGCCATGTTGGTAAGCCACCAGCCTCTGGTCAGGGGGGTGACCTTTCCACATCCTCTCCTCCCGGCGATCTCCCTCCCGGCAGCCCCCAGACACCATATGGCCACCATGTTGCTATGAAGAAACAGGCTTTCTAGGTTACCTCTAAATCAACTGAAGACCTATCTCCTCTGCTTGAGGGGTGTCATATGGTGTCGGGGGTGGGGGGCATTGAGGCTCTGAGGTCCCTTCGTTGTAAAGGGAGCCCAGGTGTGGAGCCAGATTCATGAGTGGACGCTCTTGGGAATCCAATTCCAGCTCCTTAGAAGGACGAATTTTCTGGAAGTGTCCAGGAGAGGCTCCCTTGGAGGGTTGAGGGCAGATGCCTGGGGGCCAGCTGCTTGCGGTGCTGCAGGGAAGGTCTCCTGATGCTTCCATGAGCACAGAAGCCACCTGAGACCTTGCTACATGCAGATTTGGGCTCAGCAGGTCTGGGTGGTACATCTCTAGCCAGCTCTCAGGCCATGCCCATGCCCATGCTACTGGCCCCCAGACCACACTTGGCAGGACAAGCTGACGGGGACATCTCTCCCAGCCCCAGGTTCCTACACCCCTGTGACCCCACGCTTAGGTGGCCATGGAGTCTGTTTCACTTGGCGAGCTGGTTGGCTTGGGCAAGGGAGGGCGCAAATAGGAGGTAGGAGGCCTCACTTCCCAGGGCAGTGCCCCTTTGGCCTCCTGCCGTGTCCTCTTTGACAGGTGGTTTTCGGTTTTGTGATGAACACAGGGAGCCCAGCTGCCTGTGACCCTCCTCTCTAAAGCCACCCAGGAAATCTTGGAGCCACACAGCTCTAGAAATCTTGGCCCCAGAAGCTTCTACCCAGCCGGGGCTGGTATATTAGTAGGCTTCAGAGAACTCCGATGAAGGCCTGTCCACGGCCAAGGTGAACAAAAGAGAGCAAGTTATGGGGATGTCATTGTGCCCACTGGTCCCAGTTTGTGACCAAGACCCAGTGCCTGGCCAGGGGTCCTCGGTTACCTGAGGCAGTCTCTACGCAAGCCTTGACTGACCCTGCCCACCCCCAACGCCAGCTCCGTCACGGGGCAGGCAAACGTATTTCCCAGGCTCTCCTGCTCTTGCCAGACACCAGAACGGGTGCTGGAGACCCAGAAGGTGGCCAAGCACAAGGACTGTGTTGCACCACAAAAACGAAGCACTCAGGAATCCAGAAAGAAAGACCTCCGAGGAGGGGGTGGTCAGAGAGGTCCTAGGGGAGCTGAGAGTGCAGAGGGGCTTACGGTACGACCACAGGTCACCGGAATGGGTCACGGGAAGGAGGGCAGGGGGCGAAGGAGGCGCACCCCAGAGAAACCCACAGGAAAGCCCATTTCGGAGGGAGGAGAGTCACATGGTGGGTGGTCACATCACACAGGGAGCAGCCACTTTGGAAAACAGCCTGTGGGTCCTCCAAAGGCAGATCATTGAGGCTCCCCGTGACCCCACAATTCCACTCCTGCTAAAAGCCCAGAGGAAACAAAATAAGTTTTCCCTGGAGAAATTTGAACCCAACAGGGCAGAGGGACGCACACCTATAATCCCAGGGGCTCGGGGGACACTGGTATATATACAGTGAGGCAGGACGATGGTGCGTTCAAAGCTTAGGGAGGCCCCAGGGAACTCAGTGAGACCCTGTCTCTAAAAAATAACCATAAACAAAACATCTTTGCCCTGGACCGGCAGCCCTGGCCCCTCGGGAAGCCCTTCCAGTCAGCCCCGTCCACCTCCCTGCGGGGATCGGGTCAGGTTCTCCAGGAAGCAGACTCTGAGACAGAGGGTCAAGTGCAGGCCGTTAATCAGGCCTGGATCGATACTGCAGGATCAATACTTGAAGGAAGTGAGGGAGGCGGAGGGGAGGTGGGGAGCCAAGAGGCAGCCACAGAGGAGGCCTGGGCCTGCCCCGCGGCCTCTCTGGAACTGGGGTGTCCGTCAGTGTTGGCTTCCCCTAAGGGAGGGGCTGGGCCCTCCCCAGGTCAACCAGCCAGGGGGTAGGTCAGGGTGTGACCTTGAGGAAGGTGGCTGTCCCTGCAGAGGGCATTCTTGGAAAAGGAACAAGAGTATCAGTCCTGGGGCAGGGCGGGGGGCGGGGGGCGGATAATGGGCAATGCCCCCCTCTGTCACCATGCCAGTCCTCTAAAAGGCTGGCTGGATCCACTCTTCACCTGGTTAGAGAGAGAAGCCTCATCTCTGAGGAGCGGAACTGGGCCCTGGGCCCTGGGTATATTTTTGGTTGTTTGGTTTTTTTGTTTTGGTCCTGGGGATTGAACCCAGGGGCACTTAGCCACCGAGCCACATCCTCAGCCTTTTTTTTATTTTGTATTTTGAGACAAGATCTCGCTAAGTTGCTTAGAGTCTGGCTAAGTTGCGGAGGCTGGCTTTGAACTTGCGATCCTCTATCCTCAGCCTCCCAAGTCTCTGGGACTACAGGTGTGCAACACCACGCCCAGGGACCAAGCTGTTTGAAAAGTCCATTACCTAAGTAGACTATTCTCTTTACCTTCCCTCTCTCCCTCCTCCCTCCCTCTTTCTTTCTTTTCTTTTTCTTTCTTTATTTCTCTTTCTCTTTCTTTTTATTCTCTCTCTCCCCACACCCTCTCTCTTTCTTTTGGGGTGGAACCCAGAGCCGCAGGCAGGCTACCCAAGTGCTCCACCACTGAGCCATAGCACTAGCCCCAGGGATATTATTATTACTATTTTATTATTATTATTATTATTATTATTATTATTATTATTATTATTATTATTTGGTGATGCTGGGGAGTAAACCCAGGGTTTTGAACACGCGAGGCAAGCACTCTACCAACTGAGCTATCTATATCTCCAGCCCCGCCAGGGATATTATTGAAAATAGCTGCATTTGGGGACACTTAGGGTACAAGCAGGAGGAACCCAATCTGAGCTCTTTTTTCTTTACAAAAATTTTTAAACATTGGGATAAAAATCCCCACCACATAAAACTCGTCCCTCTTTGCTGTCACATCTTTGTCCTCTGCTCGCCTTCTGTTGTTTGAAGGCCTTTGGGCCCAAGGGCCACCCTTGAAGCAGTAGCGATTTTGGTTTAGAGAAATAAAGATCCACGGAGAGTTTTTAAATGGCGAGAATCGCGACAACCGCGCACCGTCTGGGTACTTGTCGGGGGGAACTGGAGAAGTCTCCCTTTATTCAAAGAGATGGGATTCTCCGCAGAGTTATGACACGTCCCTTACTGGTTACACGCAGAAGCCACTGGAAACCTTGAATGCAGAATAAAAGGAGAGAGATTTTTCCTTTGAATATTCTTCCAGCAGAAAAGCAAGGGAACTGATGGCAGAGATTGTAGCAACTTAAAAAAAAAAAAAAAAAGACATGATGTTCTGTTGCACCAACGAAAGCAAATTGGATCATCAAATTGGCTGATTCACCTGATAAGCTACAGTTTAATGCCACCTTCCAATACCCAGAGTTCCTATCTCTGAATCAAGTCAAGTAGAAAAACAAGTAAAAAAAAAAAAAAATCCTTAAATAATTAGGGAGGAGTGCAGAGTTTTTTTTGTGATCAAAATGGTTGATAACGCCGGTATAAGGAGTGAAAACACCTCATATAAAAATTTAATCTGAATGTTTTTGTTGTTAAAAATCTCATGTGAATCATGAATTATGAAAAACATGACCTGGGAAAGCTGTGAACAAGTTGATTCAAGTATCTCAGGCATTCGATGATCTCACGCCCGGGTCCAGCTTGGCTTGGGGACTGCTAGCATTTTATCAGGTTCACAGCTCACTGATGGCCTCATACTGGCTCCAAGCCTCACCCGGCCCTTTTCATTCTTGCGCCAGATGTTTGGGACGCCTTCAGGAAATTGTGGGAAAGCAGGACCGGGGCTGGTCACCCATGACCACTATGGGAGGTGGCTGGTTTGATTCTCCTATCCTTAAAAACCAAGAAAGAGAGACCCAGCCCAGGAACAGCACAGAAGAATTCGCCTAGATCTTGAGATTTGACTCTGCTGAGAAATGTGGGTCTTTGCTTCCTCCCCATATCCATCAGACATTTATTAAACACCTGCTCTGGGCCAGGCCCACTGGAGATGGGACTGCATCACTTCAATCTGGAAGAATTGAGTTCACTGGAAGAAACTAGTTAATGAAGGAAGGACGTTGAGACTATCAGATTGGATTCTGAGATGGAATCCTTGTGACATGTGTTGAGAGTCAGAAGTTGGCCTTGGTCTAGAGAGTCAGAGTAACCTCTCAAAAGGAGACAGAAGACATGCCTAACCCTTGTGTGATTTGTGTATCAGTCTGTCTTCTGTTACTGTAATGAAATGCCTGAGACTTGAGAACTTTATAAAGAAAAGAGGTTTATTTACCTCACAGTTCTGGAAATTCAAGGGCATGGTCACCTTGGTTCTGGTGAGGGCCTCCCTGGCTGCATCATGTCATGGTGGATGACATGGTGGAGGAAGCACATGTGAGAGAGATTGTGTGGCAAGACAGGGAACCAGAAAGCAGGGAAGGGCCAGTCAATCTTATTCTTTTATAACAACTCACTCTCATGAGAACTAAGTCTGCATTCATTCCTTCCACTGACCAAACTGTCCCCCCAGGCCCCGCCTCTTAAAGGTCCTACCATCTCTGACACTACCATACAGGGGACAGAGCTTCCAACAATGAACCCTTGGGAGAAAAATCACATCCAAACCAGAACAGGGTGTTACACTCTGAACAAGGAAAGGAGTCAGTGGAGCTGGGGTGCAGCTCAGTAATACAGCCCTTACTTATTACCAGGCCCTGGTTCTGTCCCCTCAAAGAAAGAAAGAGGTCAGGGACCAATGCAGGGCCAGGTATGTTCAGGTCGGTGGTATCAGAAAACTCTCTGACAACAAACCAATCAGAAGAGACGGGCCCTGAGCAATCAGACTGGACGCTGGCCATTCAAGAACTGCGGATCCCTAAGGCAGCATATGGTGTGTTTGGGGAGCAGGGAGGGGTGTGGGGCTGAGCTGGAGCCCCGACGGAGGACAGGGCAAGGCAGGGCAGAGATTACAGGAGGAGCTGGGAGCTGAACTCTAGAAAATGCAGAGCACCTGGGAGATTAGCTAGAGGCCAGCCAGGAGAGAGCTGGCTGCCAGGACGCTCATCCACCGGCCCTGTGCAGGGTCCCTATGTCCAGTGCAATTGGAGAGTACAGAGTCGAGATGGAGGAAACCCAGGGAAAGGTTTGGGTCACTGTCTCCAATCTTTTATCTCTTTCTGGTGCACATCCAAGGGCCTTGAGGTCCATTTCCACCACGTCCCTGACCTAGAGGCCACCCAAGGCAGGCGTGAGACCAAGTGGATTTGATTCCCGTACCCCTCCCTGGTCTCCGTTTTTTCCAGTCCAGCCCTGGGTGAAGAGGAGCGCCCTTTACACCCTTTGTGCCCGGTGGGGGGGAGGGGGGCTGCTTTTCCCAAGGGCCAGCCCCGGAGACTGGTGTCCTGAGTCTAGCGGAAGGACTTAAGATGGCCTCAGGATTGATGACATCAAAATGAAACCACAATGATAAGACCTAGCTCCCAAGAACTGAGCACCTACTATGTGCCAGTTCCCTAACTGTATTACCTAACTCCTGTTCCCCGAGGTTTAAGTGAGTCCCTCCTCCAAATCATGAAGTCCACCCAATGTGCGGTGGTGGCAGAGGTCCAACCCCTCTAAGTGAGCAAGCTGATGAGTGGAGCCCAATCAGTTGCAACATTTTAGGCAAAATTGCCCAATTTTACCTGCACATGTATCTAGCAAAACTGCAAGTCAGCACGGATCCCTCCTGAGGTGGGTCTCAAGGCCTGGAAGCTGCAAAGCTGGTGCCCAGGGGCCACGAAATCGTGGCCACTTTAGAGATAAGGAAACTGACACCCTGGGAGTAAGTGACCTGCCCAAGGTCACCCAAGGATGATGGCGGAGCAGCTTGGCCCTGCTGCCCATGCCGGCTCCACCACCCTGTCCCTGACCTTGTCGACCCTGCTCACGCCATCTCAACCTTCCATACTTAAGGTGCATAAACCCCACTGGAGCTCGGAGCTGCTGCTTTTTTTATTTCTCTCCAAGGGGGGATTGTTAAAGTTCAGCTTGGCCACGTTCCTTCTTCCGGACCGGCCACCTGCCTCCTTCTCAGATTGACACTTCAAGGCTAAGTGTCATCACTCAGGGGCGAAGTGAAAGATCACCCGGCCGGCCCTGGGTTCCTCTCCTGTCATGGTACCCAACGGTGGGTGAGGCACGCTCTCCATCCCTGGGCCTCTGTCATCCCCAGCTACGGTTTCACTCGGCAAAAGAATCTTTCCCAACTGTTCCGCAGGCCACAACCACCATCTCCCCTCGTGAGTGTTCCCAGGGTAACCCGGGAGCCACCTGCGGGAGACTGTACCATCTTCAACTGTCCTTCCCCGCTCTGTGCCACCGGACACAGGTCGATGCCCTGGGAGCTGATTGCCTTAGTGGCCTGTCACCTCGTCCTCAGGACGTTGCCCTGGCTGATGGGCAAGAGATGCTGCTGAAGAGGACTTGCATCGTTCAGGACAAAGAGAAGATGCTGGGGAAGAACAAGATAGGCCTGGTCCCTGCCTGCCTTGCTTAGGGGCTGGCCAGGAAGGAAAGAGAAGCCAAAGCAGAGACGTTCACCCACCGGGTGGCCTGGGGCACACCGACCACGGGGAAGGGACCAGCCCCTGGCTGGCTGGGTCCCCTTGCTAGGGGGCCACGTGCTTCCTTGATTCACTTCCACTCACTTTAACTCCTGTTGTTTTGGACAGGGACCCACAGAACACTGAATCACATGGAAACGGTGCCCAGGAGTTATGCAGAGAACAGGTGTAAGGTGCGGGCAGACTTCGGGGAGCCCTCGAGAAGCATTGAGGCCCCTAGACGAGCCCACAGCAGGAAGCCTGGGGCAGTGAGGGAGAGGACATTGCTTCTGGGGTCTGGTGACAGGGGGAGCCACAGAAGGGGACAGCCTGGTCGCTATAACACATACCTGAGATCCATCAGCTGATGAAGAGAGAAGGTTTACCTGGGCTCACAGTCGTCCAGGTTGCTGACTGTGCTGGTTGGCACTGTCCTTCTCAGGCCTGTGGAGATACAGCACAACCGCTCACTGCCCCCAAAATGAGTAAGAAGCAGGGGCTGGGGCCCTGCTAACCCCTTCCAGTCATGCTTCCCAACCACCTGAAGACCTCCCGCTAGGCTCCGCCTCTTAAAGGCTCCATGACCTCCCGATGACCTCCACTGGGGGAACAAGTCTTTAACAGGTGGGCTGTGGAAGACAGTTCAGGTCCAAACTCTGCAGAGCCACAGCTGTGGGAGGACACAGCCACGGAGACTCCAGAGGCAGAGGGGGGAAGGAGCGGGGAAGCCGAGTCCCAGGCTCTCTTCCTTCCCTGCTCCCATCTCAGCAAGGATGCCTATGAGCCGAATCCAACAGGAAGCCAGGGCACAGGGACCCCAACAGGCACTGCAGTCTCCTTGGGGCACAAGGAGTGCTCAAGGGGAGAGAGCAGGTCTGAGGGTGGGTGTCACTTGCCAATGACAGTGATCATGAACTGTGGCCCGGGTAGAGAAAGGGGCTTTACAGAAAATAGACAGAGGTGCCACCTGAGGGCTAACAGGGTTGACTGTCACCAAAAAGGTGGGAAAAGTCGAAGGAAAAGTCTTGGCATGGAAGAAACAGGAGGGCCAGTGAAACAGTGTTCTTTTTAATGTTTTAGGTGGTGTCAGGATTTGAACCCAGGGCCTTGTGCATGCTAGGCAAGCATTCTACCAGCTGAGGAAGGACTCCGTGCTGCTTAGGTGGCCCTGGGCTCTCAGAATGGGAGCAGGAGGGTGTGGAAGGAGGCAGAGGGAGGGGGCGGTGACAGCGGGAGCTCATTACCATCCTGTCTATATCGATCAACCAAACCGATAACAGCCAGCTGTCCCGTCCCTCTGTACCATGAATTGTCAGACATAATGTGCGTGCATCTGGGTCTCGGGGAGAGATCATGGAGGCTGAGGAATGTTGGGATGGAAAAGGGAAAAAAAAACCCAGTGATTGCATTAAGCAATATGATCTTCTGCACTCGACAGCCGGTGATACCGGGGCCCTTCAATCTTTTATTTTGTCTCAGGCAGGAGCAGCTACGTCTGGTGTTTAGCTGTATTTTGTATTGATTTTTGAAATGACAAAGAAAATTTCAGAAGCTGTCAAGCAAACCCCGCGACGTTTATGAAATGAAGTTACGAGCCGCCGCCGCCCGGGCCGTCTCCCTCATCTATTATGGATATTTCATTAGCGATTAGTCAGAAACTTTTGACGCTAGTTTAGAATTTGTCATTTACAGCTCTCTCGTCTCCATTTCCTTAAAACAGAAGAAATAACGTTCCCATAAATAAAGCAAGAGGCTAGGGATGTCGGCAGATAACGCAACGCAGAGAGGGAAACGTATTTCCAAACCTGCGCAATTATGGGGGTAAAACAGCAGAGGAGGCAATGCTTCAAATTAAGTTCCTAAACGTGCTTTTAAGTTGCATAAAATATCACTCATATTGCAGCAGTGCCGTGTCATTTTTAAAAGCCCTGTCCAACCAGATTAGTAACTGTGTAAAAGACGCTCCTCTCGATTCTCAATTCCTCCCCCCACCCAACGGTCCCTCATTATGAAGACCCTCTCTCATTTTCCAATGGAGTATCTTCTGTCCCTCAAATGCCCGCTGCTAACTCGTGTTGAACACTGTGAATTGTCGTTTTCCGTTTATGTTTCACATGCAACGTCATCTTGGGCTCAGGCTTGAAGAAAACATCGTTTGCAAAGATTTCCCACCACAATGGATGGAAGGAATCCAGTCTTTCCATGTGCTAGGTACTCTGCAGACTGGACACATGTTTTTACTTAACTCTTTACAAATCTGTGGGGCAAGTATCACTGGCCCCATTTGACAGATGGGAAAAGAAAGGCTTCACAAGCTCCCCTAGTTGGGAAGCAGCTGGGCCTGTCTGAAGCTACATGTCTTACTTTACCCATTTGAGGTTTTTTTCCTGCTAAATCACGACACTAAGGCAACTTGCAATAACCCATCAAGAAGAATTCCCAGCATTGCCATTTGCACCAGATCCCACGATGATGTTGACTTTGGTTGGATTGTTGGCAACCTTACTTCTCATTATCAGCAACAGGGCCCATCTCATCTGTGCCACACCTTAGGAGACTATCTAAATTGGTAGTTTTTTTGTTTTTGTTTTTCTGTTTTGGTACCAGGGATTGAACCCAGGAGTGCTTAACCGCTGAGCCGCGTCCCCAGCCCTTTTTCTATTTTATTTAGAGACAGGGTCTCGCTGGGCTGCTTGGGGCCTCACTAAGTTGCTGAGGCTGGCTTTGAACTCACGATCCTCCTGCCTCAGCCTCCCGAGCCGCTGGGATTACAGGCGTGGGCCACAGGGCCTGGCTAAATTGATGGTTTCATTATTCAGTGACACGCCAGAAAGTTCAGCTGCTCAGAGGGAGAGTTTGAGACTAGACAGCTGCACAGGGTGAGCCGGGGAAGTTTCTGTCCCTGTTTAAAGCAGGTTTCTGAAGTTTCTGCCTCCCCTGTACTCCAGGGCTAGTGCAAACTTGGCCTTGGGACACCAAACAGCAAAACCCGGGTTGCTCAGTGGGATTTCGGGTGGGTGGGAAGGCTGTTTTATTGGGCTTCGGGCCTTTGGGCTCAGGGAGGTTCTTTGGTGAATCACTTGAGCATCATTTCTAGCAGGTGAGGATGATGGGGTGGTGACTCAGGGGCAGAAGCCCAGGGTCTGGGAAAGGCCAGTCTGTCGCTGTGTTACAGCCCAGCCCAGGTCCCTCAGGTTGGGTGAGTTTAACACTGAGGTGTGACAGTCACAAACTCATAGAGAGGGAACAGTGTCCAGGGAATGCCCATCTGCCCCCAGCATTATTTGCCCCCTTGATCCACAGATCCCTGGCCAGACCAAAAGTTACGTCTGACCTGAGGAAGCTGGCAGGCTGGGGGTCATCAGCCCATCACCTGCGGACAGGTGGCCGTTGGTTGTTGGCTTTAGCGTAATCCAGAAGGTTGTGCTTGGCCTCTTCCTGGCTGCTGGTCCTTGTTCCTGGTTGCTGGTCATTATTTGTGAAGGGTTGAGAGAGGTGGGCACGTGCAAGGGTCCCGGCTTTACCCCGGAGGCAAGAGCTCTGCCCTGAAGCCATAACCGCAGCCCCAGCTTTATTTTTTATTTTATTTATTTTTATTTTTATTTGTTTTTTTTTAAGAGAGAGAATTTTTTTGAATATTTATTTGTCTTTTTTAGTTTTCAGTGGACACAACATCTTTATTTTATTTTTATGTGGTGCTGAGGATCGAACCCAGCGCCCCGCGCATGCCAGGCGAGCGCGCTACCGCTTGAGCCACATCCCCAGCCTCCAGCTTTATGTTTTTAAAAGTAAGTTTTAGATTTACAGAAACACTGAGCTGCGCAGAGGATCCCCCCGCCCCCTGCCCCCTGCACAGAGTCTCCCCGTGCACGGATATTACCATGACGAATCCGGACGATGTCCATGGCTACTGATGCCCAGAGTCTGCGGGGTGACTGCATCTTGCTGTTGTACAGTTCCATGAGTTTGGACAAATGTGTCACGTCACTTACCTCCTGTGACACTGTGACAGTGTCATCCAGAATGGTCTCCCCACCCTGAAGTCACTATGCTATGGATCCGTTCCCTCGGCCTGTTTATCATTATGAAAGCAGAAAATGGTCGTCTAGGGGCAAGAAAATAAGAACAAATATTAAGCTTTCAATAGGCTGCGTAGGAGCCGGGCGTGGTGGTTTGTGACTGTCACCCACCCCAGTCACTCGGGAAGCCGAGGCAGCAGGATCGAAGGTTTGAGGCCAGCCTGGGCAACTTAGCGAGTGAGTCTTACTGTCTAAAAGTAATATCAATAATAATAACATGATATGAATGATAATTTATGAGTAATATTCATAATAATATTATTATATGACTATGATAGGACACGGGTCTGGACCAGTGACCAACGTGTCATAAAAAGAGAGACAGAAAGTGATCAGAGCTACTGAAGGAGAAAGGGGACCAAGATCCCTTCTGAATCGAAGAATAAGGAAGAAGGGAAATATACTGTCCTTTGGGGCCTAAGGCTTTCGGCGTATTATATTTATTCATTTAATCTTAACAAATATGCCATCAAGTAGGTTCTAGAATTATCCCATGTGGCAGATCAGAAAGCCCAAGTACAAACAGCCCAGGACCCAGAGAAAGAAACATGCTGGAGCTGGGTTTTAAATCCAAGCAGCCCAGCTCCAGGATCTGGGCTCTTAACCCTCAGCATTTGACCTCATTTTCACTACAGCCCCTACGGGATGGGTTAGTTATTCCAGGGGAGGACCTGGTGACTCAGAGAGGTTCAGTAACCAGCTTAAAGTTACCCAGCTAAAAAGCTGCCTGCAGAGTCCAGCGACTGCACCCAGGTCTGTCTGTCTGATGTCCACATCTGGTGACCTTCTGCGGTGTGTGGGACTGTCTCCTCTGAGCAGCAGGATGGGTGAGATTGCTCTGGGGGAGCAGAGGGAGGCAGTTTGAAGAGAAGCAGCGGGGACAGGGATTGGTCCATTGTTTTAAACAAGAGGCACTCACAGTCCCTACTTTGAAGTGCTGAATAACAAATTCCGCTGGGAGTG
This sequence comes from Ictidomys tridecemlineatus, assembly GCF_052094955.1. Taxonomy (NCBI): domain Eukaryota; kingdom Metazoa; phylum Chordata; class Mammalia; order Rodentia; family Sciuridae; genus Ictidomys; species Ictidomys tridecemlineatus. The sequence goes on from NC_135486.1 coordinate 116,540,421, forward strand.
GAAAGGCGAGAAGCTACCAGGTTCTTGAGCTGGTGTCAAATGTGCAAGGCTGGGGACACCAGAGGAAGAGGTGGCCTGGGAGAAACTGGGGCAGGGTTTGTTTGAAGAGGACGGGTCTTAAATAGATGCAGCCACGGATTACATGCAGGGGGACCAGAGGGTCATTATTTTTCCTCCTTCCCCTCCTCCTCCTCTTCCTCCTCCTCCTTCTTTTCTGTCCCCCCTCCCACCCCACGGAGAGAGCCCGCATTTGAAGGAAAACAGCATTCAAAGGTGGGGACAGAAGATAACCAGTTCGACTGCCAAGGGCAAAGCAGTTCAGAAAGAAAACAAGACCAACCCCCTCCGCCCGCCTGGTCTGACTCGGTTGGTAATAAAATGCTATCGGATAAACGGAGCTTGTGTAAACTAATCCCAACTCCCACTCACAAGTCAGTATTAAATTTAGGAATGAGAGAGGGGAAGATACCGACTTGAAATTAGTTGCAATTGCTTTACCAAAACTGCCCGCCTTGGATTCCGCATCCGTGACCCCTCCCTTCCCACGGTGGAAGCCAGAGCGGGACTGTCAATCAGACACTTCCCCAGACGGTCCATTGAACCGACTCCCCTAAAGTGAAGAACCCTCCGCGATTAGCCAGTAGGTTCCCGATGGTGACTAGGAAAACCGCCAGTCTTGCTGTGCTTAAGGGGGACTTTTAACTCTCCCCATTGTCTCTCATTTGCAATCGATGTCTCGTTCAAGGCCAAGGTCAAGTTATCAATCATTATTATAGATGCCCTGGACCAGGGTGTCTGGAGCCTCTACTGCCACAGAGAGATGTCCGGAGACAAACGCTCCCCTGCCAAGGACTGTTGGCAAGCAGGCTGCTGCCAGGTAAGCCAGGGAGACTTGCGGGCAATACCCAGGATTGCCTGAAGGGGAGAGGGCGGCTCCCAGGTAGGTTCTGACCAGGGGGAGGCCCAGATCCAAAAGGTCCGGGGTGGCACAGAGAGCCCAGTCTTTGGCTGAGCAGTGACTGAGTCCCTTTGAGGAATGCCTTTACCTCCTGAGCCTCAGTTTTCTCATACGTAAAAGGGGCAGAACTAATCCCCGCCTAGCAAACCTTCTGGGAGCACTAGAGACAAGTTTGTTGAAAGCCTGATGGTGCCTCGCTGGTTTTATAGGCTCAGATGACTCTTGACTTCCCGTCTGACCTTTCCAACCTCAGGAGGTCAGTAGGTAATAATGATGTCCCACGAGGCTCTCCCCTCAATCTCCTGCCAACAGTTCCCATAAACATTTTATTTGGGGGAGGCCTGACCTCAGAAGTCCCCCAAGGGGAAAAGAGAAGCGTATGGCCAAGTCGGAATGGGGCTGGATGTCTCAGCCCCTGAATGTCCTGTCTAGCCACAGCCACATACCTGCAAGCTTTGCCTCCCATCAGATATCATTTTCTTGGGCCCATCAAATAACCTTGAACATGCTTCTCACATCTAGAACTAGATTTTAGGATCCCTCCAAGGAGCAAGCCGCTCTGTGGGCATCCCTACCACCCCACCTTCCTCCTGGCCCCAGCACAAATGCACACACATGCCACGCCACCACCTGCCAGCAGCCCGAGGCAGCGTGCTGGAGCAGTGGTGAATCTGAGTGGAGTTTGTTTCACATGTGAGGAAGCAGGAAACTTCATTTCTCCTTATGGGGTCGTGTTCTCAGCCCCAATTTCAGATATAAAAGGTCTCAGTTAAACAAGGTCCTGGATGCTATATATTAGACTAGCCCTTGCCAAGGTCAGACCAAGCCAAGACACGGTGCATCCTGGCAATAAGTGGTTATGTTGCCAAAAACAAAGAGAGCTGAAGGGTTACAGCTGAGGGCACTTAATACCCAGCAAGGACATGCTGCAGAGAGGAGGTGTGTGTACGGGGGTCCTCTCTGCCCTGGGAGTTTTCTCCATAGTGTTAAGCCCTCCACAGAGAAGGGCGTAGAACTGAACCTTGCTCAGGCTGCAGACTGGCTCACAACGGGCCCTCGATGAAGAGTGATTGAAAAAAATAAATCAATAACCTCAGTGGTGCATCCCTATAATCATAGCCATCTGGGAGCCTGAGGCAGGAGGATCACAAGTTCAAGGCCAGCCTTGGCAACTTATGAAGACCCTATGTCAAAATTGAAAATAAAAGTAAAAAGGGCAGGGACAAAGCTCAGTGGTAGAACACACCGGGTCCAATACCACAAAAATAAATAAATGAAATAAAATAAAATGAAGTAGCACATCAGTTGCTTGAGAAGGTTTGATGCCTTGGGAGAGACCAGCAGAGATCAGAGTATTGAGTAGGTCCCAGGAAGTCCAAATGAGAAACCCAATCTCTCTCTCTCTCTCTTTTTTCCCCCCTTTTGCTGTGGACCTCAGTCTACTTGTCTATAGAGTGGTGCTAATATAACAGCAGTGTGTGTGGGGGGGGGCAAGAAACAAAGTGAAATTCGAGGGTGACACAGTGACGTGAGGTTAAATAGTAATCATTGGCTCTTGCTGGTGCTTACTGTATGCTGGAGGCTCTGAGCATTTGGGGTGGATTTTCTCATCTGGACCTCGCTGCTCCCCAGGAGCTGGGCACACCTGTTAGGGAAACAGAGGCTGGGGGCAGTTAGATATGCTTAAGGTCAAAGAGCGCATCGCTGGATTTGGACCTGGTAGTAGTGTGCAAACTGTGTTAGTAGTTAGGGGTCTCTCCTGAGCTCAGCTATGTAGATGCCCGGGAACCGGTCCTCCGCGGGAATGGCTCAGGCTCAGTCTCAGGAATCGTGTGTGGTTTGCGGCACCAGGCACATTATCCCAAATGACAGGCTCACCTGGCCTTTTCAGAGAGGCCGCCAGCATCTTCCCACCCAGCTGGGCTTTAAGATGGAAGCCTGGGCTGCAGCCACTGGGCGCCCAGCCTGCAGGCAGCTCAGAGTCCCCTCTCTGGACAGGTCCAGGCTGTGCCATGCTGTTTGCACTCTTCTGATCTCCGATATCATCCGCCTTTCCCTGTCCTGCTTTCCAACCCTACCCTGTCCCAGAGCTCAGCATTTCTGAAACCTTTTGCTCATCCAAACCGACAGTCAGTCCCAGTCCACTGCTGGGATCAGCTCGGATGCTGCGCCACACCAGCCTTGCACCAGTTCCTCTCCCGGATTGCGACCACCTTGCTCTTAGAATTAAAATCATAGAATTATGCTTTTGATTCCCCCACGCTTTTGCCCTGTTCCCACCTCCCACTAAATTAGAAGCTTCTAAGGGCTGAGAGCTTGTGTGCTGTTTCTGGGTTTCTTGACAAAGGACATTTGGTGATTGGATGTTGGACTCTCCAGCAACATCGGTGACATTCTTATCTGTGATCCTCCCACTCCCCAAAAATAAACCTTTTCAGAGAACACGAGGACCCTGCACAGCCATGGCTTGGCATTTGGCTCTGTGTCCGCTGTGCCTTCCTGCCTTCGACCGTAATGACTTCAATTTCTCTCAAATGCCTTTGTATTTTATACTCGCTTCAATTAGTGCTAATAGAACAACACTTTGCACCTTTATTGGGTCTTTCGTTGGACAGCTCAAGAGAATTTTACAAGAAAGTATTAATTATTCCCATTTTACAGGCAGCAAACCTGAGGCAAAGTCAAACAGTGACTCAGTGGCAAAATTAGGACATGATTTTCCCTCTCTGTTTTCAATTGTCTGCCCATAATCGCCTGGTCATGCTCTCCGTCAGCGTTAAATTACTGTTTAAAGAAATGACATGTCAAGCTCTATTGTATCCTTATTTTAAAGAATATTTGCTATTTTCCTGCCATAGAAAACTAGGATGTCCTTATTTAGAAAATATACACAATAGCCGGGCACAGTGGCGCAGGCCTGTAATCCCAGCGGCTTGGGAGGCTGAGGCAGGAGGATCGTGAGTTCAAATTCAGCTGCAGCAACTTCTGGAGGTCCAAAGAACTCATGGAGACCCTGTCTCTAAATAAAATATTTTTAAAAAGGCTGGGAATGTGGCTTAGTGGTTGAGCACCCCTCCAAAAAAAAAAATACCTAAAATATAGAAAATAGGATAAAATTCAGTCTGAATTCATGGCCTTCAGATTAGATACTCACTGCAGGCAACGTTAGCCTGGTTTCTTTCGGCATTCTAGATACATATAGAAAGTGTATAAAAAGGTCTTTGTAGTTGGACTCATGCAATGATCCTGCTTCCTTCTTACCATACAGTAAACATTTCCCCATGTCACTGCATGTTGTACCAAGCATGTTTAATGCCCACCAAATATATCGTCATTTATTTAATGGTTCCCATATTGTGGCCCACTTAGGTCATTCAATTCAGTTACTCTTTAGTTAGTCTGTTTGGGTACCAGGAATATATTTATGATGGGAAGATTTACATTTTATTTTATTTTTTAACATTGATGCTTTTCAGATCATTTATGCTTTTTTCAGAGCGTGTGTGTGCATGTGCCTGTTTTCATAAGAAAAAATATGGTTGCTAAATTAGAGGCCCCCACTTTCCTGGCTTCCTTCTTTTACCATCCACATCTCTCCCCCAGAAAACCCAAATGTTGACATCCTCTGAGATTCTGCCCGGGTTCAAGCTAGCTACTTAAACCTCTAAAGACGTTATAATACAGACTCTCAAAAAAAAAAAAAACCTGACACTAGATCAAATATTTAATGTGAACAGAGCTTGAGGGAACGAAAAAAAGTTTTCTATTCACTGCGAGAAATATCAGCTTTCCTATTTTCCATTGGAACAAGCTTTCGAAAATCTTACCAACCACACTTACCCAGGAAAAAAATAATATACAATCTGACAGTGCTTATGACAAAAGAAAATCTAATTACATTTCATGAAAACAAATCTTCATTCAACTCCAACTGTATAAATTCAGAGATGTGTCATCCAGAACCTTGTGGAAGAAATGGAACAATGCTGTCCTTTGTACTGCGGATACAACTAAAAAAAAAACCCACCTCGGGTCTACGCTGTATATGTCCCGGCACCAGGGACATCATTGTACGTTCAAAATATTGAATGGCAAACTGATATTGTCAGAGTAATATTAATAATGAAAGCTCCTTATAAATAGAAAGCACAAGGCCCTGGTCTCCCAGAAGGAAAGAAAAGGAGTTAATATAAGGTCTTAGCCCAGAGCTTGAACTTTACATTAAGCAAGATAATAATAATATTTATACAGTGTTTTACGTATTTCAAGCCCTTTCAAGCTACTAGGCACACTATTAATTTCTAGTGATTTAGCGATGACATCAGTGGGAGTCATAGAGGATGGCCTTCATTTCAAAAGCAGACAGGAAATATCAAATATGACATATTTGTGGCCCATCTCATGAGAAGGGGGTAAAAAGAGGAAACGGAGATGGAATTTTTCCTAATAAACTGTCGATACCAAGAAAATGGATAGAAGTTTGATAAAAAGAGATTGGAGCCAGGGAATTAGTGGCTGGCGAGGTGGGGGTTTGGAAGCTTGCGCGGTAACGAGAAAGAGGTCCCCTCTAGGAACTTGGAAGTCCCAAAGCCACAGGATGAATATTCCAAATGGAAGCCACGTCCAGCTGAAAGATGAAGATGTATGCTTTTGTTGTTGTTGTTGTTTAAGGCCAGCAGAGAACAGAATGTAATCATTAGAGGTGCAGAAAGACACCTGGAGAGGGTGTCATCGACATATACTGTCTAGAAGGGAAAGACAGGGTTAAAATGGGAGGGGGGCAGGAAAGAAGTCTTTGAAGATTTCATAAAGGGTCTTGGAGACTGAGAAAGGCTCTCACCAGAGACAGGCGGAGAAGGTGGTGAATATGAGAGTCTGCTATTTAGAAATCATTACAGTCGCCGCTTACAAGTTTGGCAGGTTCTTGGTACAATTATATAACTACACGTACATTTGGCGGATAGAGATGAATTATGTACTATGCGTGTAATTACATGTAGCCAAATGGGTACTTTTATTTGGTGGGTATTTACATAGCACGGTGAATAGTGTACTTAGAAATAATTAACATAAAGTATTATTTAAAAAACAAAACAATTAAAAGTAGTTTGGTTTTCTTGGGCTCCAAAAAAATAAAAGAATCTGGAATCTTCCTTTTATTTATTCCAGTAGTTGATGCCAAACCATTCTGAAAGCAGTCGCCAAAGACAAAAAGGAGGGCAATTTTCCTCTGTTGGGTATAATCTTTTGATTTAAGGAAAAGGCCTTCTCACATTTAAAGTGTCTCGAAACTTCTGTCAGGCTTTAGATATTCCGGAATAGAATATCTAAAGCCGAACAGACTGTTTTACAAACTCAGGAACCTCGAAGGAGTATCTTTATTTTTAAATTTTTTAAGTTGTAGATGGGTACCATACCTTTATTTTAATTTATTTATCTTTATGTGGTGCTGAGAATCGAACCCAGTGCCTCACTCATGCTAGGCAAGTGCTCTACCACTGAGCTACAGCCCCAGCTCTCAGATGAGTATCTCCATATGGTTTTGAACTTCTGTTCTGTAAAACTGAGATTCTCCATACAATTTATTAGGACTACGATTCCTTTCTGTCCTGAATTGTCATGTCATTATGATTTATGATTATTTGTGAATAAATTTTATGAGGTCGATTTTGGCACTATGTATTGTTGCTGGTTATCGGCACTATTTCTTGTTGAAAACTATTTGAAACCAAGTCTCATTTGGATGCAAAAACTATTTAGACTATGAATGAAGGTTTTAGGGTAGATTGCTTGATATTTCCTTTGAAGCATATCACATAGGATAGATGATTTCCTGAATTATTTTCACTTTTTTGGGGAGTTTGGTTAAAAACTCTAGATTTTCCCCCAACTTTTCCTGGGGATAAGGTTTCTAGGGAAAGTGTAACTTTTATGGGTCATAATAAATAAGATATCAGAACATAAAGACTTCTTTTGTATGTGTGAGGGATAAAGAGTATGGCTTTTTTTTTTTTTTTAAATAATACCCTACAGTGTAAGACATTCTTCAGTTTGGAACAATTTCTTGGTGGTTAATTCCTTCAAGGAATTAGGTCAAGAATATCCGAACAATTACTAAGTTTGAGTTTTTGGAAAAAAAACTCAATGTATTTTTATTTCTTGGGGCTATTGAAGCTGGATGAGTTTAGTGATAATCAACCCATGTGGTCATTTTGGAGAATTTGCTGATTTTCATCTAAATGAATTTAATAAACTGTATGTAGGTATCAGGAAGGAGGAGAACCCACCAAATGCAATGAGGTTAGGGAACAGTGAACCCTAGAAGATACTGCAGTTTTCTGCACGTTATATTAGTAGTATCATCTCTTCAGCATGGTCACTCAGTTTTCTTTTTAAGGTAAAATAAAATGGGTCACAAAAGAAATTTAGGAGGTCTGAGCCCATGCATTAGTCATTTAGTTACCTTATTTGATGCTAAGCTATATTTCATTTGAAGGTGTCAGGAACAAACGTCATTTGGGTGAATCCTCCCATCTGATTACTGGGGGCTTAATCTTGAAAGCTCAGGCTGGGGAATTAGTCATGTACTTGGGAACTGTGAGCTTTCTTCCCCTAAAGGGAGAGCCAGAACATTAAAAAGTGACCAAATGCCTCTGGATTGTTTTTCTTGTGCTTCGTGCTAAGTAATATCAATTACATGTCAAGGTGCTTTTTGGTTCTAGGCCAGTTCTCTTGCTGATCTATCTCTTTCTCACACTGTGTTCTGGGAGGTCACAGCCATTATTGTGTTGTTATCTTTGTGGGTGACAGAGGATACCTAGGTCCTAAAACCTTCCTCTTTTCTTAATAGTTTACACAATACACAGCTTTGTAAATCCTTCTCTAAGAAGGATCCTACTAAGATCCTTCTCTTAGGATCCTAGTAGGTCCTCCTGAGCCTTTACTGTATTGTGTGTGTGTGGGGAAATAGTCTTTACAAATAGATTTAATTTACTCTTACACTATGTCTGTACTTGCTCAAAAAAAATAAAATGTACTTTAAAAAGTTAAAAAATTTTTTTTAGATGTTGATGGACCTTTGTTTTATTCATTTATTTACATGTGGTGCTGAGAATTGAACCCAGTGCCTCACACGTGCTAGATAAGCACTCTACCACGGAGCCACAACACCAGCCCCCCCCCCATTTTTTTAAAGGTCTTTTAGGATTAGCTCACTCAACCAAGATGATTTTAGGTAAGTGGTTTATCTTGAATGATTTTCCTTTCAAATTGGTAACATTTTGTGTTATGAGCAAAGTCATCCTTAACTTCTTTCCCCTCCTGGAGAGAGCAATAAGGCTTGTGTAACCCCAAACTCTGGTAGAAGTTTAAAATTTATTTAAACAGAGCTTAACCTCTGGGTCACCCAATGTAGTGTTTCTCTACTAAGTCAGGTTAACATGTAAATAATATAAATATAACCAGGAATGTAACAAGAGTATTTAATACTCATCAACTTTATTTCTAAAATATTACCATGGATTCAGAACCCTGAATTCCAACCAGATGTACTTTTGGATTATTACACAGGTCATATATATTTCACTTTTTTTTTGGTTCAAACCCAGGGGATAGACACGATAATTAGATTGAGAACATCTGTACCAAATCCAAACCATTTCCCCGATCCTTCCCCACGGGAGGAATTTTTTTTTTTTTAAAGCCCCTGCACATTTTATTTGTCTAGCCACTTTAAGGGCAACTCCTGGGTCTCCCTGTCTGCCACCGCACACACACAAGGGGAGGGCAGATTGTCCCCAAGTTTGGGAAAAGAGGAGAATAGTTGCAAGTGGCACTGTTCAGTATGGTAATGACTTACGGTGGCAATGCCCCTTCCCGCCAGGAACCTAGCTCCGGGACAGGGCGTGGCTAGACACAGAGGCTCGTGCGCGCGGGTGGGCACGTGCGCCCGGACCCGAGGACCCGAGTGTCGGGGCGCAGCTGCCCTCTACCGGGCGTTGCGGTCGGAGCTGCAGCGCGGCCGCGGGCCGACGGCGCGCGCCAGCTCGGGAGCCCCACACGGAGGCAGCCCGCGGCCACCCGACGTCCGCAGTGCCTGCCCGGCGACGCGTCACAACCTCTCGGCCGGAGGTCGCGACGCTCCTTCCGACGCCCGCTCGCTCCCACCCACCTGCTTCCTGCCTCTCCAGCGAGTCCAAGCTGCGCTGGGGAAGCGGAGCGAACCCCCTTCCAGACCTTGGGAGCCTCCCCTCGATGAAAAGGCCTCTGGCCCCAACGCAAGACCTGGGGACACATGTGCTCTCTAAATTCGGGGGACTTTCATTCCCACTCCCTTCGAAAACGCTGAGTCCACTTTTCTGATCAGCGCTAAACCCTCGAACTCAGTTGAAAAGCAATTATTTTCCACTTACATGTTTTATTTTGTATCCCATACAGATTTTTATTTACATATAATTTTCAAGATTAAGGAATTTGGGGATTTGTTGTAACTAATCACACGTTAAATGAAGTGCGGGAGAGTAGAAGTACAGTTTCCCTACTGGAAACTCAAACTCGCGCTGTGTGATCAATCAAAGATGATGATCGAAAAATGGGTGCTTGGGCCAGGTTTCTGCGAAGAAGGAAATTAAACAGAGAATTTGTTTTCTAGTTCGCATTTTAGCATTTCTATGCACTGGGGCCACTTTTTCTGTTTGGAATGAACATTTCCTAACCTTGGGCACCCTAAGCAGTAGAAACCGAGGTGTCTGAACCACGGGGAGTTTCTGGGGTCCTTCTGGAGAAGCAGTGTCCGCTGTGTGTGTTGGGGGGTACTGCCCTGTGCTTCAAGACTTTTCCTGTCATGGCCTAACCTGGAGCGACCTGGGCGAAGGGGGACCGCGGGGACCCCCCCGAGCCACCGCCGTTTCGCAGTACATACTGGTGCGACAGCGGGGACCGTGCGGCCCCGGCGTGGGGGGGATGAACTGACCTAAGGGTCAGAGCTGGTTTCCCCCCAACTCCACTCTCCCAAATGTGAAACGCAGTTTCTGGTCGCCGCGGTCTCCGAGTCCCCGCTCGGACGTAGAGGGGCCGGAGCGCCACGGTCAACGGCCAGCGCGTCGCGCACACGCGCGGCTGCGTGGGCCTGGGCCGCGCGAGGTCGGGGCCTGGGCAGGTGGTCGCGGCGGCTCAGCGTGCGAGCAGAGGGGCGAACACAGCGCTGGCGTCCGCTTCGCGCTGCGCACGGCCCCACGCGGGCAGCCTGGAGGGGCTGCGCTAGTCCGCCTGCGACCCCCGGGGGTCCAGCCTACGCCCCAGGTGAGCGCGGCCCGGGGCCTCCCGCGGGGCCCGGCGCCCCTCTCGCGCCCCGCAGCGCCCCCTCGGGGCCGGGCGCGCGGCAGCCGCGGCTGGGGCTGGGGGCGCGGGAGGGGCGGGGGTCGCGGGCCGAGCGCCCGCCGCGCGACAAGGGGGCAGGGCCGCGCGCGTCAAGCCGGCCGGCGGCCGCCGCGCCCCCGGGCTCCGAGTCCGGCTCCGGCTCGGGCTCGCCATGGCTGCGGCGGCGCCGTGAGGAGGAGTCCGCGTCCGCCGTGGCGGCGGCGGCGGCCCGCTCCAGGCCGGGTTTTGGCGCCGCCCGCCTGCTGCCTCCTGGCGGCTCCTGAACTCCAGCCCCCTCTCTATCAGCCTCTCACTCCGTCTCAATATGTCTCAAGATGGCGGCCAATGTGGGATCGATGTTTCAATATTGGAAGCGCTTTGATTTACAGCAGCTGCAGGTCAGGCTTCTCCGCGCTCGGCCTCGCGCCCGGGGGTGGGGGCTGCGGGCGGTCGCGGCCTCCCCCGGGGCCCCGGGCTGCCGGGCCGCCGGGGGGCCGCGGCGGCGGGGAGGAGGGGGTGCCGGGGAGAGCGGGGCCGAGTCGGGGACAAGTCCCTCTCGCTCCCCGGCCCCCATTGATAACTCGCTTGATCGGAAATTGATCCTCTTTGTTCAATTCATCGATCAGCCCAAGATGGCGCCGGGAGCCGCCGCCGCCACCGCTGCCCCCGGTGTCTGCCCCCACCCCGGGCGCCCCCCCGGCCCTGCGCCGCCGCCGCCGCCGCCAGCGCCGCCGCCACGGGACCGGGGAGGGGGCGGCCGGGCGGCCCGCGGGGCGCGCGCGCGAGGGGGCGCGGGCGGCGGGCGGCGGCGGGCGGCCGGAGGGGGCTGCGGCCCGGCGGCGGCGCCCGCCCGCGCGCCCGCGCCCCCGGCCCGCCGTATTCCCGGGGAAAGTTTGTGGGGAGTTGCTGTGGGGGGTGAAGCGCCTGCCTCTCCAGGAGGAGCCGCCGCCGCCACTGCCGCCGGCGCGGCGGAGCTGGGGCTGGTGGCGCTGTGGTGCCGCCGGCTCGGGGGAGGGTCAGAGCGGCCACCGGCGGCGGCGGCGGCGCGGCCCGGCTCCGGCCAGGCGGGCGGGTGGCCGGGCGGGCGCCCGCGCTCCCTGTCCCGGCCGGCCCGGCCCCGGCCGCCGCCCCCGGCTGTCAGCGGGCCGCGGCGCGCCGCCGCTCCTGCTCCCGGCGGGGCTGCGGGCACAGACCCCTGGTTTGTTTACGTCCCGGGAGCGCCCCGGGGCCACCCGCGAGCCCCGCAGCCGCCCCGCTCTTTTGTGTGCCGTCGCTAGTGGCGCGGACCGGCCGCTTCGCACCCGGGGTTCCCCGCGGGGGCGCTTCGGGGAAACTTGGCGCGGGGCGGTGGGGGCGCCCTGCGAGCGGTGCCGGTGGGTCGCGGCGCCCAGGACCTCCGGGTGGGCGCGGGCGCGGGCGCGGCAGAGGGAGGCGGGCTGCAACTTTCCCTGAGCGCAGGCCCCGCGCGGCGCGCCGGCTCCGGGCTGGGGGCGCTTCCTCTCCGCCGCCGCTCCGGGCGGCCCTTGCCGCGCGCCCGGGGACTCCCGCGGCCCACAGTGACCCGCCGCCGGCTCCTCTCCGGCCCTCTGCTCGGGGAATCTGTCCTCCCCGCGGGGTCCGCCGGCGCTATGGAGCGCGCGGCAGGTCCGCCCCGGGGCGGCTTTGCGGGCCAGGTTTTCGAAAGCAGAGCTCCGGGGGCCCCGCTGGACTGTGGCGTGCGGGACCACGATCCCCGCGCCGACCCCCAGGCGCCGCGAGGGGCTGCTGCTGGGGCTCCCCACCCGGCGCCCGAGCTGCCGCCGTGCTCCGGGGCTGCGTTCCTGCCTGCCACCCCCGACCCGGAGGAGCTGAGCGCCCGAGGGCTGCGCCCCGCACGGGCCAGCTCGGCGCCCGCGACGCCGAGACAGCCCCCGGACTCTGCCAGGTGGATGTTGTGCGTAGCCGGAGACAAGTTGAAGGTGAGCGGCGTGTGGGCTCCAAGCTCCGAGAGCGCTGGGGCGCGGGAGTGGGGACGACTCTGCTGCTGGGAAGGGCCCAGGGCAGTCTGGTGCTGGGAGGTGGGGAGGGGTTCCTGCGGCGTCCCTGGGGACCGCTGCTGCTCCCAGCTCTGAGGTGTGTGTGAAGGTGAACTTGGCCCAACTTTACTAACCCGTTGGGCTGGGGGATAGTGACCGACAGCACCTTTAGGAGAAAATGAACTCCACATTGAGGCTTGTAAGAATCCAGGCAGATTGAATTAAAGCGGATGTGAGTGGAGTCTGACAACTTTAATTGTATGTGCTTGTTTTCTGCCCTCGCCGACGGAAGGGAAGAACGATAAAGCAGACTCATAGTCGTTATGAAATTTCCTCAAATTTCTCTCTTAACTAGGAAGAAGACTATGTGAAATATGTATTTCCGATAAGATTAAAACTTAAAGGAGTTTGAGTATTTATTGACCAAAATAGATTACTCCAAAGTGTCTATTGTGTAAATTAGATTCCTGAATGTAATGAACACAGCCGAATGGCATTTTTGATAAATTGGTCTACCCTGTTTTAGTAAAAATAGCTCCCTTTTACCATAATTTAATTCCTGTGCTTACTGTAAAACCCGTTGTGGAGTTTTAAGGGACAAACCTTAATTTTTTCTCCCTCTTGTCTTCTTAAATGTGACATCCTAGCTTAATATCAATGAAGTTTCTTTTTTAAGCATCCTGGCAGAACTGCCTGGGAAATGGATTTGGTTTCTAGAGAGTTATTAGATTTTATGAACTTGGTATAAATAGTTCCCCTCCACCCCAATAGATTAGGTGCTTGTTCAGGGGATCATAGCGACATTTAACAGTGTGGCTTCAGGATTCGATTCAAAGATTTCTGGTAGTTTACTCAAATGAACTTTATGTTGATCTTGAAAAATAGCAACCACCAAATAGATCCTTTCTCGGAACATTATTCTTGTACTAAGCATCCCTTGCCTCTTGGTGGTAGGGATTTGGCCTTAGATGGTTTCCTATGGCTGCTGCATTGCACATTTGAAAATGTCAGTTGAACATGGAATGCCAAAGTTCCCTGGCCAGACTGGACCTTTCTGTGGGCCCAGGGAGGTCTTTTGATTCTTGCAGATGGTGAATGGGCCTGTGAGACTGCGATTTGAGAGAGAAGTCATTAGTTTGAACTCTCTCGGCTTTGCAGACCCCTGGTACTGAGGTCTGCTTGCCTGCAGAGCCCAGTGAGGGTTGTGACTTCGCCATCTGAAGGTAGAGAGACTTGGTCTTGGCCAGGCAGATCCATGTTAGAGACTGCAGCGGATCGGGGTGAATTCAGACAGTTCTGTGCTTCTCCAGGGCCCCGTGGAGCTTGGGGCTTCCTGGGTCCTGAAGCCACCTTTGGTCTTGTGGTGAAAGCCCAGGAAGAGTTTCTGAAGACTGTTCTCTATTTTGCTTCCTTTTTAGTCCCAGAGGCTTGCAGTATGGACGTTTCATTGCTAAGACTCGTTGGACAAGTTTTCATCCTATCCCAGACTTGTAAAAACCAGACTTTTTTTTTTAATAAGAAAAATACCATTGTATAAATTTATCTTTTAAACACACGTTTGAAAAAAGTGCACTTTCTAAAACCAGCTCATGTAACTCTGTTATGCATTAATGGAGCTTGAACTTTTGGGGTGGGGCCTGACAGTGGCTGGCTTCTCTTGGGGGTATTCTCTCTGCTTGGTCATGGCTTGCGTTCCCCTTTAAGGATCCTCTGCAAAAGTGAACCCTAAAACTTGTTGTCTTTTTCAAAATCAGAAGACTATTTCAGTTTTATTGCAAGTAAGTTTTCTGGTTGTTTTTCCTTTTTACAGAAGCGCGTGTTGCCAGCTGTCCCAGACGGTACCGCAGAAGAGGTCTATTATTTTAATTAAAATATCTCATTCAGTGCCTTTGATGGAATAGTGGATAAACAAACTTCACTGCCGCTGCCCCTGTTTTTGTTTTCTTGTATTTTTTTTTACTGTAGGTGCCTTAGAGATCGGGCATGTGGGGTCCTTATCAGCTGATTCAAGGCTTCTCTTGGGTGAAACCATTATTATTTTTTCCTGAAGGTGCAGGCTAGTGCAGGAGTGGTTCACCCGGCAGCTCTTGATCTGCGGTGCAGAGACGCTTTGCCCGAGTTCCCAACTTCATGTGTGTTCTGTCAGGAGTCAGTCAGCACAGGAGAGCTGGAAAGGGGACCGACAGCCTGGTCCTCTCAGGAATGATTCTCTCCTAATCCACTGAGCTAACCTCAAGAATGCTGTCTGGTGACCCCTTTGAGCCCGGGACCTTTAATGGCTATTTAAAATGCCTTTTCTCTGTGGCTGTTCAGTTAAGAAACCCCACCAGGGCCGAGTGTGGGAGCCGGCAGGCCCTGGGGTTGGGGCTCCGGAATCCCGCTAAGCAGCCCCACTGTCCTCGGGCTCCGCTGCAGTCTGGGTCTCAATGGGGGAACGTTTGTTTCAGCACTACAGTGACATGAAGCAAGGACCCATTTGTTAGGAAAAAACTTGTCAATTTTTTAGGCGAAATTCATCTTGTGAAGAACTCTACAGAGCTGGACTCACTTTCTGCCAAGTGTCCCCTTGGTGGCTCATGTAAATCTCGCATGTTTAAGACAGGTGTGTCTGCTGGGCGGTGACACAAATGACATGTAAAGTTACTGTGAAAGTGATTCTACTGTACAGAATCGTAAGTCACTGCAGGAATTATTTAAAGCCTACTTAGAATTATTTAACATGCAACTTTAAAAATGTAAGTGCTCTCCCCACCCAAAGTCTGATTTTTATTGGTAATTTCACAGACAGAAACGTGTCTGCCTAGCCCTTTTGTTTTGTCTGAAGCTCTGCATTATCGCAGCTGAGAGATAGTTTTGGTTTCAGCTGAAATTTCCTTGCCTCTGATTGTTTAAACCAGATCCTTAATCTTATTTTAACGTATTTAAAATGTTCAAAAAACCCGGAAGAATTGTTTTGTATAAGTAGCAAGTGAATGTAGTTTAAACACTCCAGCAATTCTGGTATCTAATTGGAAACAGGTGGAATTCTTGGAATCCTGTATTTGAGCCTTCCTGTAACCCAGCACAGGGACACTTTTTACTTGTGGCTATTCATCTCACCAGTGCTGTTTGAAGAGTGGCCTCACGGCCTCTCTCTTTCTCCACTACAGTGTACCTGGACGTTCCAGTCATGCTTAGGGACCCGATGCCTGTGGATACCTGGGCACTGAGAGAATTGTGTGTGTGTGATGGTGGAGAGAAAAAGGAGTGCTGCTGGCCTCGGGAGAGAAGCGACTTATTATCTGCTGTTATGTAACTTTTATACCAAAGAAGTTCTGAGTTCTTTTCGACCTCTGATTTTAACAAACATTTATTGACCCGAGCATGTAGGTACATTTTATTGTTCTCTAAATATAATTTAGCATTTAGAATTTATTTTCCCTAAAAGTTCTACATTTAGAGAGATAAATTTCAGTTGCAACCAAAAAATGTGAACTTGGTGTGGAGCCCTAATAATGGGACCCTTGGAATTGTCTACGTGATTTTTCCTGTTGTGGTTTCCAAGCTGCGCTCCTGAACACAGGTGATGGCCCTGCTTTGCTCTGTGTTTCCAAAGCGAGTTTGGTCTGGGCGTAGGTGCTGGCTTTCAGAGGAGGAGTTGAGGTCTGCCTCTGGCCACTGGTCCTGCTGCAGTTGCCAGCTGCCATTGCTTCTGTTCCCAGCCCATCTCTGGGAAGGCTGGTGGAGCAGAGGTGTGTCCTTGCAAGGAGGGGGTTTCCCCGGGAATGGAGGGGGACCCTGTGCTGATGTTCTCATTGACGCCACTCAAGAAGCCGCTTGGACGCACCTGGGTTGTGGCTTAAAGATTTTTTAAAAGTGCTTATGCCTATTCACATAATGTGGCACAGTTTAAAAATGTAATGAGGTCGTACACTGTTTTTGAAAGATGTCTGAATTGTTGCAAACCCCACCAAAAACCTTTGCTTTAGAGAGCAAACAACTCTCTGATAAAAAATAATTCTCGTTCTGGCTGTAATTAATTCCTATAGGATGATGTTAATGTACAAATTAAAGGCTGTCAATTTCTTCATTTTAGTCTGAAGGCTTTTCCTTACTTCAGTAGTCTGCGCGGGCCTTGGTAGAATTCTTGTGTTTAGTAAGAGTCCTGGGCCATGGGGTTGCCAGACCCCCCAAGTGGAATTGGTAGGGATCCCACCCACAGGGTCCTCCTGCACAGTCTGACAGGAGACCGTGAGGAAAGCGGATGGGGTCTGCCTGCAGGGATTTACTAGCATTGTAGGTGGGAGATTCACATCCAGTGGAACTGACGGTCCTGCTTCCTTCCAAAACAGTGTGTGTGAAGCCCAGCAGGGCATGCCAAGGCGGCGGGCACTCTTCTGTGAGCGGGAGAATCCTTGGGAGCCACTGGACCCCCTGGGTCTCGCATGAGGCCGCTTCCATCAGCTGACGCTTGAAATCCTGGATGCTTTTGACCATTTGGAATTTGTACAATTAATCTGGGGGGCAGGGGCAGGGGGACTACCAGCATTGAAACTCTGAGATGCTAGCTTGTTCCTGGCGTTGCTTTGTGCCTGCGTCACAGACATGTTTCTCTCTCTGGCTGAACGTGTTCAATAAGTAAATGTGGTTAACATTTTTAACAAGTTACCTGTGGTTGTCAGGTATTCCCAGTTTGGTTGAGGGAAAAACACTTGGACACATTAGCTCTTTCTTAAGCGAATATTGCGAAATTGTGAGTAGTAGAATGCCATTCTTACTGTCATTAAAAGTTTATTTGGGTGTTGACAGTTTTTTGCTAAATGTGAGACGCTCAGATCCTGTCCATCCGGCACATGAAAAAATGCAACAAACCAAACTGCTCAGAGCTTCTTTCCATTTTCCCCCCTACAAGCAAGATCATCTTTCTTACACTACGTTTTTTCCCCTAGTAGATTGTGATTAGTTTTGTAACATAGTTTTACCTTTTTTTTTTAAATACTTATTTTTTAGGTGTAGTTGGACACAATACCTTTATGATTTTTTAAAATTTACTTTTTCTATGTGGTGCTGAAGGTCGAACCTAGGGCCTAGTGCGCGCTAGGCGAGTGCTCTACCACTGAGCCACAACCCCAGCCCCATAGTTTTACCTTTTTTAAGACCAAAAAGGATATGATCTCTTCTGAGGCACCTTTGTTCAGGGGTTCTTTTGGACTTGTGAGTCCTTTGGTTTATTAAGACTTTCCCTCCTATTTTTAGGGGAGAAATAATTATTTAATGAGGAGGATTTGATAAAAGTTAGTAGATGACTTGGAAGGTAAATGCAGTCTTCAGGAGCCTGCAGCTGCAAACATCAGCAGGCCCGGGGCTGTGGGTTGAGGCAGGGCCGCTAAGGAGCCGCCCTCGGCCTGCGCAATGGGAGCCCCGAGCTCTTGCTGTCACCTCTACCTGTCATTTCTTGCTCATCCTGCTCTGCCAAGCCAGTCCTCTCCTGTGTGTGACAACTGTTTTATTTTTTCCCCTCCTTCTTTTTAGAATAAGTATTTGTGGTGCTCCATTATTTTGAGATTCTTGGAAGAAAGATGCAATGTAAATGAAAATTAAAAATAAAATTCTTGCTGGAGGGAATTGTACATCTAATTTCTTAAATGAGTGTTGGAAAAGACTTTGGTTCTCCCGTTGGAAAGAGGAACATTCTGTTGCTTCTGTCACCATTTTTTCCTCACCCCAAAAGGTGTGGCAGAAAACGTGATTTTTATCTTGTTTTTCGCCTTGGTAGTTGATCTGGAACTTGAACCCGTGCTGTCTGATGTTAGGCCATTCTTCTCTGCCCTAGTGGTCCGTGGAACACAGACCTTTCAAAGGTCCCCAGTACCCAGAAACTGCAGTAAAATTGTGAGTAGAGCTGTAAGTCGGATTTCACCTCGCTGTTCCCACAGCAGAGATGTCCCAGGCACACAGCTCTGAAGCCAGGTTGGGAGCGCAGGAGTGCTTGTGGACGCAGTGCAGAAATGTCGTTTCTGTAGTGGTCTTGCTCATTTCAATGGTACCTCGATTCCTGACTTTTGCCGTAATGCATGGCCTGGCATTGTTGGGTCAAGCGAGAGACAAGTTCACACTGGGAGTCATGTTCTGCTCTGTGGGCCTGTGTGGGCGCAGAGCCAGGCAGAGGCCTAGGTGCTGCAGGGCGCCCCTAGCAGGTGCCTGTTGGCCACAGACCTTGAGGGCGCAGGTGGGCTGAGGTGGCCAGATGTATTGGTGAGCTGTGCCATGCAGTCATAAAGCTGTCACCTGGAGCTGGCTGTCCTAGGGGGAAAGCTGGGTCATCTCTCTTCACCCGTTCCTCAGCCCTGGTACCAGTTTGTCAGCTTTTGACGTGGGAGTGGGAAAGGAAAAGCATTGCCAGTTATGGTTGAAGGTCACTGCCAGAGGAATTAGAAGTGGTTTGTGATTGTTTTACATGGCTCTGCGTTGGTGTGTAATTATGCTGTCGTCTTATAGCATGCCGATACTTTAATGAAATCTTTTTTGCATGTGTGCAGTTAGTTCTGGGGGCTGCTTATTGCATGTATGATTTAGGTCTTTTCTAATGCACAGGACCTGAGTACATAGTCTTGTTACAGATTTGTCCATTTGAAGCAGATCACAGTTCATTAGGGATGTATGGATGTGGTTGCCAGATGAGTCTTCCCAAGCCATTGATTGCCTCCTGTTGTGCCTCTCCTTAAATGCCACAGTGCTCATGTTGGTACCTAGTGGAGCCCATGTTCACAGGCATGCAGGCAGTTCCTGATAGGCGCCTCCACTTGCCCTAGACCTTCCTTCCAACAAGAATGACCTTAGAATCTCTCTCACTTTGGGAAGCCTCCTTCCCCACTCTGTGCACCTGAGCGTCCAGCCTGATTCCCTGCATTCCTCCTTCCTTTGCCCTCTGCTTCCTGCCTGCAGGAGTGGATAGCCTTCTGGGGGCATAAGTGAGTGGGATGGCCAGGGTGAGGCTTTAATGGAGCTGTGTGCAGAGGCCCTGGGGGGCTGCAAGAAGGGCATGGAAATGAGGTGTTGGGGACTGGGCAGGAAAGAGCCCCACTAGAGGAGACAGAGCTGGAGCCCAGTTCTGCGCACCTGACTCAGTGTGTGGGGGGGTTTTCCAGCAGAAGAGTTGAAGGGTGGCTGGGGTCTCTGGAGGCTCCTTAGAGCTCCAGGTCCTTCCTTCGTGCCTCAGATTGTCCACTTGTCACCACTGCAGCACCCACTGGCTTGACCATGCAGGTGCCTGCCCTCCGCCGATATGCACCTGTTGTCTCGCTCCAGGGCCCTCCATGCTTAGTAACTCCGAAGGAGAGCAAGGCCTCTGTTAAGGGATGAGTCTTTTGTGTTCTGATGTGAGACTCTCTCAACTAGTGAGCTTCAGAGTGCAAACTTGATTTTTTTTTTTTTTTTATGGTGCTGTGCATTGAACGGGGGCTCAGCATGCTCTAGGAAGCTCTCTACTACCGAGCTGCACTCCCAGCCCAAACTTGATTCTTCTTAATGTTGTGGAAGGTGGGTCACTTATATTAAAATGGCTGTTTGAGAGACTATTGATAGAATATGTGTTTCATTTTTTAAAAATTCCTGTTTATTAGATTATTTCTTTGCTTATATTGGTTAAAAAATGCATAATTGTATTTGTGGCACAGAAATAAAACAAAAATCCGCACTTTTGAAAATAGAGTTGGGCAGAACAGTTCTTTGATGGAGACTTATTCTTTGAGTCCGCTGTAGCCCAAATGGAAGGAAAGATCCCCATAGGACCTGGGAAAGTGCTTACTGTAGTCACCATAGCCCAGCACATTCAGAGGCAGCCAGCAGCAGGAAGTGCTCAGAGCTCAGGTTTGGACATCAAGTTGGAGGTGTTGGAGGAAAGGAATGGCTTGGCTCACGTCTGCCTGTGCCCCAGAAGCTCTGCTGTGGCCTGGCAGGGGGCCAGCCCAGTGTCAGAGCAGTGGCCTTCAGAGCCTGCATGCTCTCCTGCTTCTTCATTTAGTTCAAGAAAGTACCCCCGGTATTTTGGTGGGGTGATGTCATTGTCTGGCTGCAGGAGTATTTGCATGGACTTGAGGAAGTGAGGGCTGCTGGAGGGGCCCAGGGCACCAGGATGTCCCTGGGGGAGGGGACCTGCCTCTATAGGGACCCGATGGAGGGAGAAGAGGCTGTGCTACTTTTGGGATTTGTGAGATTTGGGCTCTGGGGAAGGAATTCCCGGGGTACAGCCCTTGGGCCAAGAGAAGGTTAAGTTTGATGGAGAGGTTGGCCCTGAGGCCCTGAGGACAGCAACTGGAGCTGGAGCCTTAACTCACGGGCCAGCTCCCAAGCTCAGGTGCTGTGATGCTGGTAAAGGGCAGGAGGGAGGTCCTGCTGCTCACAGCCTGGGTCTGCAGTTTGTGCCTATCAGTGACAGGACCCGAGCTTTTCATTTCTATTTCAAGTTTTTCATTCACCATGAGCTCCTGTTTCCTGGCAGTAGAGGTGTGCGGGCATAGGTTTGGGCCCTTGCTTTGCTCTGGGGTAGCCTCTGTAAGGACAGAATGACCGACGTGGGTGCAGACCTCACGAACTCAGCAAAGCCTTTACTCAGCATCAGTGTCAGGCGTCACTTTCTGGTTAGAAAATGGCCCGCCATTACAGTAGGAGTCTGTGCTTGTACAGGTCACACTGGGAAGTAACTTAAGCATTGACGACTTCAACAGAACTTATCAGTCTGGAGACGGGAGACAGGAGACAAGTTTGAAATTTGTTTTTTCCTGGCAGAATTTTTACAGGACAAGAATGGAGGGTCCATTGTACTGTCACTGGGAAAGGACATATTGGGAAAGGATCAATGATTGCCCTTTTCCAGGGATTGTCCTGTCACTGGATGATGTCTGCTTCCTTCCCCGGGATTGGCTTGTCACTGGGAAAGGATGTATTGGGAAAGGATCAATGTTATCAATGTTCTGCCTCCTTCCTCCCTCCCTCTTCCCAGGCCACTCTGTTTTGGGGGCTGTCATTTCCGTGCCCTTCAGCGGCAGGCAGCCTTATGCCATCCCTGCTGTGGAGGAGAGGTGGACTGGGCTGAAGCTGTGGGGTCCTTGTGGGGAGGCTCCAGGGGTTCAGCATGTGTCTGGGGCTCTGAGAGCTGGAGCTGGAGGTGGAGCGGGGTGGGTGGACCAGGGGAGAGCACCTTATGGTGGAGCCTGGCTTCCTCCCCTGGCCCAAGAGTCATCTCGGCCCCAGCCCCAAAGTCAGAGATCCTCTGAGGACAGTCACTGCTGCCACATTCCCCAGCCAGTGAGGGCTCCTGCCAGTGAGCTCCATCTGATGTTGGGGTGCTGTGATGTGCTGGGCGAAAGGAGCCCCTACCCAGCTGGCCTGCTGTTCTCGGGTGCCTCATGTCTGTATAAAGCAAATTTGTTGAAAGAATTTCAAAAGGGAACTGTCAAGCAGGAGAGAGGCCTGATGGCATGACCCCAGGGCCCTGGAGAGGCCTGCACTCACTGGACTGGTCTTCTATCCAGGACTTTCAGTGCTGATATTTGCATTTAACCCCATGATGGCCGAGACCAGAGTCCCGCTCTCCTGGCCCTGGGAGTTGAGTTGAACTAGCCCCTGCTCTAATATTGGACTCAGAGTCCTGCGGCCCCCTGACCTTGGCAGGACAGCACCCTGCGTGGCTGTGTCCTCACTCCCTGGGGAGGTGGTGTGGGGTATGCATTCAGTGACAGACCAGCTTATGAGAGGTGAGTGGGTGGCCATCTGTCCTGAGAAAAGCAGCCTGGTCCCAATGACACTTGTAGGTATCAGCTTATTTTTCTCAGAATTATCCTGGGAAAAGAGATTTTAGGTGACTCTAGAGTTTATTATTATTTTTTTGTTTGTTTTTGGTTTCCTCTGGCATTTACAGGGAGGGCTCTGGGAGGGAGAGGGAGGCCATGTCTGAGAAGGGGCTAGGAGACTAGAGCTTGAACAGGCCACCACTGGGGCTGGAGGAGCTGGGTCTGGGAACAGTAGCCTTGGAAGGGACAGGGACCGTACCGTCCACAGAAGGAGTGGCCTTCAGTGTCCTGTTTTCAGCATTCAGCCAGTCAGTGTTCCCAGCACCTGGGTGCAGGGTGTGGGTGCTGCCAGAGGTGGCTGGTACAGACACACACCCACTGGACCCCAAAGACTTATTTAAAACAGGTGGACGGTGGGCACGAGCTCCGCACGGGTGACGGCTGTGACGGCTGTGACGGCTGTGTGGGAGTCAGCCTGGGTTCCTTTATTCATCCTTGTTTGCTTTTGGTAGTAATCCTTTGTAATTCCCCGGTTTCATGATGTAATTCTAATGGAATTAAACTTGAACACTTCAAAATTATGTAATTAATTGCATTGGGCTTCAATTACAATGACTAATTATAGTGATACCTGGTGGCAAGTCAGGTACATACTGGTGGGGGGTCCATGCCTGCCGGGTATTAAGACAGCCATTTGCTGTTGGGCATCTAAGTGGCCACTTGGGTCAGTGGTGGGGAGGGTAACAGCCTGGTGTCTGTGGCCAGTCAGGTGCCTTCTGGTCCCCACCTCCTGGGACAACTCCCTGGAAGGGAAGGGCTGTCTCATGTGCTATGCTTGAGGGTGGAGTGGCCAGGTGCCTGTCCCTGTTCAGCCTCCTGCTTTCCTGTCCCCCAGATGGCACATGCTGGTAGCCCTTCTTCCAGGGGGGGATTGTGGAGTGAGTGCCACACAGCAGAGCCTGGAGTGACATTCAGTGCCCAGTGTTCTGTGAGATGCCACTTGGTGATCTGAGGCTCGGGCATCTTCTCAGAAAGCTGGTTCTTCCATGCCTCATGCTGGACAGGTGTTCTCAGTGCCGATAGCCGTGCTGGTGTGTGCCTGCCCTGGGTGCGAAGACCCCACTGGGAAGGAGCCTATGTCCAAGCCCCCACCCGGCAGCCTGTGTGGCGTAGGTCCATCTGTATGCCTGAGTGTCTCACATTTCTGTTTGGGAAGGGAGTGTGGCATTGGACACATTCCAGTGCACAACTACTTTCAAAAGCTACCTGTTGGGGGAGGTGTTGCAGAGAACCCTGGGAGAAAATTTTCTGTTTTTAATGTGCTGCTTGTTGACCTGGTACCGACAGTGGTTCCTCTGTCACTGTCCCTCTGATCTGTTCCTTTTTTAAGTTGAGATTTGCATAACATAAAATTCATCTTTTTGGAGTTTACAGTTACCAGTGTTCACTCGGTTCACACTGCTCCACGGCCATCTCCACTCCTGGTTCAGAATAGGCCCCAGTCTGTTCCGGTCCTTCTTCACCTCCCTTACCCGACTGTCAATCAGCTTTGTCCCTGGATCTGCCTGTTCTGGGGATTCTCCTGCAGGGCAAGCATCTCCTGGCCTGTCCACAGGGTTCCTGAGTTTGACTCACCTGTCAGCTCCCTTCTCTTTGTGGCGGGGCGATGTCCCGCAGTGTGGACATGCCCATTTTGCTTATCTTTTCATTGATTGGTTTTCACTGATGGGTGGTTGTTTCTGATTCTCTGCTGCTGGGAAGGTTCTTGGGTGGCGTTGTGTCTTCTTTCTTCTGTGGCATGTACTTGAGGGTGCAGTACCCGAGGTGTCTCTGGTGACTCTGAGCTTCATGCTCTGAGCCTGTTCCTCTGGGCGCTGTTGTCCAGGTGCGGCCCTTCAGCCCCTCTGTCTCCCCCGATGCTCTTCTTAGAGCCACTGCCCTGTAGGGGGACCTTGTGGAAACGGTGGCAGAGCAGACACTGCCCTCCCTTCTTGCTCACTCCCCAGGGACCCTCCCCCAGCGGGGCTGCGCCTCCAGGTTTGTCTTAGGCAGCCCCTGACACGCCTTCCCCTGCCAGGCTGGCTCAGGAGGTGACACTGTCTCACGTGAAGAGAGGCCGTCCTAGCCTGTCACCATGGCCTCAGCACCACAGGGGCCCTGAGCCTAAGTGGCAGTCACAGGCGCAGGACTAGAGAGGCCGGAATCCTCCTTGTGAGCCCTCTGCCACTGCAGCTAGAAAGGCTCCTGAACCTGAAGTGCAGCACAGGCCATGTCCTAGGAGGGCCGCTTGCGCCCAGGAGGTCAAGGTCGGTCTTGGCAACAAAGTGGGAACCCATTTAAAAAAAGGAAGCCGACCCTGGAAGGCTGCGCCTGGTGTCTTTGGCGTGGGGTGACCTCGCGAGTGTGCCTGGTGCACTGATGTCGCTGTTAGGAGGAGGCGCGTTCTCTCAGCGCTCTTCCAATGGCAAGCAGATTCCACTTGCCAAGCCAGATGTCCCTCAGTGCTTTCGCTCCAGCCAATAAAACATTAAGCAATTAGAATGGTTAATATTTCAGTTAAGTATAATTAGAAGCTGGTGTCAATTGTGAATGAAATTGGCAGGTTCCATAAGTCACAGCAGAACACCAGATCTGCTCGTTGTGTCTGTGTGTCTCCACGGCTGCCAGTTCCAGCGGACGCGTCGTCTCACCTCCCTCGTGGACAAGTAGAAAAGGGGCTGTGATCCACTCAGTTTGCTCTGATTTTGAAGGTTTAGTTGTTTTATTATGGAGAGATGCCAAGGTCGTACGTGAGAGGGTCTGCCGTGGCCATTTCTCCACACGAGCAGGAAAACCAGGCCCTGGCCTCCTGCCTAGGTGTGCGGCGTGTGCGTGTCGTGTGCGTGTCGTGTGCCTGCACAGGCGGCTCTCCCTGCTTTAGCGGTGGTGACTGCACCTCAGTTCACAGCACACCGTGATTAAGTTCTAAATTTTTTCTTCTGTATGTTCCATCCCCAGTACCAGTACCCCCCATTCTAATAGTTTGATGGGGGTGCCTCCTTGTGATGTGTTTGCAGCCTGTTTGGATAGGTAGTTTTGATTTTTTTGTTGTTGTTTTTAATTCTTTTGGTTGTAGATGGACATAGTACCTTTATTTGTTTTTATGTGGTGCTGAGCATTGAACCCAGTGCCTCTCATCTGCTAGGCAATGCTCTACCACTGAGCCACAGTGCCAGCCTGGTAGTTTTGATTCTTAGGTATAGTTTTTGTGCTATAAATCTTTTTCTTTTCTGTTCATTTTATTTTATTTATTTTTTTGGCACCAGGGATTGAACCCAGATATGCTTAAGCACAGAGTCAGAGCCTCAGCCCTTTTTATTTATTGATTTTTAAATTTTGAGAAAGGGTCTTGCTGAATTGCTGAGAGCCTTGCTGAGTTACTGAACCTGGCCTTGAACTTGTGATTCTCCTGCTTCAGCCTACCAACCTCTGGGATCACAGGTGTGCACCCCCACACCCAGCTGCAACTTATTTTTTCACATCTGTTTGAGATCTCTGTGGGTTTCCTTTGCTACTCATGATGGCTGCACTGGACTCCATCTCAAGAATCCACCTGTGTTAGTCTATCTGGGAACCATACCACAATGCCACTGCCTGGAGGCTTAAGTAACCAACACCTCACAGTTCTGGCTGCTAGAAGTCCAAAGTTGAGGTGCTGACCAGTTTGGTTCCTGGAGAGAGCCCTTTTCCTGTCTTGCAGGTGGACCCCCTTTCCCTGTGTCCTTACATGCTGCCAGAGAGCGCATGCCAGCTCTCTGGTGTATCTTCTCATAAGGACACTGGTCCCATTGTGTGAACCCCACTGTCACAACCTCCTATATCCCTGGTCCCCTTCCAAAGGCTCCACTTCCAAGTACCCTCTCCCTGGAAACTGGGGCTTCAGAAGGGGAATTTTGGGAGGGGCCCATTTCAGTGGTGGCGTTAGTTTGCATGTCCATTTCTTTGGGCTTGGCCCCGCAGTGGTGCTGACCCCCACTTCCTTGCAGAGCTGGGGTGGACCTCCTTACACTTAGCTTTTGCGTCTGGACTGCCAGCCGGGAGCGGACCCTGGGTCAGGGCTAGGGTGCTTGTTTCACCAAGGCCGCCAGTTTGCTGCCCCGTGGTGGCTCCACTCTGCGAGTGAGCAGCACCTAAGCTCTCTCAGTTTTCCCCAGCGCTGGGTAGAGGCTTCCCCAGCCTGATGGTTTTAAAGTGGCACTTCAGGGTCGAGGCTTTCTTCCCGCTGATCCCTGGGAAGGCTTATACTTGGAAGCCTCGTTGTACACTGGTTAGCTTTTCAGATTTCCCATTTGTAGGCTGCCTGGTCCTCCACCTTCCCGCTTCTTCTTAACGCACTGCTGTCTTTGTGGATTTGGAGGTGTCCTCCAGCCTCTGCACGTTGTGCCACTGGCTTTCCCTCCTGCGGACACCACCTCCAGGCCTTTCAGTAAATAGGGAAACTTAATTTTGATGAAGTCAGATCTACAAATTTTTTTACCCTCGTGCTTTTGGGTTATTTCCATTTTGTTTGAAAAGTATTTTCCCACTTGAGTGCAAAGGATTCATATTTCGTAGCCACATAGATTTGTCTTTTGTGTTTGGATCTTTAATCTGTGTCAGCGTTGATTTCTCCCTGTCTGTCTTCTGCCTGATCTGGGAGGCTGCCTCTACTCCAAGTCCTCATGTGTGTGGGTATATGTGTCAGTCCATTTTCTGTTACTAAAATAAAATATGTGAGACCAGGTAATTTATCAGAAGAAGTTTACTTACTCACAGTTTTAATAATGTAGAATCCAGACAGCACGGTGCTCGTTCTGGCAAGGGCCCTCTTTGGCTATGTCACCTGTTGTGGATGATATCAAGGTGGGATCCTGTGAGAGGGAGAGATCACGTGGTGAGATATGAAGGGGGCATGGAGCAGAGCCCTGTGCTTTCTCTCATGGAGCTAATTAGGGTCCCAGAGAAGTACTTAGCCCTCTCCCAGGGCAGGGACCCCAGCAAACCTAAGGAGCTCCTGCTAGGCTCCTCTTAGAGGTCCCACCCCCTGCCACACTGGGGAACCAGGCTTCCAGCACACAGCCCTAGAAGGGGGCTCCCCCGGACCAGCACAGTGTACTCCTGGGGTCCTCCTCCTGCTCTCCCAGGAGGTTTGTTTTGACTTTACCCTGTCGGGGTTTCTGAGTGGTGAATTTCCTCTTTGCTCTTCTTTCTCTCAGTGTCCAGTCCAGCATTGTTCCTTATTCTTTCGTGCACATTTCTGCTGGCTGTCTGAGTTCTGCAGGAATTCCTACGTTACAATAAATATACAGTTTAATTTGGGGAGAATTAATAACTAAGTTGTTCCATCTGTGAACAAAGATATTTTTCTATTTTTTCGGGCTTCTTTCTCCATTAAGGTTGTGTACATTCTTTATTAGATTAACTCCTGGTTCTTCATAGTTCTTGTAGTGTTGTGGACAGGGTCTTACTGTTTCTTAATTTTTAATCAATTATTGTGATAAAAAGAAAACAATTGTTTTTTTTGTTATTGATTTTTGACACTGGCAAATGGCTGCTGACATTTTTATTGGCTGACTTGGTTCTGCTGCCTCTTCTCTGGAGACCATAGCCTAGAAAGGTGGGCTTGTGGGCCAGGGCCTTGTGCTGGGTCGTGGGGCCATGGTGACACCCGTCACCCTTCTCTTCCCTCCTCTTAAAAGGAATGTGTCATTTTTGGTAAAAATTTCAACCCAGTGAAGGAACTACCTTCTCACCTTTCTCCCAGTTTTGTGATGATCTGGGTTGAGGCGTCTGTTGCTTTCTGGGGTAAACAGCTCCTCTTCGCATGTGTTTAAGGTATGGTTGGATTTGATGTACGGTTTTCAGATGTGTTATTAAGTGGAACTGAACTCTGTCTTTCTTTCTGTCCAGTAGGAATTGGGTTTTGCTGCTCTCACGGAATGGGCCGCCCTGCTCTCTTCTGCAAGGAATCACTTCTTCTTAAATCTGATCCTGTTCATTTGTGAAACCCTAGGGTTCCGGAGAGTGGGCTGGGAAGCGTTGACATTTTGCTTTGCTTTGTTCTGTTCCAGTTCTCTGTTGTACCAATTTTTGATATTTTGTAATTCTCTAGAATTGTATCAGTTTCATCTCAGTTTTAAAATTGATTGTGTGGTTCATAACGTTTTTATAATGTTTATTTTGGTAAATCTGTTGTAGCTCTATTTCTCCCCATATTCTCTGTTTCAGAATTTGTGTCAATTTTTCTTTTTCTTTTGGTTTGTGTATGCGGTTTTGTTCATAGTACTTGTCATTAAAAAACAGTTTTATCTAGTTCTTTTTTTTTTTTTTTAAATGTGGCTGATTTCTTAACCTTCATCTCACTTGTCTCAATTTATTCTCTTTCTCTAACACTTCTTTTTGTTTTTGTGCTGGGGATTGAACCCATGGGCTTTATCACTGAGCCATATCCCCAGCCCTTTTTTATATTTTATTTAGAAACAGGCTCTCACTCAGTTGCTTAGGACCTTGCTAAATTGCTGAGGCTGGCTTTGAACTCACAGTCCTCTTGCTCCAGCCTCCCTAGCCCCTGGGATTACAGGTGTAATGGGATTACAGGTGTAATGGGATTACAGGATGTTACTTTTTTTTTTTGAATGCTCAGCCTTTTCAGTTTGAATTCTTTCTTGTTTTCTGATAAATGTATTCAAAGCCCTAAAGTTTCCTCTAAGTATTACTTGAGCTGTGTTCCATAAATTTTGAGTAACGCTTTCATTTTTCTTCGATTTGTAATTTTATATTCATTCTGTAATTTTCCCTTTGACCTAAGATTGTTTAATAGTACATATTTTTTTGGATTCTTGACATGTTTCTTTAATGGCTTCTCTTAGGTTATTGACCTGATTTTGTTACATATGGTCAGAGAACATAGTCCTTGTGACCTTGGTTCTTTGGAATATGTGAAACCCTTTTGGTGCATTGTACATGGTAGATTTTTATGAACCTATTTCCATGTGCTCAAGTAGGATGCGTTTTTAGTTTGGGTGGAGAATACTTATATCTATAGTATACTTATGTAATATGTTCTGAGGATACGTACAGTTCATTTAGCAGACACAGTATATTCCTGTTCCTTAGTTCTTCCATGCCTCTGATATTTTTTTCCCTGCACTGTTGGCAGTTGATACATTATATTAAGCTAAGCTTGTGTGTATGATCATAATCTTTCGTCTTCCTGATTTATCGTTTGTTTTTCTTGTGTAACATGGACCCCTTCTTTAATCCACAGGGTGTTTTCACCTTAAATTCTCTGGGTTTTGATGCTGAGACGATCCTGTTTTTTTCCTTTTGCTTTTGGTTTCTGTTTGTCCACTACGACATTTTTCTCTTGCTCTGTTTCCAATCTCTCCATGTCCTTTTGCTATGAGTGTGTCTGTTGCAGACAGAGGAGGTATGAGCTTGTTTTTTAAACCTAGCCTGAGTGTCTGATTAGTGAATTTTAACTGCTGCACATTTATGGTAATTGTGATTTATATTAGAACTTTCGCCATTTTATTTTGTTTTGACCATTTAAAAATATATTTTTAGTTGTATATGGACCCAATACCTTTATTTTATTTATTTATTTTTATGTGATGCTGAGGCTTGAACCCAGTGCCTCCCATGTGCTAGGCAAGTGCTCTACCACTGAGCCACAACCCCCGCCCCTACCATTTCTTTTTAATCTTTTCTTGTAATGCTTTTTTGAGTTGAGTTTTCCTGTGCTGAATTTAAAATTGTTGAGTGAACTTTATTCTTTTGGAATTCAGAATCTGGATTACTCTGGATGTTATTCACGCTCATTCATGTGTTTGGTTTTCCCTGTAAATTGGTTTCCTTTTGTCCTCTGCTCCCCTTGGGATTCAACCTTCCATACTATCCACCACTGAGCCACCCCCCAGCCTGCATCCCCTACTATGCGCCTTAGAATAGAGTTGATTTCTAAGTCATTTGTTTCAGTTATCTGGTGTAGGGGCTACAGTGTTTCTAAAGCTTAAAACATCTCTCCTTCTACCAACTTAAGTATTGAGTACCCCCCCCCCCCAACCTCATTGGGGAAACATAGACTTCTGACGGTGGCACCTTTGAGAGAGGTGCTCCATGGTAAGCAAAATCAGCTTTTCCTGATATCAAATCCGAACCCCCCCCCCAGTTGGTGGGATGGAGCCAGTGATCTGTGTTCCCTTCTTCTGCAGGAGGTGACTGCATGGCAGCTCACCAGAACCACTGGGTTAGAAAGTTTAAAATGTTTTATTAAAAATTAGAATTTTTAAAATGTAAAATTTTAAAATGTATTGTCTATATATTTGATCTTAGTGATCTCTCTTTGGGCTTACTAAAACAATATCAGATTTTCCCAAGGTATTTCTCACTCTTCCTATATGTAATTTTGAACCTTTAGTATGATTTTTCTCTTCCTTGATAGAGTATTTGTAATAATACTACACTTAAAGAAATTTTTCTCTGATAAAAGTTGCCCGAGACTTCAAAGTCTGAGAATATACTTGTTCCACCTGCACATTTCAAAGACAGTTCAGCTGGGTATAAAACACCAGGCAAGAAACCCTGAAAATTATCCTGATTTTCTTTTTGCTGAGAGGGGTGTAGTTGAGACCCAGTTGACAGCGGGACTCTTGCTTGGTTCTGGTAGGTGGCTTCATTTTCCTTTGTGTCCTTTTGTACTTAAATGTCCAATCCAACTGTGGATTTTCCTCCCTTACCCATCTTACTGGTGCTCTGTGGACCCTTTCATTCTGATGTCTTATTTTTCCCTAGAGAATTCTCTTACTTTTATCTCTCCAAATATTTTCTCTCTCCAAATATTTTCTCCCTTTTCTTCCGCTCCCTTCTTTTTAGGACTCTCGCTGCATAGGTGTTGGCCCTCCTGGCTCTGTGCTCTGTTTTAACTTTAGCTTTTTCCTGA
Source organism: Ictidomys tridecemlineatus (assembly GCF_052094955.1). Lineage (NCBI taxonomy): Eukaryota > Metazoa > Chordata > Mammalia > Rodentia > Sciuridae > Ictidomys > Ictidomys tridecemlineatus. The sequence goes on from NC_135486.1 coordinate 116,571,480, forward strand.
ACACAGTGGGATGGTAATCTGTGGGGCTGGGAGATGTGTAATTAGGGGTTCACTGTGCTGTTTGTATTCACCCAAAATACTGGGTCCAGCCACAATTCTGCTTGACTTCCTGGCTGAGGTCTGATGGTTCTCCTCTGTAGTGTGGGGGTCAAGGTGTGGTGAGTACGGGAGCTGGTTGGATAGGCCCAGGACTGGCAGCCAGAACATTTAAGATGTCTTGTGGAGCATTTGTGGCAGTTCTCCTGGACACACTGCTCTGATCTAGACCCTGCTACTCAAAAGGATCCATTAACTAGCAACATAGGCATCACTGGGAGCTTATTAGGAATGCAGACTCTCAGAGCCTGCCCCAGACCTACTGAGTCAGAATCCACATTTTTATGAGATGGGCAGGTGACTCATAGTCACGCTGAAGTTTGATAAGCCCTGGTCTAGGTGTTTTGAAAGGCCTGGTTGACTCTGTTGACCTCGGACTCCAGTGGAGGACTCCTCCCTGTTCTTCCAGGCTGAGCTTCCCAAACCCCAACGCTGGGGACGGCCCTGTACCCAGCCTGTGCCCGACAGGGAGGTTCCCTGCCCTCTGCCCAGCTTGCTTTAAACCAGCTCCTTTTTACACACAGTTCTCATAGTATCGATTATCTGCTGGCACATTAAACAGCAGACTGGAAGCAGGCCCAGGGGCAGCAGCCATTAGGACCAGTCACCAGCTTGGCAGCAGGAGGGGCTAGAAGCACTGCAGAGGGGTGGGCCAGGCTCGTCTGGTGGAGGGGGTTTCTCCAGCACGGGTTGAGGAGGGCGGGCGGGGTGCCGGGCTCTGCAGCTCCTGAGTTCTCCTGGTGCAGACAGTAACAGTTTCGAGGCCAAGATCACAGGTGATACTAACTGTGGGGACCCTCTGCTCTCATTATTGTGTGGGTCCTTGAGACACTGTTACCCGGAGATGGCGGTTCCCAGGGCCTGAGAAGGCTGGCCTTCCAGGTGGCATGCCTGTGGGCATGCCCGGGTCCCCTCAGAACCCCCTCCCCCCACCTGGTAGGGTTGCTGGTGTTTGGATCTTCCCTCTCCCCCATTTGTTAGCTGTGTGTCTTTTGGCACATCACCACCTGCTCTGAGGGGTGATGTGCCCAAATCACCCCTCAGAGTGATTCATGCTTCATGGAGGAATCAGCGAGACTCAGCTCAGGGCTGTGTCTGATAGACCGTCCTCAGGGTTTTGTTTCGTTTTAGTCTCAAAATGAAAAAGTCAAGTACTGTGGCCTTGGTGGCTCCCCAGCAGAGACTGCCTCATGATAAAAGACAGCATCGGCCACGACCCGGTCGGAGATGTCAGCCCACGTCAATGCTGGGTCACCGGGTGCCCACGGATGTGCTGCTGCTTCGTATTGTTATTTCTTTTGTGCTTTTCCCCAGGTATTTATTTTTTTCCCTTATATGATTTAAAAAAATCTACCTTCGTGTGAGCCAACTCGATTTGTAGAATGGGGTTTGGTACTGGGGATTGGACCTCGCTGGGGGCACTACACCACTGAGCCACATCCCCAGCCCTTTTAATTTTTTTTTTTTTTCCTTCCTGAGACCCGCTCTTGCTAATTTGCTTAGGGCCTCAGTTAGTTGCTGTGGCTGGCCTTGAGTTTACAATCCTCCTGCCTCAGCCTCCCAAGCTGCTGGGATTATAGGTGTGCACCACCACGCCCGGCTTAGAATGAGTTTTTAATGTCCAAGCTTCCTGGGTGTGAGTGGCGTCCTCCACCAGTGGTCAGTGGGCAGATGAAACAGTGAGTCACATAACATTGGCATCTGATGGCTTTTAATATTGGGAGACACACTTCCTACACAAAAGAGGACTTTCAAAGTGGAAGTCCTCTCAGATCCAGACGGTGAAAGCATTCTTGAGACGAAGGACCTTGACTCATAACGTTGACTGGGAATAGCAATCTTTGGGAACAGCAATCGTGTGTATTTCTCCTCCTCTCAGGCACCTCTGGGGCTGTATTTAGCTCAGTTTATTTCTTCTGTGCAGAGGGAGGCCCCGTTTGTGGGGTGTGCATAATTATGAAGATAAGGGCAGTTTCCAGGCGCCTCGCACATAAACAGTAGGTACAAGACCAAGAATGTTCAGCCCACCTGCATGCCCACCAGGCCCTTCTCTGATGAGGCGGGGCTTATGCTCTTATGGTTGCTGGACAGCCCATGGGACCTGTGACTCTTACGTTGGGCATTGAGTTTTGTTTCCATGCCAAGATCCTGAAGAGGGTTTCCAAGTAGGTGTTTCTTGTTTGGTAGCAGGTCTGGGCTGTTCTGTCCTCAGCCTGTGCTTCTCAAGGGGTTGAATTGAGGTCTGGAGAAGGGACAGAGGGCTAATATTAGTTCGCCCCTCCTGTGTCATATGATTTTATGTCGAATAGCCCTTTCGCCTGAATTGCAAACAGAAAATTTATAAAAACATGTTGAACTGACTTTAAGACAAACATGAATTTGGAGGAAATGGTAAAAATCCTTGTATAGAAGAAGGGAGGTCAGAGAGAGGATTTCAGAAGCAAAGTGAGAAAGTTCATTGGTGAAAAATCTTTGATTTCAAGGAAAACAGAACTTACTTTCCAGTAAGGGTGTGGTGGCTCCCTGCAGCGCAGGTGCGCCCAGGTGCGTCTGGGACTACAGGAAGGAGAGGGCACAGCTGGCCCAGGTATGCCGGGCCTCCTGGCTGTGTTTTTAGTCCCGCTGACCCAGGCAGCCTCCTCCACCTGACACTTCACCAGGTCCAGGTTCATCCAGTAGAAAGTAGGTCCTGATGAGTGAGACAGTGAAAACGAGGCAGAATTAATGGTTTTCCATTAGTCCTTATTGTTCAAGGGGAAAAAAGGGGAAGGGGGAGGGAAGAAATATTCTGCATCCTATCTTTTGTGAATGTATTTCATTTAAAAAAATTTTTTATAGTTGTAGATGGACAGCGTACCTTCGTTTAGTTTTTTATGCGGTGCTGAGGATTGAACCCTGTGCCTCCCACATGCTAGGCATGCACTCTGCCTCTGAGCTACGGCCCCAGCTCAGAATGTATTTCATTTTAAAATAAAAATTATCTAAAGGTAGCCATTGTTCTCGCATGCCTTCTTTCTTTCAAAACATCTTTTCATTTTTTTATCAAAATGTTATAAGATTGTTAAAAAAGAGCCAGCCCTGGGCCGTTTCTCTGTCCTTAGGAACTGCCCAGAGCAGTTGGTCTGTGCCACTTCCTTGGCTGGTCAGGGCCAGGGGTTCACTTCTCTTTGTGGTGGGGGACATGAATGAGGATTTAGTGCTCAGCCCCCCCCCCCCTTCTCCTCTGTTTCTTGTTGCCCAGTAGATTTTTCAGACTTCCAGTGTTTAAAAATAATATTAACAGTACTTTTTTACATACTGTCTTTTTTTGGTACTGGGGATTCAACTTAGGGGTGCTGAACCACTAAGCTACATCCCCACAGCCCTTATTTATTTATTTATTTTTAAAAATATTTATTATATTTTTTAGGTGTAGATGGACACAACACAATGCCTTGATTTTTTTTTTTTTTTTCTTAATGTGGTGCTGAGGATTGAACGCGGGTCCTGCCCATGCCAGGCAAGCGCTCTAATGCTGAGCCACAATCTCAGCCCCCTTTTTTATTTTGAGACAGGACCTTGCTAAGTTGATGAGGCTGGCCTTGATCTTGGGATCCTCCTGCCTCAGCCTCCCCGGATGCTGGGATCACAAGCCTGAACCACCGTGTCTGGCTTTTTCTGTGTATTTTTACATAATGTACCCCTGACCGCCTCAGCAGTGTGAGTGAATCTCTTAAAATGTAGAAATGCGTGAGGGTGGGCGCCATCCTAGTGAAGCCGCTCCTGCTCCTTCTGCCTTCCAGCGCTCCTGCGCCTGCAGTGCTAGCGCCTGCGTCCCTCTCTCCTCAGGACCCGTCTGGGGGCCCGTCTGGGGGCCTTGCAGTGGAGGCAGCACCTCTCCCCTCTCTGGCTCTGCCGCCCCCACTTGTTCTCGGTTTTCTCCTGTTCCCTGCGTTCGTTTTTTTCCCTATTTATTTTTCCTTTGTAAAATCTCTGCAGAACACATTATTCAAGAGCGCCGCACACCCCACCTTGGTTGCAGCAGGTGGTGACAGTGAACCCACAAACCCCACCCTGTCCCCAGAACCAGCACTGCTGTCCACCCTCACGCTCCCCCGTCCAGGACAGGCGACCACGGTTCCTAGTTTTCTGTTGTCATGCCATGGGCCTGGAGCACTGCAGTTCTGCCACAGATGTCCACGTCCCTCCAGTCACTTGGTCATGAACTCTGTGGATGCACTTCCCACGTGCCACCCGGGGAGCCGCTTTCTACCCAGGCTGTCTCCGATTCCCTGTGAGCGGCCGAGACTTATGATCGTGTCTCCTGGCGTGGGAAGGGTCTGGCCCATCTCCATGGTGCTCAGCTCCCTTTGATCTGGCCCAGGCCCAGGCTTCCTCGTGAGCCTGGTGACATTTCATCGTGTATTCCCATTCCAGGACGAGACACCTCGTGCTGGTGTGGGAGCCCCGTGTGTGTTGGACTGAGGTGGTTCTGTGACCTCACTCTAAGTGGTCACCCTGGTGTCTCGTTGGGGAGGTCTCCCAAGCGACAGTGCCTGTGGCAGTCTTCTGTTGTTCGTGTTTCTGGAGCCTGGAGCCGGGGTTCTCCTGCCGTGTGGGTGCTGGGGCCTGTCGGTCACCACTCATCTGTGGGACCTGGGCTCTGTGTGCCCTGGAGACTCCGTGTCTTCTGCCTGCCCTGGCGTTTCACCCACCTGCCGCCCTTCCAGAGCCAGGGTCTGTCCGGTGGTTCTGCTCGGCCGTCTCTGGATGGAGCGGGTGGCCTCTGCGTCAGGGCTGCCGGCACTTTCCACATCTTCTGGCTGAGACCCCGGCTTTCTGCCTGGCTGCCCTTGCTGCTCTGTCCATGAGCTCGCACTGTCCTTTTTGGAGGGAGCAAAGATAAATCGAGCATGTCTACCTCCCATAAAACCCGGAAGTCATCATGAGGCTGTTACAGTGGCTCCAGTTTTATTGGAAATACATTGGTTTTGTCTTTCAAAGTGAGCTTTGGGGGCTCTTGGCGGCCATCTGTTGAGACTGACCTTGAGGATCATGTGGTCACGGATGGTCTTCATCCACCTTCCCAAGGCCCCTTTGGTGGTGACAGTAGCATGGGCTTTGGTGGCCGAGGCCTGGGTGCAGATCCTGCCTCCGTGGTGCAGTGGGGCTGGCTCCCTCCTGAGCCCTGGGCCCCGCGTCCTGTAGGAGGCACAATGGGCACTGCACTGCGAGTGGGAGCTGTCGACGCTGCGTCCTTGCCTGCTGGACCAGAATGTCACGCCCCTCGTGTTCTTGCCGCCTTCCCTCTCTGCAGTGGCCTCCCCTGCTAGTGTTGGGGACAAGACCCAGGCCTACCGTGTTGGCAAGCCCCACCTGCCCCCCACTGTCTCTGCTCACGAGTGTGCACGTGTGCCCAAGGACAGAACACGGACCCTGCTCCCGCATGCCCCGCTGTTATGGTCTGTGTCTCTCCCTGCTGCTCGTCCCCTTCCCTCTGCTTGTAATCCTTGCCCACCACGTGCCCTCTGGCTTCCTGCCAGAGTGGGGCCTGCTGTCCGGGAGCGCTCTTCTCGGTGTGCTGGGTGGATCTCAGGCCTCAGGCCCCCGCCCTGCTCCCTGCCAGATCCTCTGCCTTCCTGTGGCAGGGCTTCCAGACCCTCGGGCCCTCCTGTCCGCCGTGGGTCACTGAGTTCCACACAGGCCTGGTGGTGTGGCCTGCCAGGGACTCCTGAGATGAGGACCCTGCCTTAAGTGTGTGTCTCTGTAGTGCTGGGGCGGGAGAGCCTGGTCAGGTGAGGACAGTGGCTCTCACTGGTGCACAGGCAGCCCTGGGCAGAGTCCTCCTGGGTTTGTGGGTGTTTCGTTACTGAGGTCGCAGCATTCAGCCTGGACTGTCCTCCCGTCCCCTTTGTGTTGTAGGTGGCCCAGGTCTGCCGGCGTGGCACTGGAGGGGGGCTCTGAGGCCATGTCTTGCTCCTGGCCTGGGCCGTGCAGTCTGGAGGGTGTGGGGAGTGAGGTGGCCTTTGTGGGATGATGACGAGTGGACTAATTCCTCTCCCTGTAGCTGGGAGACCATGGGGGTGGCGCCCGCCGGGATGGACAGCAGTGCAATCTGCTTCCTGCAGCCCAGAGGGCTGCTTCCTCCAGGGTTAGTGTGTTTGAGAGCTGCCACACTAGGCCAGTTCCAATGGCCACGGCTGCCTGGTGGCCACTGTGCTGCCATACCACTGTGGCTGGCCATGTGTAGACTTCCCGCCAGCTCCCCGGGGGTGGCAGGTGTCCCTTGTCATTCAAGTTCCTTAGACAGAACTGCCTTCTGAGCCAGTGACTCCTGGTCCCTTTGCGGCTGTGTCCTCCTCGGCCTCACATCTGCCTGCTCCGCTGCTTCCTGCCAGCTCCTGGCTCTCCTGTGTGCACCTCCGCTGCCCAGCTGGGTGGGCCCCCACCTCCCTGCTCCCTGAGGCACCCTCCCGCCATCCCCAGGCCTGCTTCTGTGGGAATGAAGCCCTTTGGGTCCCCCAGCAGGTGAACTTGGCCCACTTTGAGCTCCCAGTCATGGTGGGCTTGCCTGTATCCCTGCCCTTACTCCTTAGGTCACGCCATCTGGGTCCTGGCTGTCCTCCTCTCTGGGTGGCCCACTTCTCTGAGCAGGGCCTCTGCTTGACTCTGGAACCCAGCACCTCCCACAGGGCCATGCATGTCACAGACATTGCATTTGACAAATGCCACATTTGTGGAATATTTGTAGAAATAAAAGGAAACACTCTTTCCCCAGGGGTCAGCATGCACAGTTCTCATCCACTGTCAACGCAGAGAAGATGTTGTCAACACAGAAAGGCCTGTCACCGCTCTCGTGTAGCTTTTGGGATGATGGGACCGATCATGAAATGTGAGGATGGCTTACTCTGAAATCATCTGTTTTAAATTAAATAAAGAGCTCGAGATCTGAGTCAGGTGAGGTGAGAGGATGGATCCAGCCAGCCGAGGGCCGGCAAGCCGGGCTCTTGAGACTTGGGCACTGTCTTTCCATAAATATAGGTGCGCAGGGTGCAGAGCTTATTGGGCAGGGTGAGGTCATCAGCCCCACTAGGTCGAGAGCTCCGAATGACTTGGCCCCACAAGTGGGTCACATAATTTCGAGAGGGTGTTTTGCAAGTCCCCCTCGGTTCTTCCTGGTGGTTTGTGGAGATCAGCTTCATCATCCCAAGGGCACGGGCCAGGGGGCGCCTGGTCTGTCAGTGAGGTGGGGTTCACCTGTGTTGCTGGATGTCTGTGGATGGGTCGAGTGTGGCCTCTCGCTCCCAGTGTGCCTTGTTGGGGGTTCTGCATTCAGCTGCCCACTGGACACGGGCAGCACTGTCAGCTAGACAGATGAGAGCTGGTCAGTGCAAGTTTCCAAGATACGAATCCACCTAGGCCCCATGAGACACGCTAAGGGGACATCTGTGTCCGTGGGTCCATGGGGGCCCTGAGTCTGACTCTGTAGGTGGCAGTAGTAACTTTTCTGGTCCCAACAGGGGAGCGACCTCTCCATTCTGGCTGGGCCAGCAAGGAGCTGCCTTTGACCATGGCTGACTTGTAGTGGGGGCGGGGCCCCGTGGAGCCGCACTCTGGGCTGCTACCTGTTTTCTCTTCCCAGCTTTGGAAAAGACAACCCCTGCAGACCCTTTTCCTCCATGGGCAGGTGGTCACTTTATGCTGGCCCTTCTTGCAGGAGCTAAACACTGTCTTAGAGCTGCCCAGGCCCTGTATGGCCACTGAGGGCCATCAGTACTATGGTGCAATCCTTGAGTTGCATCCCATGTCCAGGGTCTCAGTGTGACATGCCAGCGTAAAGCTGAGAACACATGGAACTAGGCACTTGGCTCAGGACCTGTGTGTGTGTGTGTGTGTGTGTGTGTGTGTGTGTGGTGCTGGGGATGGAGCCCTGGGCCTCATGCGGCAGTCAGGCCCTCTACCACTGAGCACATTTATAATATATATATATATTTTATATTTATTTTTTTGTAGTTAGACACCATACCTTTATTTTATTTATTTATTTATATGTCGTCCTGAGGATCGAACCCAGGGCCTTGCAGTGCTCTACCACTGAGCCACAACCCCAGCCCCCTTGGTGCAGTTTTAATATTGAAACAAAGAGTGTTTTGCAGCTGAACAACTGTATTTCAGTAGTCCTGAGGAGCAGGGCCCATCACCAGGGAACCTGATGAAAAATAAATGTGGTGTCGAGATTCATCGAGGTTATAGCAAAGCCAGCCACCAGTAATCAAGCAGGTGGACCCAATCTAGCCACAGGCGTCGCGGGCCTGGCTTTGGGAGGACTCCATTGCCAGAGCTGGACTGTGGTTTATGTTGGTTGGTCTTAACTTCCTTCAGGTCTCCACTCAAAAATGGCCCCTTGTCAGAGTGTCCCTGGCCACCTGGATGAGGTAGCACCTCCTCCTGCTCCCTCTCTCTGCTTCCCTGATTTGTTCTTAGATGACTTACTGTCAGGTGACCCACTGTTTACACAACCTACTCCTTCCTCCCCTGCCCTCTACTGAACACATGAGCCCTGCAGATGGGGACTTTGTTCTCAGCACAGGTGACAGTAGGTTCTTAGTGAGTAGCAGGTTGTGGGCCGGCAAGAGTGCACTCTGGCCCTGAGACCGGCTTCCCATTTATGCATGCTGAAGGCCAGCACTCTTGGACTCCCTGGGGCAGAAGTCAGTGCTGGGGAGCTCCTCAGGGGGAGGTCAGGTGGCTGTGATTGGAAAGTACCAGCAGCCAGTGGCCCCTGCTGGAGCTGGACTGGAAGCTGTGGTTTTGTTTGCACCCTTGTCATGAAAGCGCCTGCCACAGCCCCCCTGGGAGCTGGGGACTGGAGACAGCAGGCGCCCCCACCTGCGCGGGAGGGAGGCGGGTTCATGATTAACTCAGTGATGTCTTAAATGCCATTTCTGGAGGCTGAAAACATTAACTTTTAAAAAATGATTTAAAATTACCAGTTGACCGTACCCGAGGCTGAACCTGCGTGATTCAGCTCCTTTTAAAAATATCTTTTCTCAACAAATTGCTTCCTTAACATTTTAATTTGTTGATCATAAAGGAAGCTTGCCAAATATTAGCTGTTCTTTTCCATTTCCTACTGCTTCAAGCTCTCCTTATTTGGCATATTTGAGTGGAGCTGTAAGGTCACTCCCTATTTTTCTTCCCAAATAACTGTATTTATTACTGTCAAGTATTGGCGGGTTTGATCTGGCTGTCATCAGGACGTTTGGAAATTCAGTTTTTTGCCAGGATGCTGATTTAATGATCTAATACTGACACGGCCTGTTTTCTGTGCTGACTTGATAACTTGTTGAGTTCGCTCCCTTGTCCCCTCGCGGCGGCTCGCTCCCTCGCTCTCCCTCCTAAGGTGCTGTGGGCAGTGTTAAGATGGCAGTGGGCTGTCCTTCCCCCTTCCATCCTCTCCCTGCCCACCTCCCTCCCCTTCCTCCTCTGGTTTTTTTGGAAGGCCTAGACTGTGAACAAGGACTCTCCTTTACAAGGACAGTGACAGTTTCGCTGCTGTTTGTGTTTTGCAAGTTATTCAAGAAAGGTTTCCTTTATGGAAAATTTCAAACCTACACAGGACGAGGGTGATGGATGGGCCACCATGCCTCGTCCCCGTGCTGATGAGCGAGGAGCTTGTGGCCAGCCTTGCTGATCTTCCCCACCCGATTCTGGGGTTGTAAAAAGGACATCACATTATTCTGTCCATAAATCTTCGAATATGTATCTCGAAAAGGTATATTTCTCTTTTAAACACCCACGATGCAATTGTCACACCCTGAACATAGGAGTCTCTGAAGCCCTGAGGGCGAGTCTGGCCAGTGCTGCCTCTGCCTTGCCCTGCCACGCCACGCCCGTATCTTCCCCGGGAGCCTAGGAGTTGAGGGGCTCTCCTGAGCCGGGGTGTCTGGCTGAGCCCAGTCAGCAGCGAGGAGGTGGGGGGCACCCATCCCTGCTGGCCGCTGGCGAGGGAGGTGGGTGTTCTTTGGCCGAGTCCACCTTGGTCCATTTGTCCCGGTGGGTGAAGTCACGTGCCTGCAGTCTGTGTGGCTCACACTGATCATCTTTAATGCTGCGTAATGACTGATTCTCTGAAGAACAGAATCTACTAAGGGGAAAGCGTGTTTCCGCATTTAGCAGCTAGCTGTTAAGAGTCAGTGACAGGTGTCGGCTTTGCTGCCCGTTTTACCCCGTCTTTTGGAGCCGAGTGCTACAGCCATTTGAATTGAACAAACTGCCCAGCATGCACCAGTTCTGGTGCCAGCCAGGCACCCAGGGCCCCATCCTGTGGGGAAGGGCAGCGCCCAGGCTTCGACTCAGCAGGGCTGGGGGCCGTGGAGTAGGGACGGGCAAGGTGCAGAACAAGTCCGGACAGTCCTCATCTGTGTGATGGCCCTGCTGGGCCTTGAAGCATGCGTGAGATTTTTCACATGCCTGCGCTGGCTGGGAGCCTGTGGCAGCCACCCATAATCCCACTACCAGAATGATAATCACCATTAACACTGTGATTCATTTCCTTGGGATTTTTTTCTCTGACTGCATTTATGATATCTATTCATATTGTCAGTAACTCTTCTTTTAATTTTTGAAGTATATTTTTTTAGCTGTTGGTGAATCTTTATTTGAATTGTTTATATGCGGTGCTGAGAATCAAACCCAGTGCCTCACACATGCTAGGCAAGCGCTCCACTCGGCCACAACCCCAGCCCTCCTCAGTAACTCTTGAGGTGTTCATCGAGTGCCTGGCCCAGTGCCACCATGGTTCTGGTTTCTGGCCATGTGGAGAGAGGACAAGCTAGCCCTTGTCCTCAGGCGGCTTTCTTTCTGGTAGGTTGAAGTGGTAAGTGACACCCTAGAAGGCTTAGTTCATTTTGCACACGACACCAGGCTGTCGAGGCTCCTCCTCCTGTCCTTCCGGCCGCCAACTGCCCTTCAACTTGACCAAGAGCAGCTGGCCTGTGTGATGTGATTCGCCTGGGCCTAAGGCAGGCCAGGGGTGCTGGGAGAAGCTGGGCCTCAGAACTTCCCCTTCCTCTCCACTCAACTGTGAAAGGGTGGGGCTCTCTCTGCTCTGGTAGTTACAGTGACCTGATTTGTCTTGAGGGGCAGACCTAACCCTGGTGACGTGCAACCCCAGCTGCCCTGGTTGGTCCTCAGGGTTGTAGTAGGGGCAGGTATATCGGAGTCCTCATCCTGTGTTTGGAAATGTCACACCTGAAGTTTAAAGCGCAGAATCCTCTTGTTAAGTTTATCTGGAAAATTTTGGCTCTAGAAACAGTTTTTCTACAACAGTAATTTTATTTATTTTATCTTTATTTTTCATTATGAACAATTTCAAATATCTTCCCCATCCCCCCGAAGAACATAATGGCTCCTTTGTGCTCTCTAGAACTTTGGTGTCTGGTCAGCCTCGTTTTATCTGGACTCTCATCCTCACCCCCACTTAATTTTTAAATAAATCCCAGATATCGTACCTAATTTCTTCTGTGCACACTTCAGTATGCATCTACAAAAGAGAAGGCCTTAAAATATGTAGCCACAATATCATTATTGTCCTTCCCCCCAAATTTGTTAGTAACAGCTATCCAGTTGCTATTTAAATTTCCATTTTCCTGTAATTGTCATAACTTAAAAAAATTGTTTTGAGTCAATACCAGTGAGGTCCTCCTCCTGTGACTGGTTCATAGGTCCCATTTAGACACCCTGCCCGTCTCTCCTAAAGTCATCAGAGGTCTTTGTTGGCCACATCCCTTCCTAGGCAATGGCTCGTGTTCCGCTCAGGAGGTCAGGAGTGTAATGATGTGTGATGGTGTTTGGTTTTGGTTTTGTCTTTTTCTGATTTTTTTATTGTGGTAAGGTGCACATGAAATTTGCTCTTGTACTGACCTCTTTGTTCACAGTTTGGCATCCAGTGTGGTCCTGTTGTGGGCCCCTGACTGCTGTCCGCCACATAATGCTCTCATCTTGCAAAACAAGGTCTTCACTGGTTACCCCCCCCCTCCCGCCCGCCCGCCTGCCATCATTCTTTCTGCCTGTGAATTTGATTATTCTAGGCACTTAGATAGGTGGAATCACACAGTGTCTTTCTTTTTATAAGTGACTTATTTCACTTAACATAGTGTCCTCAAAGATGCATTTCTGATGTGCCAGAGTGCCCTTCCTAGCCAGGGATGGGTATGCACCTGCAGTCTGGCCACTTGGGAGGCCAAGGCAGGAGGACTGCCTGGGCCCAGTAGTTGGAGGGCAGCCTGGGCAACATAGTCAGGCTCCATCTTGAAGAAAGAATGTCCTTTTCCTTTAAAGTGGAACAAACTTGCACTACCTGTGTGCTCACGTTCTGCTCCTGCCTTCAGTGCACACCTGGTTGCTTCCCCCCTTAGCTGCTGTGAACAGGGTCGCTGTGAGCACAGGTGAGCAGGCGTCTTTGGAACCCTGCTTTCAGTTCGCTGGAATATACTGTATACCCAGAAGACGAATTACAGGGTCACATGGTAATTCTATTTTTAGCTTTTCAAGCTCTCCACCAGTGGTGCACAGGGATTCTGGTTTCTCCACACACTCACCAGCATTCCTTACCCCGCCCGCAGTGGACAGTAGATACCTGGACTGTGGGAAGCAGTCTCCTACTCATGGCAGTTTGGATTTGCATTTCCCTGGTAGACGATGGTCGTTTTTAGTACTTGCTTAAACTTCATGTTTCAACTAGAGTTTCTTCAAGATGGGGGGTTTATATTTAGTGAACCATCTAATTATTTCTTTTTTAAAAATGGGGAAATACTGTTTTTTACACCGTACTTATAGTGTTTGTAAGTTTTTGAATTTTTTTTGTGGAATTGCCAGAATTGGAGTTTATTAAGAAGAAAGCAAAACCAAGAGGGAATGAGGCTTTGCCCAGGGCCTGTGAGAGGCAAGAGGAGGTGGCAGGGCCCGCTCCTGTGCTGGGTGCCTGATCTTCCCCCACACCAGCTCGAGGCCCCTGTGGTCCTTTGGTGGGGACGCCAGGTGCACAAAGCCCCTTCTGTTAGGCTGCAGATGCCCACCGGCAGTTGCTCTTGTTATAGAGTGGTTATTCTTATTTGCCAAGGAACCCAGAACAACTGTTTTTATTCTTTACAGTGGATGTTTATGCACATGACCTTTTGAGAACATATTTCTGGCTGCAGTGGAGGCACTGATGTTCATGCAGATTAGCTAAGTTAATTCTTTATTCTTTTGGCCAAAATGGCCTGGCTGTTCCTTTAAGAATTTCACTGTGGCGTTACTGTGTTTCTCATGTTTATTGGTGATTTTGTGTAACTTCATATATTATCTTCAGATGACAGAAGAGCCCTTGGCCGTGGGCAGACAGGCATCGGGTGCTTGTGTGGCAGCCCGCATCGTGCATACATGTGCATGTGGCCTCTAAACACAGGATGTTCACAAATGCTGAAGTGTGCGCGTGTCCCTGACAGAGATGCGTCCTGTGGTGGCCCAGATGGGAGGGCCCTTAGGCATTCATTAAGCTGATCTTTACTGTTTTTTAGCAAGAGCCAGGCACAGCCATGGTCCTGGGGCTAAGCGCTGATGATGATGACGACGCACCTGCCCTCATGGGACTTGCGTTCTAGGAGACTCAAGGGCAGGCAGTGCTTGCTTTTAGAACAGTCCTACTAGGCAGGCGACCTTGACCGCTACCAGGGAGGAGATATTTGGCCTGCTTGTTTTGCAGTCTCCAGGCAGGAGTCTTGCCCAGCCCTTTATTGGAGACTCCAGCATTTATTTCAAGGACTCAGACTGAACTGGAGCCTGTCTATGAGCAGGGCTCCTGTTGGCTGGTCATTCGTGGTTGGTGGAATGAACAGCTTGCTAAATTGTTGGTAACAAAAGAAATCGGGAATTTCAAAACCCTGAGGGCAGTCTGAAGGAGGAGGAGTTGGAGGAGGTGATTCTGCTTTGCCCTGAGGCATTTGATGGACCTTAGAGCTGACCTGGGAGGCGCTGGAGGCTTTGGGTAGATGGCCGTGTAATATGAATCAGGAGGTCCAGAAAGTTCCACCAAGGTTTCTGCCTTGATGGGTGACTTGGATTTCCATGACAACGATCACCTGCTCTTCTCGGAGCTGCAGTTGACTCCTGAATGCTTCATTTACAAAGAGGAAAAGTGTCAGTCGTTTCTTCCTCCAGGTACCTTCCTGAACACGTGGGACAGCAGGGGCTGGGGCGGCAGAGGTGCTCTCCACACGCACCCTCAGTGGCCCTGACCACCGAGTGGTGAGACACACGGCCCAAGCCACAGGGTCCTGCCCTCTCTGTGCCCGCAGATGCTTGGCTGCAGTCAGTCACACTATGTGCTGGGTCCCCTGTGTGCTGCTCGTGGTCATCATGAGCTGTCTCGGGGAGAAAGGAAGGTGCGGGTGAGGACAGATGTGCAGGATGCAGGTGGGCTCTGAGCAGCACCCCTGTGTCCTCGCCCGGCACGCGGGGCCTTTCCTGAGGCCCAGGCTTCAGTGTTTGCTTTTCTCAAGCCAGCAACTCTGTCAACACACTGGTTCAGCTCCCACTGTCACCTCCAGGTCTAGAAGACTAAAGGCCAGTCCTGCAGGACAGGTCATTCGAAGGCCCAAGTTTCCTTTGTTAGCATTAAATCCAATCTTGCGTGACCCTTCCTAGTCCCTTTGCAGGGCTGTTCCAGTCGGAGGTGGAGGTGGCTTTTGTCCTCTGCCTGCCCCTACTTGGGCCCCTGGTCCTGTCTCGGGGGTGTCTCGGGGAAGGGCTGTTAGCTGCTACATCCTGCTGGGTTCTCAGGGCCGAGTCTTGCGTTTGCCCGTGTCTCCAATCTCACTCTCATATCTGGGCCTGTGGCTGTCCCAGGGCCAGGAACTGTCTGTGTGGGACATCCTTGGGTCCTTCTCCGCACTGCAGATGCACCCTGGAGCCATGTGTTTGCTATACACCTGCTCCTACCCGTGGGGAACCCTGAAGGTCATGATGGACACTTGTAGGAA